>NC_041386.1:478015920-478056615 GCF_002162155.2 Triticum dicoccoides | reverse complement strand
CCCGTCCGGCCGGTCCGTTGCCGCACCACTGTGGGCGACCGCACCTGCCCACGCCCTCCTCCCCGCGTGTCGCGTTCGTCACCGCAGCCATAGCCGGCCAGGCTCGTCCATGAACACAGCCTCGTGCTCCTCGCGTCCCGCGCCCCCGCTTGCTTCGCCTACTGCTGCTACTAACCACCGCCGGCAGCCCTCCCTTCCTCCCACGGCCATGCCACCACGTCCGCGCGTGTCGGCGTGCCTCCCTGTTCGCCCTGCAGCTGCGTGCTGCTGGTGGCACCGTAGCCACCCCGCGTCGCCCACTCTCCACTGCGCCGGCCCCCGCTGCCTCCCCGATGGCCAGCCGCTGCCCCGCGACGCCTCTCCGTCCGAAGCCCACGCCCCCGCTGCTGCTTCCCGCTGCAACGGCCGCCCCCGCTCCGTCCCCCTAGCCTCGCCTGCCTAGCGTC
This sequence comes from Triticum dicoccoides, assembly GCF_002162155.2. Lineage (NCBI taxonomy): Eukaryota > Viridiplantae > Streptophyta > Magnoliopsida > Poales > Poaceae > Triticum > Triticum dicoccoides. The sequence goes on along the minus strand of NC_041386.1, from coordinate 478,056,169 downwards.
GCGCCGCCATCACCCCGCGGCTGTCGCTGCTCACCAGCGCACTCCGGCGCCCGTGCCCCTCGTCGCGGCTACGGCTAGCCGCGCCGGCGCCGTCCCTTGCTGCGGCCTTGCTCGCCATTTGACCCGCTCGGGTCCGCCTCCTCGGGCACACGCCCGTGACCGCTACGCCCGTTTAGCCTCATGGGCCACTGACCACAGGGGCCCACAGCCCCTTTTTTGTAAAAAAAGATATTAAAAAATAAGTAAATATAAAGACATTTAATTAATTAATTAATTAGGTAATTAATTATCTTAATTAACCTTGCTTAATTAGCCTAATGAACTAGTTTAGTTATATTAAATCTGTTAATTAGTTAGGTAATGACATACGGGCCCCACTGCCATGTTTGACCAGTCAATGGTCTGTGTTGACCGCTGACGTCATGATGGTGTCATGCTGGTGCAATAACTCCATTTTAGCTTTAATAATAAATTCAGAAATTATTTAAATCTTTGATAAATCACATAAAATAATCCGTAGCTCGGATGAAAAAGTTTTATACATGAAAGTTGCTCAGAACGACGAGATGAATCCGAATACACTGCCCGTTTGTCAGCCACACGTCCCTAGCATAGCGAACATGCAACTTTCCCTCTCCGGTCCGTTTGTCCGAAAATGTGGAACACCGGGAATACTTTCCCGGATGTTTTCCCCCTTCGCCGGTATCACTTATCCCTACGTTAGGTCACCTCTAGCACCGCATATTGCCATGTTATGCTTTGTGATGCTTTGATTGCTCTGTTATTTATTGTGTTCCCCTCCGTTACTTCTTTCCAGTAGACCCCAAGACCGATGTCGGTACCCCCTGTGATCGACTACACCGACGTCGAACCCTTCTTGCCAGAGCAACCAGGCAAGCAAACCCTCCTTGAGCATTCCGATATCGCCCATTTCTTTCCCTCTCATGCTTGCATTAGAACTGCTACTGCTTTATGTATGATCCTACTCTGATGCATAGCCTGTTTTTGTTACCTGCTTTCATACCTTACTTGCTTAACTGCTTAGTATAGGTTGGTTAGAGATCCATCAGTGACCCTACCTTGTCCCAGTTGCCCCGCTTTATGTTCGATGACTCGATCAACATGATCGACGTGCAGGCCCCGACACCGCACATCACTTTCCCCTTTTGTTGCTCGACTCTGCAGAGTTACCATCGAGTGCCGAGGGTGGAACCTCATACATCACTCCTGATGAGATCTCTGTAGTCTAGCTATCCGGTCGTGGTCATCGAGGGTGATTTCCTCCTTAACCACTTCCGTTATGGCTCTGTCGTGCAACACCTCAAGTGTGAACCTCGAGGGTGGATCCTCTTACGTTCACCTTGATGATAACATCGAGTGGAATTCACCGGGGGTGATTCCTCGGGTTTCCCCCTTGGTGTTAGACACACAGTTACTATGGTTACTATGACTTTACAACTGAACCATGTTACTAAAGACGGGTAGGCCCTGAGGGGTACCCGCGCGAGCTTAATAGCGAGTGATGTGGAGTCAGGTTGACCTGGAAGGTGCCCGCGAGATACTTACGAGGCGTGGCCAGGCATTCTTATCCCTTGTCGCAAGTACTCGAGACAGGGCGACGGGGTCACATCGATCGTGAGTCTCTGCTCGTTACCGCGCGTTCCTAATCCACTACGATTTGGGTATTTGATCCGAGGGGCCTCTGGCCTAATAGCACTAACCATCATGTGGGCATAGTATGGGAGTTCTGCGTCGTATACATTAGCCGAAGCTTAATAGACGTCAGCGACTGAGCGGCGCACGCTGGGTTGGACTGGTAAGCTCCTGCCTTTTTAGGGAGGTAGCTAGGTCTGCTCACCGGCCGCCCTCGCAACGTGCAGGAGTTCCCGGGGAGATGGCCCATGACCCCTGGGGGCATAGGTTTAGTCCGGCGTGCTGGCCTATCTATTAAGCCTAGGTCGGGTGGCGATGTATTGTTTGGCTGAGGCCGGGCATGACCCAGGAAAGTGTGTCCGGCCGGAGTTAATCGAGCGTGGTGGGTAAGTTGGTGCACCCCTGTAGGGAAGAAAACATCTATCGATAGCCTATCCTACGGTAATGGACACTTGGAGTTGTATCCCGATCGATACAACTAGAACTGGATATTTGTGATGAGAACTGGATGGTGATGAGAATTGGATTGTGATGATAACTGGATAGTATGGCTCTGGGATTGCTTTCTCGCAGGGAGTCGAGAAAGGATCTCTGGCCGAGGTTGATAACACTGCTACTACTTTACTTTATGCTACTCTACTCCCTCCTGTTGCTGCAAGATGGTGGTTTCCAGAAGATGTTAGTCTTCGATAGGACTAGGCCTTCTCTCTATTCTGGCATTTCTGCAGCCCAGTCCACATATACAACCCATTCCTTTGATACAGATGCATACTTAGTTTAGATCTGATGTAAGTCTTGCGAGTACTTTGGATGCGTACTCACGGTTGCTTTGCTACTTCTTTTTCCCCCATACCCGATTGTTGCGACCAGATGACGGATCCCAGGAGCCAGACGACACCACTGATGACTACTGCTACCCCGAGGGTGCCTACTACTACGTGAAGACCGCTGACGACTTGGAGTAGTTAGGAGGCTCCTAGGCAGGAGGCCTTGCCTTTTCGATCGATGTTGCTTTTGTGCTAGCCTTCTTAAGGCAATCCTGTTTAACTCATGTCTGTACTCAGATATTGTTGCTTCCGCTAACTCTTGTGTTTTTGAGCTTATGTATTCGAGCCCTCGAGGCCCCTGGCTTGTAATATAAAGCTTGTATTATTTTAATTTGTGTCTAGAGTTGTGTTGTGATATCTTCCCGTGAGTCCTTGATCTTGATCATACACATTTGCGTGTATGATTAGTGTACGATTGAATCGAGGGTGTCACAATGTGATGTTTATCCTTTATGCATCTTATTTTGCTTAGTTCGGCGGTAGCATTATAAGATGATCTCTCACTAAATTTCAAGGTATAAGTGTTCTCCCTGAGTATGCACCGTTGCTACAGTTCGTGGTGTTGAGACACCATGTGATGATCGCGTGTGATAAGCTCTACGTTCACATACAATGGGTGCAAGCCAGTTTTGCACACGCGGAATACTTGGGTTAAACTTGACGAGCCTAGCATATGCAGATATGGCCTCGGAACACTAGAGACCGAAAGATCGAGCGTGAATCATATAGTAGATATGATCAACATAGTGATGTTCACCATTGAAAACTACTCCATCTCACGTGATGATCGGACATGGTTTAGTTGATATGGATCATGTGATCACTTAGATGATTAGAGAGATGTCTATCTAAGTGGGAGTTCTTAAGTAATTTGATTAATTGAACTTTAATTTATCATGAACTTAGTACCTGATAGTATTTTGCATGTCTATGTTATTGTAGATAGATGGCCCGTGTTGTTGTTCCATTGAATTTTATTGCGTTCCTAGAGAAAGCTATGTTGAAACATGATGGTAGCAACTACACGGAGTGGGTCCGTTACTTGAGGATTATCCTCATTGCTGCATAGAAGAATTATGTCCTGGAAGAACAGCTAGGTGACAAACCCGCTGCAGGAGCAACGCCAGATGTTATGAATACCTGTCAGAGCAAAGTTGATGACTAATCGATAGTTCAGTGTGCCATGCTTTACGACTTAGAACCGGGACTTCAACGATGTTTTGAACGTCATGGAGCATATGAGATGTTCCAGGAGTTGAAGTTAATATTTCAAGCAAATGCTCGGATTGAGAGATATGAAGTCTCCAATAAGTTCTATAGCTGCAAGATGGAGGAGACTAGTTCTGTCAGTGAACATATACTCAGAATGTCTGGGTACCACAACCACTTGACTCAACTGGGAGTTAATCTTCCTGATGATAGTGTCATTGACAGAGTTCTTCAATCACTGCCACCAAGCTACAAGTGCTTCGTGATGAACTATAATATGCAATGGATGGATAAGATGATTCCTGAGCTCTTCGCAATGCTAAAGGCTGCGGAGGTAGAAATCAAGAAGGAGCATCAAGTGTTGATGGTCAACAAGACCACCAGTTTCAAGAAAAATGGTAAAGGGAAGAAGGGGAACTTCAAGAAGAACAACAAGCTAGTTGCTGCTCAAGTGAAGAAACCCAAGTCTGGACCTAAGCCTGAGAATGAGTGCTTCTACTCCCAAGGAGACTGTTGGGTACACCTTCTATCACAGATCCGAAGGCAAGATATTCGTTGCTAAGAATGGATCCTTTCTAGAGAAGGAGTTTCTCTCGAAAGAAGTGAGTGGGAGGAAAGTAGAACTTGATGAGGTAATTGTACCTTCTCCCTTATTGGAAAGTAGTTCATCACTGAAATCAGTTCCAGTGATTCCTACATCAGTAAGTGAGGAAGCTAATGATGATGATCTTGAAACTTCTGACCAAGTTACTACCGAACCTTGTAGGTCAACTAGAGTAAGATCCGCACCAGAGTGGTACGGTAATCTTGTTCTGGAAGTCATGTTACTTGACCATGACGAACCTACGAACTATGAGTAAGTGATGATGAGCCCAGATTCCGCAAAATGGCTTGAAGCCATGAAATCTAAGATGGGATCCATGTATGAGAACAAAGTGTGGACTTTGGTTGACTTGCCCGATGATCGGCAGGCCGTAGAGAATAAATGGATCTTCAAGAAGAAGACTGACGCTGATGGTAATGATACTATGTACAAAGCTCAACTTGTTGCGAAAGGTTTTTGACAAGTTCAAGGAGTTGACTACGATGAGACCTTCTCACCCGTAGCGATGCTTAAGTTCGTCCGAATCATGTTAGCAATTGCCGCATTTTATGATTATGAAATTTGGCAAATGGATGTCAAAACTGCATTCCTTAATGGATAGCTTAAAGAAGAGTTGTATATGATGCAACCAGAAGGTTTCGTCGATCGAAAAGGTGCTAACAAAGTGTGCAACCTCCAGCAATCCATTTATGGACTGGTGCAAGCCTCTCGGAGTTGGAATATACGCTTTGATAGTGTGATCAAAGCATAGGTTTTATACAGACTTTTGGAGAAGCCTATATTTACAATAAAGTGAGTGGGAGCTCCGTAGCATTTCTGATATTATATGTAGATGACATATTGTTGATCGGAAATGATACTGAATTTCTGAATAGCATAAAAGGATACTTGACTAAGAATTTTTCGATGAAAGACCTCGATGAAGCTGCTTACATATTAGGCATCAAGATCTATAGAGATAGATCAAGACGCTTGATTGGACTTTCACAAAGCACATACCTTGATAAAGTTTTGAAGAAGTTCAAAATGGATCAGGCAAAGAAAGGGTTCTTGCCTGTATTACAAGGTGTGTAGTTGAGTCAGACTCAATGCCCGACCACTGCAGAATATAGAGAGAAAATGAAAGGTGTTCCCTATGCTTCAGCCATAGGCTCTATCATGCATGCAATACGGTGTACCAGACCTGATGTGTGCCTTGCTATAAGTTTAGCAGGGAGGTACCAAAGTAATCCAAGAGTGGATCACTGGACAGCGGTCAAGAACATCCTGAAATACCTGAAAAGGACTAAGGATATGTTTCTCGTATATGGAGGTGACAAAGAGCTCGGTGTAAACGGTTACGTCGATGCAAGCTTTGACACTGTTCCGGATGACTCTAAGTCACAAACCGGATACGTGTTTTTATTAAATGGTGGAGCTGTCAGTTGGTGCAGTTCCAAGCAGAGCATCGTGGCGGGACCTACGTGTGAAGCGGAATACATAGCTGCTTCGGAAGCAGCAAATGAAGGAGTCTGGATGAAGGAGTTCATATCCGATCTAGGTGTCATACCTAGTGCATCGGGTCCAATGAAAATCTTTTGTGACAATACTGGAGCAATTGCCTTGCCAAAGGAATCCAGATTTCACAAAAGAACCAAGCACATCAAGAGACGCTTCAATTCCATCCGCGATCAAGTCAAGGAGGGAGACATAGAGATTTGCAAGATACATACGGATCTGAATATTGCAGTCCTGTTGACTAAGCCTCTCTCACGAGCAACATGATCAGCATCAAGACTCCATGGGTGTTAGAACCATTCCAATGTAATCTAGATTATTGACTCTAGTGCAAGTGGGAGACTGAAGGAAATATGCCCTAGAGGCAATAATAAAGTTGTTATTTATATTTCCTTATATCATGATAAATGTTTATTATTCATTCTAGAATTGTATTAACCAGAAACTTAATACATGTGTGAATACATAGACAAAGAGAGTGTCCAGTAGTTTGCCTCTACTTGACTAGCTCGTTGAATCAATGATGGTTATGTTTCCTAACCATAGACATGAGTTGTCATTTGATTAACAGGATCACATCATTAGAGAATGATGTGATTGACTTGACCCATCCATTAGCTTAGCACGATGATCGTTTAGTTTGTTGCTATTGCTTTCTCCATAACTATACATGTTCCTATGACTATGAGATCATGCAAATCCCGAATACCGGAGGAACACTTGGTGTGCTACTAAACATCACAACGTAACTGGGTGATTATAAAGGTGCTCTACAGGTGTCTCCGATGTTGTTTGTTGAGTTGGCATGGATCAAGATTAGGATTTGTCACTCCGATTGTCGGAGAGGTATCTCTGGGCCCTCTCGGTAATGTACATCACTATAAGCCATGCAAGCAATGTAGCTAATGAGTTAGTTATGGGATGTAGCATTACGGAACGAGTAAAGAGACTTGCCGGTAACGAGATTGAACTAGGTATTGAGATACCGACGATCGAATCTTGGGCAAGTGACATACTGATGACAAAGGGAACAACGTTTATCGTTATGCGGTTTGACTGATAAAGATCTTCGTAGAATATGTAGGAACCAATATGAGCATCCAGGTTCCGCTATTGGTTATTGACCGGAGACATGTCTCGGTCATGTCTACATAGTTCTCGAACCCGTAGGGTCCGCACTCTTAACGTTCGGTGACGATCGGTATTACAAGTTTATGTGTTTTGATGTACTGAAGGTAGTTCGGAGTCTCGAATTTGATCATACACATGATGAGGAGTCTCGAAATGGTCGAGACGTAAAGATCGATATATTGGAAGCCTATGTTTGGACATCAGAATGGTTCCAGGTGAAATCGGGAGTATACCGGAGTACCGGGAGGTTACCGGAACCCCCCGGGAGGTATATGGGCCTTATTGGGCCTTAGTAGAAGACAAGGAAAAGAAGCAAAGGAGGGGGCGCCCCCCCTTTCCTTCCTTCTTCCCTTTCCTTCCTTCTCTCCTAGAACCAACAAAGGGAAGGGGGAATCCTACTCACGGTGGGAGTAGGACTCCTTGGGGCGCGCCTAGAGAGGTCGACCCCCTCCCCCTCCTCCACTCCTTTATATACGGGGGAAGGCGGAACCCCATAGACACACACGTTGATCATTGATGTTTTAGCCGTGTGCAGTGCCCCCCTCCACCATAATCCACCTCGGTAATATCGTAGCGGTGCTTAGGTGAAGCCCTATTCTAGTAGCAACATCATCACCGTCATCACGCCGTCATGCTCACGAAGCTCTCCCTCGAAGCTCTACTGGATCATGAGTTCGCGGGACATCACCGAGCCGAACGTGTGCAGATCACGGAGGTGCCGTATCTTCGGCACTAGATCGGTCGATCGTGGAGACGTACGACTACATCAACCGCGTTGTCATGACCCTTCCGCTTACGGTCTACAAGGGTACGTAGACGATACTCTCCCCTCTCATTGCTATGCATCACCATGATCTTGCTTATGCGTAGGAATTTTTTTGAAATTACTACGGTCCCCAACAGGAACACCACAGCATAATGGTGTGTCCGAACGTCATAACCGTACTTTATTGGATATAGTACAATCTATGATGTCTCTTACCGATTTAGCACTATCGTTTTGGTATTATGCATTAGAGACAGCTACATTCATGTTAAATAGGGCACCATCTAATTCGTTGAGATGACACCGTATGAACTATGGTTTGGCTAGAAACCTAAGCTGTCGTTTCTTAAAGTTTGGGGTTGTGATGCTTATGTGAAAAAGTTTCAGCCTGATAAGCTCAAACCCAAATAGGAAAAGTGTGTCTTCATAGGATACCCAAAAGGAACTATTGGGTACGCCTTCTATCATAGATCCGAAAGGCAAGACCTTTCTTGCTAAGAGTGGATCCTTTCTAGAGAAGAAGTTTCTCTCGAAAGAAGTGAGTGGGAGGAATGTAGAACATGATGAGGTAATTGTACCTTCTCCTGAATTGGAAAGTAGTTCATCACAGAAATCAGTTATGGTGATTTCTATGCCAATTAGTGAGGAAGCTAAATGATGATGATCATGAAACTTTTGATCAAGTCACTACCGAACCTCGTAGGAAAACTAGAGTATGGTCCGCACCAGAGTGGTACAGTAATCCTTTTTGGAAGTCATGTTACTAGACCATGACGAACCTACGAACTATGAGGAAGCGATGATGAGCCTAGATTCCGCGAAATGGCTTAAGGCCATGAAATCTGAGATGGGATCCATGTATAAAGAACAAAGTATGGACTTTGATTGACTTGCCCAATGATCGGCGAGCCATTGAGAATAAATGGATCTTCAAAAGGAAGACAGACGCTGATAGTAGTGTTACTATCTACAAAGCTCAAATTGTCGCAAAAGGGTTATCGACAAGTTCAAGGTGTTGACTACGATGAGATTTTCTGACTCGTAGCGATGCTTAAGTCTGTCCGAATCATGTTAGCAATTGCCACATTTTATGAAATCTGGCAATCGGATGTCAAAACTGCATTCCTTAATGGATTTCTTAAAGAAGAGTTGTATATGATACAACAAAAAAAATTGTCAATCTAAAGGTACTAACAAAGTGTGCAAGCTCCAGGGATCCATCTATGGACTGGTGCAAGCATCTCGGAGTTGGAATGTATACTTTGATAAAGTGATCAAAGCATATGGTTTTATACAGACTTGCGGTGAAGCCTGTATTTACAAGGAAGTGAGTGGGAGCACTATAGCCTTTCTGATAATTATATGTGAATGACATATTGTTGATCGGAAATGATGTAGAATTTTCTGGAAAGCATAAAGGAGTGTTTGAAAGGAGTTTTTCAAAGAAAGACCTCGCTGAAGCTACTTAAATATTGAGCATCAAGATCTATAGAGATAGATCAAGACGCTTTATATATTTTTCAATGAGTACATACCTTCGCAAGAATTTGAAGTAGTTCAAAATGGAATAGTCAAAGAAGGAGTTATTTCCTGTGTTGCAAGGTGTGAAGTTGAGTAAAGACTCAAAACCCGACCACGGCAGAAAATAGAAAGAGAATTAAAAATTCATTTCCTATGCCTCAGTCATAGGTTCTATAAACTATGATATGTTGTGTACCAGACCTATTGTATACCTTAGCATGATTTTGGCAAGGGAGTACAATAGTGATCTAGGAGTAGATCACTGGACAGCGGTCAAAATTATCCTTAGAGGACTATGGAAATATTTCTCGGTTATGAAGGTGATAAAAGAGTTCGCTGTAAAGAGTTACGTCGATGCAAGCTTTTGACACTGATCTAGATGACTCTAAGTCACGATCTAGATACATATTGAAAGTGGGAACAATTAGCTAGAGTAGCTCCGTGCAGAGTATTGTAGACATAGAAATTTGCAAAATACATACGGATCTGAATGTTGCAGACCCGTAGACTAAACTTCTCTCAGAAGCAAAACATGATCACTCTTTGGGTGTTAATCACATAGCGATGTGAACTAGATTATTGACTCTAGTAAACCCTTTGTGTATTAGTCACATGGAGATGTGAACTATTGGTGTTAAATCACATGACGATGTGAACTAGATTATTGACTCTAGTGCAAGTGGAAGACTGAAGGAAATATGCCCTAGAGGCAATAATAAAGTTATTATTTATTTCCTTATATCATGATGAATGTTTATTATTCATGCTAGAATTGTATTAACCGGAAACTAAGTACATGTGTGAATACATAGACAAACAAAGTGTCCCTAGTATGCCTCTACTTGACTAGCTCGTTAATCAAAGATGGTTAAGTTTCCTAGCCATGGACATGTGTTGTCATTTGATGAACGGGATCACATCATTAGAGAATGATGTGATGGACAAGACCCATCCATTAGCTTAACATAATGATCGTTCAGTTTTATTGCTACTGCTTTCTTCTGACTTGTACATGTTCCTCTGACTATGAGATTATGCAACTCCCGAATACCGTAGGAACACCTTGTGTGCTATCAAACGTCACAACGTAACTGGGTGATTATAAAGATGCTCTACAGGTGTCTCCGATGGTGTTTGTTGAGTTGGCATAGATCGAGATTAGGATTTTTCACTCCATGTATCGAAGAGGTATCTCTGGGCCCTCTCGGTAATGAACATCACTCTAAGCCTTGCAAGCATTGTGACTAATGAGTTAGTTGCGGGAAGATGCATTACAGAACGAGTAAAGAGACTTGCCGGTAATGAGATTGTGGGAGTCCTGGATAAGGGGGTCTCCGGACAGCCGGACTATATCCATTGGCCGGACTGTTAGACTATGAAGATACAGGATTGAAGACTTCGTCTTGTGTCCGGATGGGACTCTACTTGGCGTGGAAGGCAAGCTAGGCAATATGGATATGTATATCTCCTCCTTTGTAACCGACCTTGTGTAACCCTAACCTCTCCGGTGTCTATATAAACCGGAGGGTTTTAGTCCGTAGGACAACATAAAATCTTACCATAGGCTAGCTTCTAGGGTTTAGCCTCTCTGATCTCGTGGTAGATCTACTCTTGTACTACCCATATCATCAATATTAATCAAGCAGGACGTAGGGTTTTACCTCCATCAAGAGGGCCCAAACTTGGGTAAAACATTGTGTCCCCTGCCTCATGTTACCATCCGCCTTAGACGCACAGTTCGGGACCCCCTACCTGAGATCCGCCGGTTTTGACACCGACATTGGTGCTTTCATTGAGAGTTCCTCTATGTCATCGACGTTAGGCTTGATGGCTCCTACTATCATCGATAGCGATGCAGTCTAGGGTGAGACTTTTCTCCCCGGACAGATCTTCATGTTCGGCGGCTTTGCACTACAGGCCAATTCACTTGGCCATCTGGAGTAGGTTGAAAGTTACACCCCTGGCCACCAGGTCAGGTTTGGAAGCTCAAACTACGTGGCCGATATCCGTGGAGACTTGATCTTGGACGGATTCGAGCCTCTGCCTTGTGCGTCACGCGGTCACGATGAGTACGACTTAGCTCTACCATCGGACAGTGTAAGGAGATCGCACCGGCGGCCGCTCTAACCCTCAATTCAGAGCCAGTTGCGCCTTTCGCAGATGGGTGGATGGACCCCGCCACGGAGGCCTTACCCTCAGCGGCGATCGAGCCGAACATCAACTCTACCTTGCACGAGAGTCGTGTTGTTGAACTGTCGGATACTTCTCCGGCCACGGACTCCGAACCGCCTGCGCTCGCTCCGATCGAATCCGGTTGGGCGCCAATCATGGAGTTTACCTCCGCAGATTTCTTTCAATACTCGCCCTTCGGCGATATACTGAAGTCATTAAAGTCTCTCTCCTTGTCAGGAGAATCCTGGCCGAACTATGCCCGGCAGGATTGGGATGCGGATGACGAAGAAATTCGCCGCCCACCCACCACCCACTTAATAGCCACTGTCGATGACTTAACCGACATGCTCGACTCCGACTCCGAATACATCGACGGTATGGACGGCGGTGCAGGAGACGAACAGGAACCACTGCCCCAGGGCACTGGACGCCCACTTCACCACATGACGTATACATGGTGGACACACCAAAGGAAAACGACGACGAGGAACGGAAGGACGCATGAAGGATTGTTCCCTCGAGAAGCAGTTAAAACAGCGGCATAAGCGCTGCCCCAAATCCCACCTCAACAGAAACAATGATCATACAGACCCAGCGTTAGAGCAGGGGGAACCATTGTCGGACCACGGCAACACGGAGAATCAAGCCGAACAACCCGACTCTGTCAAAGATCATAGTCCAGATGACGTCACACCGGACGGACACCCGGAGCAACAGAATGCCCATCAAAGGCTCGTTGCCACCGCGAGGAGTCTAAAAAAGCAGAAGCAAAGGCTCAAAGCTGCGCAAGACACACTCCAAATCAGATGGAGCAAAGTACTCAACACAGCTGCAAAGTATGGCGGTAATCGCCCCACCAAGAGCTACCTGAAGTGGAAGTTGCTACCTGAATTCGATGAGGAGGCCTTAGATCCCCCACAACCAAAAATCAAAACAGCCATCTGGCCGGATAGGCGACCTCACGGCCAACACAGAGCGGCAAACAACGCCGCACATAAGCCAATACGCGATCCACGCGAGGACTCGCATCAAAAGGACGGCACAACCAGATCCATCTATGGCCACGTAAGCGCGCTCCAGCATACAACACAACACAGCAAACATCCAAAGAACGCGGTACACCCGGATACAGGTGTGCCGCACACCCCCTATGTTTCACCGATGAGGTGCTGGATCATGAATTTCCAGAGGGATTCAAACCCGTAAATATAGAGGCATACGACGGAACAACAGACCCTGGTGTCTGGATTGAGGATTATATCCTCCATATCCATATGGCTCGAGGAGATGACCTCCACGCCATTAAGTATTTACCCCTCAAACTCAAAGGGCCAGCTCAGCACTGGCTTAAGAGCCTCCCCGAAAGTTCCATTGGAAGCTGGGAAGAGCTCGAAGATGCTTTTCTGGCAAATTTTCAGGGGACTTACATCCGACCTCCGGACGCGGACGATTTGAGTCATATAACTCAACAACCCGGAGAGTCAGCCCGAAAACTTTGGAACAGGTTTCTTACTAAAAAGAACCAAATAGTCGACTGTCCGGACGCTGAAGCCTTGGCAGCTTTTAAGCATAGCGTTCATGACGAATGGCTTGCCAGACACCTCGGCCAAGAAAAGCCGAGAACAATGGCAGCATTAACAAGCCTCATGACCGCTTTTGCGTGGGTGAGGATAGCTGGCTAGCCAGATGCAGCAGCAGCGACCCAAGTACATCCGAAGTTAGAGATGGAAACGGGAAATCACGGTGCAACAACAATAACAAACGCCGGAATAAAGAAGACATCACGAAGAGCACGGCAGTAAACGCCGGATTTAGAAGCTCTCGGCAAAGTCAGCAAAAGCAGCCCTCTAAATGCGCCAGAGACGAACTGTCCAGCCTAAACAAAATTCTGGACCAAGTATGTTAGATCCATAGCACCCCCGGTAAACCTGCTAATCATACCCATAGAGAATGTTGGGTCTTCAAGCACTTCGGCAAGCTCAACGTCGTACACAAGGGGGAGGATACACCAAGCGAAGACGAGGATGAGCCTCCCAAGCAAGACACAGGGGAACAAAAGAAGTTTCCACCAGAAGTCAAAACAGTCAACGTATTACACGTGATCAAGGGGAGAAACAAAGCGGCACTCCCAGAAAAATATGCCCAAGGGCCTATCACCGCGGAGTCCTGCCACTGGTCGTCTCAACCGATCACTTTCGACCATCGTGATTACTCAGCAAGTATCCGGCGTGCAGGATGGGCTGCCCTGGTAATAGACCCAATAATTGATGCATACCACGTTACACGAGTCCTGATGGACGGTGGCAGCTGTTTAAACCTAGTATACCAGGATATAATCCACGAAATGGGGATAGACCCAACGAAAATGTGCCATAGCAACACTACCTTTAAAGGAGTAACGCTAGGCCCCGGGGCTCACTGCACGGGCTCCCTGCTACTAGAGGTTATATTCGGCTTCCCCGATAACTTCCGTATCGAACATTTAACCTTCCACATTGCTCCGTTCCAAAGTGGCTATCAAGCACTACTTGGACGGGAAGCTTTCACTCGCTTCAATGCAATACTGCATTACGCTTCCCTCGCTCTCAAGATGCCCGGTCCACGTGGCATCATTGCAGTGCATGGAAATATTGAGCGATATTTGCGCGCCGAAGAGAGTGCGACTGCCTTGGCAGCCGCACACTAAAAACGGCCTCACCAACTAAAGCATTTGATAGGCCGTCAAGACCACGGACACGGTTAGATGAGTCCAGCGCAGCTATATGTAATTCATACCGGATTGATGGCCACACCCCTATTACAAATACAAGGGGCTTAACGCGCGCAGACAAGTGGCAATTTTTACTTATCTTTAATTATACATGGTTTCTTTAAAAACTACCTTTTTGCACGACAACTTTTCACCTAAGTTCCTCTTTTTTACAGATGACCATCATGCTACACCCGTCCAGGATACGGCACAACGGAGACACAGGCGCAGACGTGCAGCAGGGACCCGCTCCAAGGATTCTTTTTAGATTAAGACCCTGCGTGAACCTTTTTTATTGTCTCTTGTTGCTTTACATCCCTCGGATTCTCAGTACATATTGAGAAGGATGCTGACGTCTTGGCATGTGGCCACGTTAGAATAACGCACGTACCCGGGCACAAGGGGCTTCTTACAAAGGGCACTCTTTAGGCCCGGTTTATACCATAAAGACCGAATACCTTAGGGAGTGTTCGGCGTCACGAGTTTGGCCTTATATGCATCAGCTCCAAATCATGTCTTTGGTCAAATGTTGGGTTTGCCCGGCTCCTTTGTTTTGGTGCCTTACGTTCCGTTCTATTGGCTAAGGCAGCACCAGGAGAACTACTGCGATTGTGCCCTGGTTCGTTCGGACGAGCACCTCAGTAAAGAAAGCCGAAAACTGACTATCATGATATAGCGCGAGACTGGTCAACCACTCGATGAACTATCGGAATGTTAGAATTCCTCCGCTTTAATGAAGGGTCGTTTCCCGGCCAGGCATATACGCACCCCGAGTTCGGGAGAGTGCGGAGCCACCAGGGGCTATATAGTAGCCCCATCGTCAAACTCCTATGGCTAAGTGAAAGTGTTAAAGCATCATAGTCCGGTTGCCTCGTTCGCTGCGCTATCACCTCCTTAATAGGACCAAGACGTTGGGTTAAGTGTGAACATGCGTTTTTTGCGAGCACCTCCGCATTATATGCGTGGGGATTGAAGCCGACGACTGCAATCTTTCAGGTTATATACATATATACATAAACAGCCGCACAGGAGGCACCATATTACTTCCGGCAAAGGTATAAATACACCCTTACTACATTTCATAAAAACATTGTGTTTACAATGGGGATACATGTCACTCAAACATAATATTCTTCGAACACTGGGCCTCTATCAAACGAGCACCCTCAAGAACCTCTTCAAAATAGTGCTCGGCAGCTACTCGGCCTATGGCCGAACCTTGCGCCGCAACAGTGGCAGCATCCATCTCCGTATGCCTTGACACGAGCAAAGGCCATCTGCAAGCCTACTATGCACGCCGACCTCTTCATCGCATTGACGCGCGGCACTGCACCAAGGAACTGCTGCACTAAGCAGAAATAGTTGTTCGGCTTCGGCTTCTCCGGCCACAAATGATCTACGACGGACCTCATGGCAAGTCCGAACAACCTATTAAGTTTGGCCCACTCGGCTAGCTGATCAGTCAAGGGAAGCGGACGCTCTGGAACGTTAAATTGCGACCAGAACAGCTTGTCCACTTCACGATCTGTCTGATCTCGGAAGTATTCGACCGCATCGACAACGCTTGCCGCCAAGTCCATATATGCGTCTGCCAAACTCCACAGCCGATCAAGAGGGGCATACTGCGGATCTCCGAACTTCCTCTGCAGCAGAAAGGGCTTCCCAGCCGCAATATCCCCGGCTTCGCGCAGCTCCTCCTTCTTCGCCCTCATAGCAGAGCGAGTGTCTTTGGTCTCCATCGTGGCCTTTTCAAGGTCCGCTGCCTTCACTCGGTTCTCTTCTTCAAGGAACTGGCAACGGTCGGCACTATCTTTTAATTCTACAGCCATCTTGGCCATCTTCTCTTTGCTTTCGCAACGCGCGGCCTTCTCGGCTCTTAGCTCTTCGGCCGCCTTCAAAGCAACCACATTACTAACTCTTGCTTGTTCCTTGGCTCGGGCAAGTTCCACCCGAAGGGTCTCCATGGTGGCAGCTCCGTCTGCAGTCACAACATATTAAAGATACTGGCATCATGCTGCTCTTATTATGTGACATTCACCAAAAAACTTTACTTACCTTGTGACTCGTCAAGCCGCTTGTTAACAAGCTTGATGTCGGCGTCTGCCGCATCTAGTTGCCGCTTTAGTTCGGCAAACTCATTAGTCCGGCTAGCCACCGGAGCTTCCACCACCTGCACATAAATGCAGTACTGGTTATTACCTGGGACTATGATCCTCTGTTCACCGCCGTTCTCGACGACAACCAGAGTCTCAGGGGCTACTATCTACATAGGGCACACCTAACATGTGCGGTACTATCAAAAGGTATATCATTTCACGTACCTCAAAGCCCGTCAGTAGACTCATAAAGGCTTCATGTAATCCGCTTTCGGCGGACGAAATTCTTTCCATCACCGTACCCATCAACGTACGGTGGTCTTCTGAGATGGCCGCTCGCTCCAACAGCTCCCTCAGAACGTCCGACCGCATACCAGATGGTGCCGGACTCTTTTGTTTGCTCTCTTCGAGAGCCGGACGCTGGGGACTTCGAGTGACTATGGGATTATCTTCTGGCCTCACCGGATCCAGAGAGGCCCTCCGTGACGACACTTCGAGGTCGCCCACTTCTTGAGCGGGGCAGTCCGGGGGAGGCGTTTCGCTCTCCATCATCTCCAGAAGAAGATCTCCCGAAGACGAGCTCAGCTGAGAAGGGCTCAGGTCCGAACTGCAAGATATATGCTTTGGTTATTTTCCTTACAGGAAAGGTAGTATACCTTCACTATTAAAGTATTTTTTTGATCACTTACGACTCGTTGGAGGGCCGATCCCCGCGCGGACTTTGTGTGGCAAAAGCACCCCCCAAGGCAGGACCCTCTGTTGGAGACTTCTTCTCCCGTTTGGAGGCCTCGGTTTCCGGATCCTCAGAGGCAGTCCTCTTCCTCCCCCGTAGCGAGAGAAGGTCAGAATCTTCTCCCTAGTCATCCTCCCTTATGGAGGCGCTCATTCCCTCGGTTGGAACTGGCAGCGATGGGGGCCCGCTTTCGCCCATATTATTCCCCCCGTATCTTCCTTCGAGGGCTCCGGCAGGGTGCGAGCTCACGCATCTTTTCCAGTACCGGGTTTTCCAAACCCTCAGGGAGGGGGGCCGAACACCGAATCATCTTCGCCTTTGTTAGCCAGTCCTGGTCAAAGGGCGATTTTTTAGGAATGACGTCATGGTAAATAAAAGACAGTGTGTCTGGCTGGAGGATTACTTACTTGTTCGGTGGCGCGGTTGCTGCTCAGGCCCACGTCCTCGGTAGTATCCGGGCACTCTGTTTGAGGTCCGAAGAATGACTTGTACATCTCCTCGTGTGTCAGGCCGAGGAAGCTTTGAATAGCGCACGGTCCTTCTAGGTTGAACTCCCACAAGCGAAGGGGCCGGTGTTTGCAAGGCTGGACTTGGCGAACCAGCATGACTTGCATTACCATGACCAAATTAAAATCTCCCTCGAAGAGATCTTGAATGCGGCTTTGCAGTATAGGCACGTCCTTGGCTGGACCCCAGCTCAGCCCTCTGCTAATCCATGACATCAGTTGTTGTGGGGGGCCCGAGCGGAAAGCGGGGGGAGCCACCCACTTGGCACTTCTGGGAGCTGTGATGTAAAACCACTCCCGTTGCCATAATCCGCACACCTTTGGAAAGGAACCTTTTGGCCATGGAGCTCTTGCAATCTTGCTTATTAATGCTCCTCCGCATGATGCATGATGTCCCTCGATTGTCTTCGGCTTCACATCAAAAGTCTTGAGCCACAGGCCGAAGTGAGGGGTAAAGCGGAGGAAGGCCTCACACACGACAATAAATGCCGAGATGTGAAGAAAGGAGTCCGGGGCTAGATCGTGGAAGTCTAGCCCATAGTAAAACATCAAACCCCTTACGAAGGGATCCAGAGCGAGCCCTAGACCTCGGAGGAAGTGGTAGATGAACACGACGTCTTCGTTGGGTTTAGGAGTAGGGACGACCTGCCCTAGGGCAGGCAGCCGATGCGAAACTTCGGCGGTCAGATATCTGGCCTCCCTCAATTTCTTGATATCTTCTTCCGTAACGGAGGAGGGCATCCATCGGCCTTGAAGGCTGGATCCGGACATGGTTGAAGATCCGGAGCACCTGACCTGGGCTTTGGGTGTTAGAACTCGAGGCGAGGGAAGGATTCGATTGAGCACGGGAGGGAAAAAAGTGAAAGCCTTGGCCCTTTATAAAGAGGGTGAATACCAAGCATCTCTCCGTGGCCGTTTGGGGCTTGCCTATAATCTAGGAGTCCTAGACGTGGTTGGGTTACCCACGCCCGTATTGATGAGAATCCTGTGATAAGGGGACACGATCTTTGCTTTGACAAGACGTGTCAAAAAACTGCCTCGCGTTGTGTGCAGGGCTAGTTAAAAGAAACGGTTCGAATAATCACCGGGCCGTGACATAATGTCGTGTTGCCAAAACAAGTCAGCAAATTGGATTTGTGGAAATATTATTCTATCTACGGTGGTATGTGGAACTTATTTTGCAGGGTCGGACACTATCCTTGTATTCAAATTCTTCCGTGGTGTATTCGGAGGAGGAACCCGCCTTGCAATGCCGAAGACACTACTTTGCGCCGGACTCATCGTCATTGAAATCCTGGTTCAGGGGCTACTGTGGGAGTCCTGGATAAGGGGGTCTCTGGACAGCCGGACTATATCCATTGGCCGGACTGTTAGACTATGAAGATACAGGATTGAAGACTTTGTCTCGTGTCCGGATGGGACTCTACTTGGCGTGGAAGGCAAGCTAGGCAATACGGATATGTATATCTCCTCCTTTGTAACCGACCTTGTGTAACCCTAACCTCTCTGGTGTCTATATAAACCGGAGGGTTTTACTCCGTAGGACAACATACAATCATACCATAGGCTAGCTTCTAGGGTTTAGCCTCTCTGATCTCGTGGTAGATCTACTCTTGTACTACCCATATCATCAATATTAATCAAGCAGGACGTAGGGTTTTACCTCCATCAAGAGGGCCCGAACCTATGTAAAACATTGTGTCCCCTACCTCCCGTTATCATCCTCCTTAGACGCACAGTTCGGGACCCCCTACCCGAGATCCTCCGGTTTTGACACCGACAGAGATTGAACTAGGTATTGAGATACCGATGATCAAATCTCGGGCAAGTAACATACCGATGATAAAGGGAACAACGTATGTTGTTATGCGGTTTCACCAATAAAGATCTTCATAGAATATGTAGGAGCCAATATGAGCATCTAGGTTCCGCTATTGGTTATTGACCGGTGATGTGTCTCGGTCATGTCTACAGAGTTCTCGAACCCGTAGGGTTCACACGCTTAATGTTCGATGACGATTTGTATTATGAGTTATGTGATTTGATGACCGATATTTGTTTAGAGTCCCAGATGAGATCGGGGACATGACGAGGAGTCTCAAAATGGTCGAGAGGTAAAAATCGATATATTGGAAGGATATATTCGGACATCGGAAAGGTTTCGAGTGATTCGGGTATTTTTCGGAGTACCGGAGAGTTACGGGAATTCGCCGGGAGAAGTATTGGGCCTTATTGGGCCATACGGGAGTAGTGGAGGCAGGCCAAAGGGAAGGAGGCGCCCCCCCATAAGTTCGAATTGGACTAGGGAAAGGGGGCGGCGCCCCCCCTTGCCCTTTCCTACTCCCTCTCTCTTTCCCTCTTTCTTCTTTCCTACTCCAGAAAGGAAAAGGGGAATCCTACTAGGACTTGGGAGTCCTAGTAGGACTCCCCACACTTGGCGCGCCCCCTCTAGGACCGGCCTCCTCCTTCCTCCTTTATATATGTGGGCAGGGGACACCCCAAAGGCACAACAGACAACCTCTTAGCCGTGTGTGGTGCCCCCCTCCACAGTTACACACCTCGGTCATATCGTCGTAGTGTTTAGGCGAAGCCCTGCGCCGAACTTCATCATCACCGTCACCACGCCGTCGTGCTGACGAAACTCTCCCTCGGCCTCAACTGGATCAAGAGTACGAGGGACGTCACCGAGCTGAACATGTGCAGATCGCGGAGGTGTCGTATCTTCGGTGCTAGGATCGGTCGGATCGTGAAGATGTTCGACTACATCAACCGTGTTGTCATAACGCTTCCGCTTACGGTCTACGAGGGTACGTGGACAACACTCTTCCCTCTCGTTGCTATGCATCACCTAGATGGATCTTGCATGTGCGTAGGATTTTTTTTGAAATTACTGTGTCCCCCAACAATTCGGACATCGGAAAGGTTCCGAGTGATTCGGGTATTTTTCGGAGTACCGGAGAGTTACGGAAATTCGCCAGGGAAGTAGTGGGCCTTAATGGGCCATACGGGAAAGGAGAGAAGGGCCTCAAGGGTTGCCCGCCCTCCCTCAATGGCAAGTCCAAATTGGACTAGAGAGGGGGCGGCGCCCCCCTCTCCTTCCTTCTCCCTCTCCTACTCCTTCCCTCTCTTCCCTCATGGAAAAGGAAGGGACTCCAACTAGGATTGAGAATCCTAGTTGGACTCCCCCTATAGACGCGCTCCTCCTAGGCTGGCCTCCTCCTCCTCGCTCCTTTATATACGTGGGCAGGGGCACACCAGAGGCACTCCAAGATTTGTCTTAGCCGTGTGCGGTGCCCCCCCCCTCGACAGTTACACACCTCGGTCATATCGTCGTAGTGCTTAGGCGAAGCCCTATGCCGGTAACTTCATCATCACCATCGCCACGCCATCGTGCTGGCGGAACTCTCCTTCTTTCTCAACTGGATCAAGAGCCCGAGGAACGTCATCGAGCTGAACGTGTGCTGAACGCGGAGGTGCCGTACGTTCGGTACTTGGATCGGTTGGATCGCGAAGACGTTCGACTACATCAACAACGTTACTAAACGCTTCCGCTTTCGGTCTACGAGGGTAAGTGGACACACTCTCCCCCCTCGTTGCTATGCTTCTTCTAGATGGATCTTACGTGGTCGTAGGCAAAAAAATTTAATACTATGTTCCCCAACATCTAGTTGGTCAAACCAAACCAAAATTTCGAAAAAGAAATACAAGGCTATAATAATCATGCATAAGAGAGTTCAACAAAGACTCGAATAATATTCATAGATAGATCTGACCATAAACTCGCAATTTATCGGATCCCAACAAACACACCGCAGAAAAAGAGTTACATCAAATAGATCTCCAAAGAACATCGAGTAGAACATTGTATTGAAGATTTAAAAGAGAGAAGAAGCCATCTAGCTACTGCCTACGGACCAGTAGGTCTGTGGTAAACTACTCATGCATCGTCGAAGGGGCAAGGGTGTTGATGAAGAACCCCTTCGTGATCGTTGACCCCTCCGGCAAGGTGCCGGAAAAGGCCTCTAGATTGGATCTCATGGTTCTGGAACTTGCGGCGGTGGAAACTCTGATCTCTCTGCTCCCCTAGGGTTTTGGGATTTTAAAGTATTTATAAGCTGATAGGCGGTGGAGAGGGGGCCTGTGGGCCCCACTACCCACTAGGGCGCGCCAGGGGCCTCTGGCACGCCCTGGTGCCTTGTGGGCCCTGTGGGCCTCCCCTAGGGCACTTCATTGGCTCTCAAGTTGTATTATGTCCAGAAAAAAATCATCAAAAAGTTTCGTGGTATTTAAACTTCGTTTGGTATTGATATTCTGCGAAGTAGAAAACAAGCAAAAAAACAGCAACTGGCACTGGACACTATGTCAATAGGTTAGTCTCAAAAAATATATAAAGTTGCTATAAAATAAATGTAAAATATCTAAGATATATAGTATAACAGAATGGAATAATAAAAAATTATAGATACGTTGAAAACGTATCAGCAAGCCTTTGGGTCACCCTTAAGCAAGGGCGGAGCTCTGTAGGGGCAGAACAGGGCCATGGCCTGCCCAGGAATTTGTCAAAAATAAATTAACTATGTGTCATCTTAGCCCAGCCCACTGAGCCCACGCATGCACATGTACAACATCTCGTCTCCTCGTCTCAGGCACGCACAGGCTTCCCCAATTCTCCATCTTCTCTGTAGACGCTGCCGACCGCCGTGGAGCAACCGGAGCGCTGTGGAGCAACCGACCACCAGTTACCAGTGCGTGCTGCCAGCCATCAATTCCTGCCGTTGGTTTCCTCCGACTCCAAGTCGCATGACCTGAGCGAGCCCCCTGCCGCATCACACAGGTACATGGTCAATTAGATAAGCAATAGTCTGATTCTTTGACTTGGAGATTTTGTTCAGTTCCATGCATCCAGTGATCAGTCTTGCTAGTGAAGTAGTGATAAATAAAAACCTAATGATTTGATTTTATGCAAATTGCAATTAGGTACTCATGGGCAAGGACAATCAGACTCATAAAGAATTGATTTGTTCTTCAAAAGAAAAAGAGAATTGATTTTGGTACATATTATATACATATCTTCTAGCAAAACCTTGTGACATGTCCTTATGATTCATAATTTGGAAAAAAAATTGTGCTCTTCTTTAGTCCGGCCCGTTCAACTTTCTCTTTCAAGCTCCGCCACTGCCCTTAAGGCAAAGAAGTTAGGGTCTTTTATTTTGCAAGAGTAATCACCATATTGTGTTAAGGATGTGTGATGCAAAAAAATCTATTCTTTCTTTATACAGGACGCAAAGTTTTTGCCTCCGTTTCAAAAGAAAAGGCAGCCCGACCGATCCTACGCTACGGCTAGCCGGCTGACATGCAGGACCATGCATGATGAACGCCGGATTCATACCCCGTTTACCTCTCGGTGATCGTGATTGCACGACGACAGGCTAGGCGAACGTACGCACAAACCTACTCTTACGCACGTTTGCAGTTCCGATCTCCTTTCAGTTTGATATATAGATGATCGACGATGGCGTTGCAGCTTGATTGATAAACCAACAAACGCACGCTTTATCATCAATGCGCACACCTTACATGCTTGTTAAGCTAGTACAATCAATTGGAAAAAAGGACCGCACTTTTTACACTGGCGCGCGGCGCTTTCTGAGACAGTGATTGCACGAACATGCCTTCAAATTCCCCACGAAACAGATATGATTACACTTACACATATTTTCTGCGTATATTTGTTGGATTGTTAAATTTGTATACAATGTTGCCGTTGTCACAATCAATACTACGTGGCAAACATTCTTCCAACAATCATATTCCGGCCTCTTGTTTATTTCGTTCCAACTGAAACAACTCATGCAGATATGGTCGGGTCGGATGAGTTGGGGGGTAGTGGTTAACCTGTTAATGATGTAGTACGTGCCAACCTCCAAGCTTCCAACATCTTTGAGGTCGCTCCCCAAAAGTCTCTTCTTCTCAGGTTGGAAAGTCCCTCTCAGCATTCTGCTCCATGATTCCTTCATGCAACATCTTAGAACCATCCAATTGTCTGAATTTATTTTTCTGAACATTGTGTTCTTATGATGTCCACTCATATTTGAGGAGAGAGGGAAAGAAACACGGAACTGAAGACACCGTCTGTTGTCCTTCCTTCTTAGAACATACGTCTCCTGTCTACCTCACAAGCATACTGCAGAATCAAGATCTCTTTTTTTCCCCGAAAATTGCAGAATCAAAATTATATTACTGCATTAGTAACAGCTGGTCACAAACTGCACAGGGAACCTTAAGGGAAAAGGGTGAAAGAAATATAACACTTTGGCACCAGGAAAAAAGACGACTCGATTGTGTGCATCATAATGATGCAGAGACGGAGGTTTCAACCTCCATTTCAAAAAGAAAAATCATGACTGCTCTGTTATGCCGAGATTCAAAATTACATCGAAATCAATTATGCACATAGCTAAAACGCGTTTGATATACAGCTGTGGCTGTGTTTGGTACATAGTAGTTGGCCTTGTCTATCTTTCTTATCCAGTAGACAAATTGTACCTAAGCCCACCATTAAAGAAAATTCCAACAGCCGATATCTGCACGATTTCTTTACAGGCAAGACATCCTTTCTTTCTGGTGGGGAATTAAAATCTCGAGAGCCAACTGCAATAATATTTGCCGATGATTGGTTATCCTGCTCATTTTAATAGTATGCAAGTACATATGTGTTACCGTGTTGGAAAATGGCAGGTCAGTGTGTGTGGACAATGTCCATGCAGCAACTACATTGATAAATTCCTCACACGTCTTTATCTTTTGGAGTACATTCGTTATGAGAATTAAGCCTAGAAGAATACAGTGGAGGAGAATTTTTAATTAATTAGTTCCACGTACTGCTTGTGGTTGCTTTAGTCGGCTAGCAACCACCAAAAATACTAGTCCTTGAAAAGAAATATAGAAGCAAGCAACACACCATCCTCCTCCCTCCCTTCTCCCGGACATCTTTATATCCTCACGCAGCGCACGGCAATGGCGACCTTGCTGCCACCACCACGACCACCACCACCACCATTGCCAAGGAGAACGAAGCATGGACTGCTGCATCTGCGGCCCCATGGCCGCCATCTACAGGCCTCCGAGGAACACCATATGCTCCCCGTGCTACGAAGGCTCCAAGGCCATCATCGCCTTCCTCAACGACGGCGATCACGCCGCCGGTGACGGCCAGGACGAGCGTGGCTTGGTGACCCCCCGCGGATTGATCAAGCACAGAGACAGCTCCACCAAGGCAAGAACTCTCAAATTTATTAATCCTCATGGTCTCCAATGTTGCATATCAATCGTGTGTACTTAAGCTGTCACGAACTGTGATGGAGCTCTGCATGTAAGCAAGCAAGATACTTAAGCTGATGTCCTATGGCGAAATATCGTTTCCATAGAAACACGAAAGACCTGCATCTGCATGCGACGGGCGCCTTAATTAGTTCGTCCATCGTGGTTTGTTTGCTCTGCCGTCACCGCCAGTACTATCTTACCGACCGGCGAGCCGCATGTCTCCGTCACAGAATTGCATGCATGTCTGAACAGAAAAGTTTGGTCGGTGAGAATGACACTTGACGCCACTCTCATGATTGACGCTTCTAATGTTCAGTTAAAGTTTTAAAATGCGTAATCAGTAACGCCGGGAAGTCATTACCCTAAATTTTCTTTCTTTGTGATGTTGAAGCAGGGGATGAGAGAAGCATGGGAGCAGATGAAGGAGATGAGAGACAGGGAGGAGGCGGCGAACCAGCGGGCTGGGTTCCTCGAGCAGGGCTTCGGGGCGGCCTGGGTGGAGGGAGCCCACACCGACATAGTCGTCAAACCAGGAAATGGGCCGCCGATCCCGGCCCACAAGGCCATCCTGGTGAGCCGCCTTCCTTTATGTCCATCATCACCGCCGGCCCTTTGGGGTTTAGGCCCGCTGATGAATAAACGAATAATTAACCCCGGCCGTGCATTGCGTGCAGGCGGCGAGGTCGGAGGTGTTCCAGCACATGCTGTGCTCCGACGAGTGCAAGGCGGCCCCCGCCGGCGGCTGCGTCTCCCTCCCGGAGCTAGCCCACGACGAGCTCTCCCTCTTCCTGGCCTTCTTATACACCGGGACCCTCGACGCGGCTGCGGCGGCGACGGCGACATCGGCGTCGGAGCGACGGCTGCACGCGCTCCTGGTTGCGGCAGACAAGTACGACGTGCCGTTCCTGGGGCGGGCGTGTGAGGCGCGGCTGGTTGCGGCGATGGATCCTGGGAATGCGTTGCGGACGCTGGAGGTGGCCGATCGTGTCAGCTCGGGCGGCGCGCTGAAGGAGCGCGCCATGGGCACGGTGGTGGAGCACGCGGAGCAGGTGGTGTTCTCCGACGAGTACCACGACTTCGCCGTCAGGAACGCCGGCTTGTGCGTCGAGATCACCAGGGCGCTGCTCGCCAAGGCCGCCGGCGCCAAGAAGGCGTGAAGTGCACATGTATATAGCTAGATCCTAGATGCAGCTGTTTTTTTTCCGGGCACAGAAAAGTCGTTGCATGTACACCCGGTGCGATCAAATGCAAGAGTAATTCAGGCTCCGTCAGTTCAGGGCTGGGCAACTTGGGTCATAGGACATCAGCTATCTTACTTTAGATGGACCCATACCTTGTGTTCGACCCTGCAGTCTCACCCCACTATGAGGTGTTTTCGATCCCATATGTACCCGTGGATCCTGCACAAGATTCCATGGAATGGCCACCATCCTCGTGGCTGTTAGATGTATTCTCATCTAGTACAAGGCAATGGCACGATAAGTCTTTTCTCCGCCAAGGCGAGGCCATGGGGACAGTGGCTAATGCGCGACTAGATCCTATGATGCCGTGCTCGGGCGGTCCAAGGTGACGATATAGTGTGTATTGGCGAGGATCACTTTATGTTCATTGCCGAGGTGTGTTTGTCGTGAGGTAATACATCGATCTTAGTATATTTTT
This sequence comes from Triticum dicoccoides, assembly GCF_002162155.2. NCBI lineage: Eukaryota > Viridiplantae > Streptophyta > Magnoliopsida > Poales > Poaceae > Triticum > Triticum dicoccoides. The sequence goes on along the minus strand of NC_041386.1, from coordinate 478,029,723 downwards.
TTTCGAAAAGGAGGTTGTCCCCCGGCCTTCGCATCAGACCGATGCATGCGATCATCTCATTAATAAGCAAAAGATTCAACAAAGTCTCCAGGTCTCAAAAAGGTGCAAAGCCTCACAAAGAGCAAGAAAAACATGAAACGGGATAGCCACAACCGGCGGAATAAAAATAGATAAGAAGCTCTAACAATGATAACATTTTGGATCTTAAATATGGTAGGGGAGGCTTCTTTAGGCACGTCGACTTCCTTGACTTTCACCCCTACAACGAGGTTATTTTCTTGGGTTTCTCATTTAAAGTAGTGGCTTATCATTTGAAAACCTTAAAGGTTCAGTATCTAGGTGACATCCGCCCAAGTGATTACTACCTTGCACACACAAATGGCATGTACGGATTATTCCATACACCCCGTGCATGATTGGAGAGCTTCGAGAGCACGCTTCAAGGAGTCATTTTGACTATTTGGCTACATCAGTTTAAGGAATGGTAAGCCTTCTCCAATTTACTTTTATTGACCGTCTCTTTGAAACTGCTCCAACTGGCTGGTTGCGCGATCAACATGGGTCATGTATTTTTTAGACGATTCAAGGTCCAAGTCAAGTGTCGAGAAGTGTTGGGCGGCTTTGCTTTAGATTGTTTCTTCACCTGTTTGATCAATTTTTCTAGTTGCATAAATGAGTAGACATCTACTACTGAATTCAAGTCAAATTTTGTACCGGTGAGGAATTTGGGGACATGTTGTGCAATTTTGTTGTGTACTTTCGAATTCTAAGCTTTCGATTGATTCATTTGAATCCTCGATGACTCACTTGGATGGACGGTTGGTGTAGGTGCTCAACTACAATGATTTTGATGTATTGTACCTAAAATACCTAACATTATATAACAGGACACACATGAGGGTGTCAAGGCGATTGTTTTTTAAGGTGATTTTGATCACCTGCTTCGAGTCGACTCAGAAGACGGGAAGATAATTTTTGACCTACTGTCAGGGTGATTTCGATCACCCTTCGAGTTGACGGCGTCCTCTTAGGAGACAAGGAAAATAATACTTTAGACCATGTATGATGATTCCGATGCCTAAGAGAGTTAACCTCTACCCAATAAATTTTAGATAAATAAACGTTTTTCCATCACAACGGCAAGAATGGCTGTGCGGCGAGATGACCAGGGCGCTGCTCACCAAGGCCGTCGGCGCCAAGAGGGCATGAAGTGAAGATGCATATAGCTAGACGCGATCGTTTCTTAATATGGACACAGACGACAGGGTTTCTTTTATGTACATGTCTGTCTGAAACACGTTCAATGCCAAGATTAATTCAGGTTTTGTGTCAAAGTGCGTAATACAAGCAGTACCGAGTTGCGGTTTTGCTCCACTTGTGCGCACCCGCCTAGGTTTTTTCAGAGAATTTAAAGAGCTTTATTCAAACAAAAGAATTCCTGGGACAATCAGCCAAAAGGCTGGTCAGCAGGAAAGGAGATGGCCAACATAAGGGCATTTCTAACCGGTCCTCTATCCGACCGTAAGGGAGGATAATTTCGATTTTCCTCCCATATGGCGCACCTAACCAATCCCCAGTTCACTGTAAGGGAGAAAAAATTATCCAGTGACACCTCTCATTTCCCTAAACATACTCGGCCGTTGCGGCTCCGAGTAAAAGCCACGCCTCTCCCACGTGTTGCCTCCCGCCACTTCATCTTCGTCGGCGCGCCTCCCGGCGATCGACCACCGACCCCGCTGCTACCTCGTTGCCTTTCTTGGCCCCTGCCGTCCTTCTGCCCGATGTCGCTCCCGTTCGGCTGCCGTCTTCGGAATCAAGGTGAAATGTCGCCGCCGTCGGCATAGCTGATTCATCGGATTGCTTCTAAACTCTTCATTTTCTGTCAGCCACCACATCTCACCTTGCTTGCACACCACTTCAGGTCATTCGCACGCGCCGCCACCCGTTGGTTTGGTCTAAACGACATTGGCCGGCTGGTGCACCACCACCGCACTGTAAGTGTTCGACGAATTGCCTAGTTGAGTTTTTTTGTTAGTTTCTTTTTTAACCGAGTCGTTTGGATTGAACGTAGCCATTTGAATTATAAATGAAGAGGTTGACGTAGATGGTCTTGGAAGACTCATCGTCATCTCAAGAGGAAGAAGACGACGATGACTTCGACACCATTTTAGGCATGATTTTCAACGATGATGTTCGGCGGCCTAGGAGAGGATCACAGTTTGACCTCATACACATCAACCGTGATAGAGTGGGGGGACCATGCCAAGATCATGAGAGACTACTTTGATCCAAAGCCAGCCTGTTGGGGATATTACTACCGGACATAAATCGGCCAGGAGAGGCCGGATTATCCCCATGATGATTACTTTATTTGAATCCCATGGAGACAAAGATGGTGGCGCTTCCTGAAGGCCCAAGGCCCAAAGGCGGGTTAAGGACTGTAGACATAAACCGACATTGATGCATGCTACCTCTTGAGCACTGCGTTGGATTTCCCCGAAAAGGAGAGGATGATGCAGCAAAGTAGCATAAGTATTTCCCTTAGTTTTTGAGAACCAAGGTATCAATCCAGTCGGAGGCCACGCACAAGTCCCTTGTACCTACACAAAAACAATAGCTCAACGCAACCAACGCGCTTAGGGGTTGTCAATCCCTTCACGGTCAGTTACGAAAGTGAGATCTGATAGAGATGATAAATAATATTTTTGGTATTTTTGGTATAGAGATGCAAAGTAAAAAGTAAAAGCAAAACAATAATAAAGTGATGGAGATTGATATGATGAGAAAGAGACCCGAGGGCCATAGGTTTCACTAGTGGCTTCTCTCAAGAGCATAAGTATTCTACGGTGGGTGAACAAATTACTCTTGAGCAATTGACAGAATTGAGCATAGTTATGAGAATATCTAGGTATGATCATGTATATAGGCATCACGTCCGAGACAAGTAGACCGACTCCTGCCTGCATCTACTACTATTACTCCACTCATCGACCTCTATCCAGCATGCATCTAGAGTATTAAGTTAAAAACAGAGTAACACCTTAAGCAAGATGACATGATGTAGAGGGATAGTTTCATGCAATATGATAAAAAAACCATCTTGTTATCCTCGATGGTAACGATACAATACGTGCCTTGCTGCCCCTTCTGTCATTGGGAAAGGACACCGCAAGATCGAACCCAAAGCTAAGCACTTCTCCCATGGCAAGAAAAACCAATCTAGTAGGCCAAACTAAACTGATAATTCGAAGAGACTTGCAAAGATAACCAATCATACATAAAAGAATTCAGAGAAGATTCAAATATTATTCATAGATAAACTTGATCATAAACCCACAATTCATCGGTCTCAACAAACACACCACAAAAATAAGATTACATCGAATAGATCTCCACAAGAGAGGGGGAGAACATTGTATTGAGATCCAAAAAGAGAGAAGAAGCCATCTAGCTACTGACTATGGACCCGTAGGTCTGAAGTAAACTACTCACACTTCATCGGAGAGGCTTGGATGATGATGTAGAAGCCCTCCGTGATCGATGCCCCCTCCGGCGGAGCTCCGGAACAGGCCCCAAGATGGGATCTCGTGGATACAGAAAGTTGCGGCGGTGGAATTAGGTTTTTGGCTCCGTCCCCGATTGTTTGGGGTACGTGGATATATATAGGAGGAAGAAGTACGTCGGTGGAGCTTCGAGGGGCCCACAAGGTAGGGGGGCGCGCCCTGGGGGGGCGCGCCCTCCACGCTCATGGCCGCCTCGTGGCTTTCTTGACGGAGGGTCCAAGTCTCCTGGATCTTATCTGATGAGAAAATCACGTTTCCGAAGGTTTCATTCCGTTTGGACTCCGTTTGATATTCCTTTTCTTCGAAACCCTAAAACAGGCAAAAACAGCAATTCTGGGCTGGGCCTCCGGTTAATAGGTTAGTCCCAAAAATAATATAAAAGTGGATAATAAAGCCCAATAATGTCTAAAACAGTAGATAATATAGCATGGAGCAATCAAAAAGTATAGATACGTTGGAGACGTATCAAGCATCCCCAAGCTTAATTCATGCTCGTCCTCGAGTAGGGAAATGATAAAAAGAGATTTTTTGATGCGGAGTGCTACTTGGCATAATTTTAATGCAATTCTTCTTAATTGTGGTATGAATATTCAGATCCGAAAGATTCAAGACAAAAGTTCATATTGACATAAAAATGATAATACTTCAAGCATACTAATTAAGTAATTATGTCTTCTCAAAATAACATGGCCAAATAAAGTTCATCCCTACAAAATCATATAGTTTAGTCATGTTTCATTTTCGTCACACAAGAATGCTCTCATCATGCACAACCCCGATGACAAGCCAAGCAATTGTTTCATACTTTAGTAATCTCAAACCTATAAACTTTCACGCAATATATGAGCGCGAGCCATGGACATAGCACTATGGGTGGAATAGAATATAATGAGGGGTTTATGTGGAGAAGACAAAAAGGAGAAAGTCTCACATCAACGAGGCTAATCAATGGGCTATGGAGATGCCCACCGATTGATGTTCATGCAAGGAGTAGGGATTGCCATGCAACGGATGCACTAGAGCTATAAATGTATGAAAGCTCAACAAAAGAAACTAGTGGGTGTGCATCCAACTTGCTTGCTCATGAAGACCTAGGGCACTTGAGGAGGCCCATTGTTGGAATATACAAGCCAAGTTCTGTAATGAAAAATTCCCACTAGTATATGAAAGTGATAACATGAGAGACTCTTTACTATGAAGATCATGGTGCTACTTTGAAGCACAAGTGTGGTAAAAGGATAGTAACATTGTCCCTTCTCTCTTTTTCTCTCATTTTTTGGGCCTTTTCATTTTTTTATGGCCTTTCTTTTTTTTGGGGGGCCTTCTCTTTTTTATGGCCTTTCTCTTTTTTTATTCCTCACTTGGGACAATGCTCTAATAATGATGATCATCACACTTTTATTTATTTACAACTCAGTGATTACAACTCGATACTAGAACAAAGATGACTCTATATGAATGCCTCCGGCGGTGTACCGGATATGCAATGAACCAAGAGTGACATGTATGAAAGAATTATGAACGGTGGCTTTGCCACAAATACTATGTCAACTACACGATCATGCTAAGCAATATGCCAATGATGAATGTGTCATGATGGACGGAATAATGGAAAGTTGCATGGCAATATATCTCGGAATGTCTATGGACATGCCATAATAGGTAGGTATGGTGGCTGTTTTGAGGAAGATATAAGGAGGTTTATGTGTGAAAGAACGTATCATATCATGAGGTTTGGATGCACCGGCGAAGTTTGCGCCAACTCTCAATGTGAGAAAGGGCAATGCACGGTACCGAAGAGGCTAGCAAAGATGGAAGGGTGAGAGTGCATATAATCCATGGACTCAACATTAGTCATAAAGAACTCACATACTTATTGCAAAAATCTACAAGTCATCAAAAACCTCGGCACTACGCGCATGCTCCTAGGGGGGTAGATTGGTAGGAAAAGACCATCGCTCGTCCCTGACCGCCACTCATAAGGAAGACAATCAAATAACACCTCATGTTTTAAATTTGTTGCATAACGTTTACCATACGTGCATGCTACGGGACTTGCAAACCTCAACACAAGTATTTCTCAATTTCATAACTACTCAACTAGCATGACTTTGATATTATTACCTCCATATCTCAAAACAATCATCAAGCATCAAACTTTTCTTAGTATTCAATACACTCATACGAAAGTTTTATTATTAATCTTGCATACCAAGCATATTAGGATTTTAAGCAAATTACCATGCTATTAAGACTCTCAAAATAATCTAAGTGAAGCATGAGAGATTAATAGTTTCTATAAAACAAATCCACCACCGTACTCTAAATGATATAAGTGAAGCACTAGAGCAAAATTATAAAGCTCAAAAGATATAAGTGAAGCACATAGAGTATTCTATCAAATTCCAAATCATGTATGGCTCTCTCAAAAGGTGTATCAAGCAAGGATGATTGTGGTAAACTAACAAGAAAAGACTCAAATCATAAAAGACGCTCCAAGCAAAACACATATCATGTGGTGAATAAAAATATAGCTCCAAATAAAGTTACCGATAGAAGTAGACGAAAGAGGGGATGCCTTCCGGGGCATACCCAAGCTTTGGATTTTAGGTGTCCTTAGATTATCTTGGGGGTTCCATGGGAATCCCCAAGCTTAGGCTCTTTCCACTCCTTGTTCCATAGTCCATCAAATCTTTACCCAAAACATGAAAACTTCACAACACAAAACTTAAAGTAGAAAACTCGTGAGCTCCGTTAGCGAAAGAAAACAAAAGACCACTTTAAGGTACTGTAATGAAATAATTCTTTATTTATATGGGTGTTATACCTACTGTATTCCAACTTCTCTAGGATTACAAACTATTTTACTAGCCATAGATTCATCAAAATAAGCAAACAACACACGAAAAACAGAATCTGTCAAAAACAGAACAGTCTGTAGTAATCTGTAGCTAGTGCAAGATATGGAACTCCAAAAATTCTAAAATAAATTTATGAACGTGAGGAATTTATCTATTAATCATCTGAAAAAAGAATTAACTAAATAGCACTCTCCAAATAAAAATGAAAGCAGTTCTCGTGAGCGCTAAAGTTTCTGTTTTTTACTGCAAGTTCAACAAGACTTTCCCCAAGTCTTCCCAATGGTTCTACTTGGAACAAACACTAATTAAACACAAAAAACAAAACCAAAACAGAGGCTAAATAATTTATTTATTAAATAACAGCAAGGAATAATATTGGGTTGTCTCCCAACAAGCGCTTTTCTTTAAAGCCTTATAGCTAGGCATTGATAATTTTAATGATGCTCACATGAAAGACAAGAATTGAAGCACAAAAGGAGCATCATGAAGCATGTGACAAACACATCTAAGTCTAACATACTTCCTATGCATAGGCATCTTATAGGCAAACAAATTATCAAGGCAAGTAAAAACTAGCATATGCAAGGAAGCGGAAAGAAACAATAGCAATGTCAACATAACGAGAGGTGATTTAGTAACATGAAAATTTCTACCACCATATTTTCCTCTCTCATAATAATTACATGTGGGATCATAAGCAAATTCAACAAAATAGCTATCACATAAAATATTTTCAACATGATCCACATGCATGCAAAGTTGACACTCTTCCAAAATAGTGGGATTAACATTAACTAAAGTCATGACTTCTTCAAACCCACTTTTATCAAAAACTTCATAAGATTGAACATTATCCAAATATGTGGGATCTAAAGTCGACACTCTTCCAAACCCACTTTCAGTATTATTTCAAATACTATTACAATCTCATATTCATCATGGGGAGTAAATAAATTTTCAAGATCATAAGAAGAATCACCCCAATCATGATCATTGCAACAAGTAGAGGACATAGCAAAACTAGCATCCCCAAGCTTAGGATTTTGCATATTATTAGCACAATTCATATTAATAGAATTTATAATAACATCATTGTAATCATGCTTTTTATTCAACGATCTATCATGAATCACTTCATGAAATACTTCATCACAATTTTCAGATTCACGAATTTCAAGCAAAACAGCATAAAGATAATCTAGTGCACAAAACTCACTAGCAATTGGTTCAACATAACTGGATCTCTTAAAAAGATTAGCAAGCGGATGAGGATCCATAAATCTTAGGTTCTCTGTTTAGTAATAAATAAACGACTATTCCAACCGTACGAGCAAACAAGAAACGGGTAAAAAGAGGCAAATAGAGAAAGAGAGGGAGGATAGAGAGAGAGATGGCGAATAAAATGGCAAGGGTGAAGTGGGGGAGAGGAAAACAATAGGCAAATGGCAAATAATGTAATGCGGGAGATAGGGATTGTGATGGGTACTTGGTATGTTGACTTTTGCGCAGAATCCCCGGCAACGGCGCCAGAAATTCTTCTTGCTACCTCTTGAGCACTGCGTTGGATTTCCCCGAAGAGGAGAGGATGATGCAGCAAAGTAGCATAAGTATTTCCCTCAGTTATTGAGAACCAAGTTATCAATCCAGTAGGAGGCCACGCACAAGTCCCTCGTACCTACACAAAAACAATAGCTCAACGCAACCAACGCGCTTAGGGGTTGTCAATCACTTCATGGTCACTTACGAAAGTGAGATCTGATAGAGATGATAAATAATAGTTTTGGTATTTTTGGTATAAAGATGCAAAGTAAAAAGTAAAAGCAAAGTAAAAGCAAAATAATAATAAAGTGATGGAGATTGATATGATGAGAAAGAGACCCGGGGCCATAGGTTTCACTAGTGGCTTCTCTCAAGAGCATAAGTATTCTACGGTGGGTGAACAAATTACTGTTGAGCAATTGACAGAATTGAGCATAGTTATGAGAATATCTAGGTATGATCATGTATATAGGCATCACGTCCGAGACAAGTAGACCGACTCTTGCCTGCATCTACTACTATTACTCCACTCATCGACCTCTATCCAGCATGCATCTAGAGTATTAAGTTAAAAACAGAGTAATGCCTTAAGCAAGATGGCATGATGTAGAGGGATAGTTTCATGCAATATGATAAAAAACCCATATTGTTATCCTCGATGGCAACGATACAATACATGCCTTGCTGCCCCTTCTGTCACTGGGAAAGGACACTACAAGATCGAACCCAATGCAAAGCACATCTCCCATGGCAAGAAAAACCAATCTAGTAGGCCAAACTAAACTGATAATTCGAGGAGACTTGCAAAGATAACCAATCATACATAAAAGAATTCAGAGAAGATTCAAATATTATTCATAGATAGACTTGATCATAAACCCACAATTCATCAGTCTCAACAAACACACCGCAAAAAGAAGATTACATCGAATAGATCTCCACGAGAGAGGGCGAGAACATTGTATTGAGATCCAAAAAGAGAGAAGAAGCCATCTAGCTACTGACTATGGACCCGTAGGTCTGAAGTAAACTACTCACACTTCATCGGAGAGGCTTGGATGATGATGTAGAAGCCCTCCGTGATCGATGCCCCCTCCGCGGAGCTCCGGAACAGGCCCCAAGATGGGATCTCGTGAATACAAAAAGTTGCGGCGGTGGAATTAGGTTTTTGGCTCCGTCCCTGATCGTTTGGGGCACGTGGATATATATAGGAGGAAGAAGTACGTCGGTGGAGCTTCGAGGGGCCCACGAGGCAGGGGGCGCGCCCTCCACCCTCGTGGCCGCCTCGTGGCTTTCTTGATGGAGGGTCCAAGTCTCCTGGATCTTATCTGATGAGAAAATCACGTTTCCTAAGGTTTCATTCCGTTTGGACTCCGTTTGATATTCCTTTTCTTCGAAACCCTAAAACAGGAAAAAAAAACAGCAATTCTGGGCTGGGCCTCCAGTTAATAGGTTAGTCTCAAAAATAATATAAAAGTGGATAATAAAGCCCAATAATGTCTAAAACAGTAGATAATATAGCATGGAGCAATCAAAAAGTATAGATACGTTGGAGACGTATCTAGCATCCCCAAGCTTAAGAAGGTCCAAAATCAGTTTGACGTGAAGATCAAGAAGGTTCGGAGTGACAACGGAATGGAGTTCAAGAACGCAAATGTGGACACCTTTCTTGATGAAGAAGGGATTTCACACGAGTTCTCGGCTACGTACACACCTCAACAAAATGGAGTCGTTGAGAGGAAGAACCGGACGCTCATCAAAATGGCAAGAACGATGCTTGATGAATATAAGACGCCGAAGCACTTTTGGGCAGAAGCGGTTGAGACAGCTTGTCACACAACAAATCGCTTATATCTTCACAAGCTACTCGGCAAGACGGCATACGAGCTTCTCACTGGTAACAAACCCCAAGTTGGATACTTTCGAGTATTCGACTCAAAGTGCTACATTCTTGATAAGCATCGTCGTTCAAAGTTTGCTCCTAAATCTCATGAAGGTTTTCTACTTGGTTATGGCTCAAACTCTCACACTTATCGTGTCTACAACAATTTCACCCGAAAGGTTGAAGAGACGGTAGATGTGAAGTTTGATGAATCTAATGGCTCGCAAGTAGAGCAATTGCCAATTGATGTAGGAGACAAAGACCCTTCAGAAGCAATCCAAGACTTGTCCATTGGCAAAATTTGTCCAACGGAGGTGAAGGAGAGTACTTCATCCGTCCAAGTGGAAGCTTCTACTTCACGACAAGGTGAACCAAGAGTTGACACGGAAGCATCCACAAGTGGGACACACCAAGATGAAGAAAATGAGGAAATGCATCAAGACGAACATCAACAACCTCCTTCTCCACCATGACAAGAGAACTATGACGTCAACAATGAAGAAGGCCAAGAAGAAGAACAAGATGAAGAAGATGTTCAACGAAGACCCAAGAAAAAGCTCTCACGAGTTTGAGCAAGAATTGCCAAAGATCATCCCGTCGAGCAAATCCTCAATGATATACAAACCGGGAGAATCACTCGCTCAAAAACTCGTTTAGCTAACTTTTGTGAAAACTATTCATTCATCTCTAGCATTGAACCTATGAAGGTTGAAGAAGCATTGGAAGATCCGGATTGGATAAATGCTATGCATGAAGAGCTACACAACTTTGAGAGAAACCAAGTTTGGACATTGGTTGAGAAGCCCGACAACAACCACAACATCATTGGTACAAAATGGGTGTTTCGCAACAAGCAAGATGAAGATGGACAAGTGGTTCGCAACAAAGCACGTCTCGTCGCCCAAGGGTACACACAAGTCGAAGGTATGGACTATGGTGAGACATATGCTCCCGTTGCTAGACTTGAGTCCATTCGCATCTTACTTGCCTATGCTAATCACCATAATATCACCTTGTACCAAATGGACATTAAAAGTGCTTTTCTAAATGGTGAAATAGAGGAGGAAGTTTATGTCAAACAACCTCCCGGCTTTATCAATCCTAAGAAACCAAATCATGTTTACAAACTTCACAAAGCTCTTTATGGTCTTAAACAAGCTCCTAGAGCATGGTATAAATGCTTGACCAAGTTCCTTATTACAAGTGGTTTTGAAATTGGTAAAATTGATTCTACTCTTTTTACTAAAAGGGTTAATGGAGAACTATTTGTATGCCAAATTTATGTTGATGATATCATATTTGGTTCAACTAACCCTCTCTTTAGTGAAAAGTTTGGAAAGCTTATGTCAGAGAAGTTTGAGATGTCTATGATGAGTGAACTCAAATTCTTTCTCGGTTTGCAAATCAAGAAAACTAAGGAAGGTACATTTGTCTATCAAACAAAGTACACCAAGGACTTATTCAAGAAGTTCAATATGCAAGAATGCAAAGGTATGTCTACACCCATGCCTACTAGTGGACATAATGATTTAACCAAAGATGGTGAACCGGTTGATCAAAAGGTTTATCGCTCTATGATTGGTTCATTGTTATACCTATGTGCTTCACGTCCCGATATTATGCTAAGTGTGTACATGTGTGCACGATATCAAGCTGCTCCTAAAGAATGTCATCTTAAGGCTGTGAAAAGGATAGTGAGATACTTAATCCATACACCAAACTTTGGCATTTGGTATCCTAAGAGATCTTCTCTTGATCTTGTTGGCTATTCCGACTCGGATTATGCTGGAGACAAGGTTGATATAAAGTCCACTTCGGGTACTTGTCAATTTCTTGGTAGATCTCTTGTGTCTTAGTCTTCCAAGAAACAAAACTCGGTATCCTTATCCACCGCCGAAGCGGAATACATTGCCGCTGGTTCATGTTGTGCTCAATTACTTTGGATGACCCAAACTCTTAAAGATTATGGGATTTATGTGAAACATGTTCCACTGCTTTGTGACAATGAAAGTGCTATCAAAATTGGTCATAATCCTGTACAACATTCTCAAACTAAGCATATTGAAGTTCGTCATCATTTCATTCGAGATCATGTTGCTAAGGGTGACATTAATCTTAAGCACGTTCGCACCGATGAGCAATTAGCGGATATATTTACTAAACCTCTTGATGAGAAAGTGTTTTGCAGGTTGAGAGGAGAATTGAACATCATTGATGCTTCGAACTTGGAGTAGAAACTCCATTGGATACATGCAAGACATGAGCTTATGACTAATCCATGATATATCTCTTATGATAACTATCTTATGTCTTGGATATATTTGCACCTTGCATGTTGTCTAACCCATGTAGGTGCTTGGTTGAATCTAATTCCATGAGATTGCGACTCACTCACATCTTGAGCAATCTCTACATCACCAAGACTCTACACAATGGTGGTTGAAGACAAGGAAGCACAAAACCATTCAAACATATCCTTTGACAAATTCTATGTTGAGCTTCATGATTGTCATTTTTGGATACACAAGTGCTCTTCCTTGCAAGAACTAACCCATGTAGGTAGATGAACTCAAACTCCAAGTGGTGCTCCCAACTCTTGATGAGCTACATCAACTTTGAGCACCCACACAAGTTCAACTACATGAGCAAGAACCACACCACCACCCAAGGTATGTTATTCCATCTTAGAGGAGCTTTACTCCAAGACATGAGTCAAAGCAACTCAACAAGATGTGAATACATCAAGATGCTTAAACGAAAAATGGTAACCCCATTTTGAGCTTAAACGATGAGTATGACCTATGATCAAGTGTTCTCACTTGACTCCTAAGTCAATATGCTCTAACATAGGTGACTATGTCACCGCCCAACTCTAGATGAAGTTCTCTTGTGTTCTTTTTGTGTGTATCTCATGCATGTTTAGTTTCTTTCTCTTTTTCAAAAACAAAAAAAACTTCATCTAGATCTTGCAGTTTCTTCTCTTTTTTCTGTTTATGTTCTGCATTTTCTGCATTTAATTCCTTGCATATCCTTCAGGTAATTCATTGCAAATCTTTGTGAGATCCTACATGTCTAGTGAGCTGAGGTGACAAGTGTTTTTCTCTGTGTGAACTCGGTTTCACCGACTTGTAATTTTCGGTCCAACCGAATCTTTTCGGTGCCACCGAAACATACCACTCAGTGCCACCGACTTCGCAACAAGAAAAACAGTTTGCCACTTGTTCTATATTTCTTCTGATCCAGCTCTACTCAATGAATCTTGTCCTCTACAAGCATCACAGTTTTATGCATTGCTTTGTGCTGAGTCTCAAGGACCAAACCTATACGATGGATTCCAGAAAGCCCTTCTTGGAAATTGATGTCAAAGGGGGAGAGAGAGATCACATCAAAGCTTGTAGGAGAGAGAGATCACATCAAGGGAGAGAAAAAGTCTCAAGGACCAAACCTACAAGAGAGAAAGTATTAAGGGGGAGAGAGAGACTTCCAGGGGGAGAGAATACTCAAGGATCCCAGATGCTTGATGTTCAAGAGGAGAGATGTCACATGCCTTTTGGGGGAAAGACATGTATTTGCATTAAGTTCTATCCATTTGTATCTTTCAGCTCTGATTTTCTGTTCCCCATCTTCTCCCAATATCCCATGTAAGATTCAGGGGGAGCAAGACACCTAAGGGAAAGAAATCAGTCAAATTCATTGCATATCTTTATTCTTTGGGACATGTTGAATCCAATGTGGTACCTTGTACTCACTCTCTACATGTCATCCCAGTCTTGGTATTCTTGTGGTTTCTTTTGTTTGCTCTGGCTAGTGTGGATGTACCTGTGTTATCTAACTTTGTTTGTGCAGGTTCATTCCATCCTAAGCCAACTCAAGACCACAAGGTAAGTATATGCATCAAAATCATGAGTATGAGGAGCTCTTGCTTATGTACATACTGTTTGCAAGAAGGACTCATGAG
>NC_041386.1:478013595-478014570 GCF_002162155.2 Triticum dicoccoides | reverse complement strand
GTGGACCCTTTGTGGGTGGTTGCTTCTTCGTGGACCCTTCGTGGGTGGAGCCCTCCGTGGACTCGCGCAACCGTTACCCTTCGTGGGTGGAGCCCTCCATGGACTCGCGCAACCATTACCCTTCGTGGGTGGAGCCCTCCGTGGACTCGCGCAACCGTTACCCTTTATGGGTTGAAGTCTCCATCAATGTGGATGTAGGATAGCACCACCTATCCGAACCACGGGAAAAACATCCGTGTCTCCAATTGCGTTTGAATTCTCCAAACCCTTCCCCTTACATTTTTGCAAGTTACACGCTTTACATTCCGCTGCTCATATACTCTTTGCATGCTTGCTTGATATGTATTGTGAATGTTGAAATTATGCCTAAACTCCATTTAAACCGAAAAAGCCTAAAAATTGCAACTTTAGCACTAAGTGTCTAATCACCCCCCTCTAGACACATCTACTTCTAGATCCTACAAGTGGTATCAGAGCTTTGGTCTCCATTGCCTTGGTTTAATCACCATTGGAGGAAGATGGATGTGTTTACCTTAGGGAGTCTTAGACATAGAGTGCCTATTCTTGATGGAGAGTATTTTCATGAGTGGAAAAATGATATGCTTGTAATTTTCAATCAATATCATTTGAACAAGTATATTGCTAGCCCTTGTGCACCTCATATTGATCCTTTGCATCCTACCCTAGATGAAGATATTGACATGATTCGGAATCTTAGAACTATTGAGCTCATCATTAGAGGATTGCCCAAAAATTTGATTGCTAGTTTGCCTACTCTTAATTGTGCCTATACTATATGGAAATTTCTTGAGGAACGATTTCCCGATCATTCCTTGAAAACTTTGGATGAAATTCTCCATAAATCTATTGCCCTGAGTAAGATGAACTCTAGTGATCCTAGTTTTGGTAATTGTCTATTTGAACTTACCAATCTTAAGCATGCTAAAGGAGATGTTGGAATCATTAGTGATATCA
>NC_041386.1:478009396-478012619 GCF_002162155.2 Triticum dicoccoides | reverse complement strand
AAAATATGTCACCTTTGGTGATAATTCAAAGGGTAAAGTGGTTGGCCTTGGTAAGGTGGCCATCTCACATGATAGTTCCATTCAAAATGTCATGCTCGTTGAATCTCTCGGCTACAACTTACTTTCAGTATCTAGACTTGCTGATTTCGGTTTGAATGTCCTATTTACTGAGGTAGATTGCCAAGTATTTCATCGAGACAATCATAAAATGGCCTTTACCGGTACGCGTAGAGGTGATCTTTACATTGTCGATTTCTCTAAAAAGGCACAACCTAAAATTTGCTTTGTTGCTAAATCCTCAAAAGGTTGGTTGTGGCATAGACGACTAGGTCACGTTGGCATGAGAAACCTTGACAAGCTTATTAAAGGAAATCATATCCTTGGAGTTAACGATGTCATATTTGATAAGGATAGACTTTGCAGTGCTTGTCAAGCAGGTAAACAGGTTGGAGGAAGACATCCCGTGAAGAACATCATGACCACAAGGAGGCCACTCGAGCTACTTCATATGGATCTTTTTGGTCCCAACGCCTACAAGAGTCTCGGTGGAAATTCTTTTGGTCTAGTTATAGTTGATGATTTTTCAAGATTTACGTGGGTGTTCTTTCTTAATGACAAGTCGCAGGTCCAGAAGATCTTCAAAAACTTCGCTAGGAAGGCCCAAAATCAGTTTGACGTGAAGATCAAGAAGGTTCGGAGTGACAATGGAACGGAGTTCAAGAACGCAAATGTGGACACCTTTCTTGACGAAGAAGGGATTTCACACGAGTTCTCGGCTACGTACACACCTCAACAAAATGGAGTCGTTGAGAGGAAGAACCGGACGCTCATCGAAATGGCAAGAACGATGCTTGATGAATACAAGACGCTGAAGCACTTTTGGGCAGAAGCGGTTGAGACAGCTTGTCACGCAACAAATCGCTTATATCTTCACAAGCTACTCGGCAAGACGGCATACGAGCTTCTCACCGGTAACAAACCCCAAGTTGGATACTTTCGAGTATTCGGCTCAAAGTGCTACATTCTTGATAAGCATCGTCGTTCAAAGTTTGCTCCTAAATCTCATGAAGGTTTTCTACTTGGTTATGGCTCAAACTCTCACACTTACCGTGTCTACAACAATTTCACCCGAAAGGTTGAAGAGACGGTAGATGTGAAGTTTGATGAATCTAATGGCTCGCAAGTAGAGCAATTGCCAATTGATGTAGGAGACAAAGACCCTTCAGAAGCAATCCAAGACTTGTCCATTGGCAAAATTCTTCCAACGGAAGTGAAGGAGAGTACTTCATCCGTCCAATTGGAAGCTTCTACTTCACGACAAGGTGAACCAAGAATTGACACGGAAGCATCCACAAGTGGGACACACCAAGATGAAGAAAACGAGGAAATGCATCAAGACGAACATCAACAACCTCCTTCTCCACCACGACAAGAGAACGATGACGTCAACAATGAAGAAGGCCAAGAAGAAGAACAAGATGAAGAAGATGTTCAACGAAGACCCAAGCAAAAGCTCTCACGAGTTCGAGCAAGAATTGCCAAAGATCATCCCGTCGAGCAAATCCTCAATGATATACAAACCGGGAGAATCACTCGCTCAAAAACTCGTTTAGATAACTTTTGTGAAAACTATTCATTCATCTCTAGCATTGAACCTATGAAGGTTGAAGAAGCATTGGAAGATCCGGATTGGATAAACGCTATGCATGAAGAGCTACACAACTTTGAGAGAAACCAAGTTTGGACATTGGTTGAGAAGCCCGACAACAACCACAACATCATTGGTACAAAATGGGTGTTTCGCAACAAGCAAGATGAAGATGGACAAGTGGTTCGCAACAAAGCACGTCTCGTCGCCCAAGGGTACACACAAGTCGAAGGTATGGACTATGGTGAGACATATGCTCCCGTTGCTAGACTTGAGTCCATTCGCATCTTACTTGCCTATGCTAATCACCATAATATCACCTTGTACCAAATGGACATTAAAAGTGCTTTTCTAAATGGTGAAATAGAGGAGGAAGTTTATGTCAAACAACCTCCCGGCTTTATCAATCCTAAGAAACCAAATCATGTTTACAAACTTCACAAAGCTCTTTATGGTCTTAAACAAGCTCCTAGAGCATGGTATAAATGCTTGACCAAGTTCCTTATTACAAGTGGTTTTGAAGTTGGTAAAATTGATTCTACTCTTTTTACTAAAAGGGTTAATGGAGAACTATTTGTATGCCAAATTTATGTTGATGATATCATATTTGGTTCAACTAACCCTCTCTTTAGTGAAAAGTTTGGAAAGCTTATGTCAGAGAAGTTTGAGATGTCTATGATGAGTGAACTCAAATTCTTTCTCGGTTTGCAAATCAAGAAAACTAAGGAAGGTACATTTGTCTATCAAACAAAGTACACCAAGGACTTATTCAAGAAGTTCAATATGCAAGAATGCAAAGGTATGTCTACACCCATGCCTACTAGTGGACATAATGATTTAACCAAAGATGGTGAACCGGTTGATCAAAAGGCTTATCACTCTATGATTGGTTCATTGTTATACCTATGTGCTTCACGTCCCGATATTATGCTAAGTGTGTGCATGTGTGCACGATATCAAGCTGCTCCTAAAGAATGTCATCTTAAGGCTATGAAAAGGATAGTGAGATACTTAATCCATACACCAAACTTTGGCATTTGGTATCCTAAGAGATCTTGTATTGATCTTGTTGGCTATTCCGACTCGGATTATGCCGGAGACAAGGTTGATAGAAAGTCCACTTCGGGTACTTGTCAATTTCTTGGTAGATCTCTTGTGTCTTGGTCTTCCAAGAAACAAAACTCGGTATCCTTATCCACCGCCGAAGCGGAATACATTGCCGCTGGTTCATGTTGTGCTCAATTACTTTGGATGACCCAAACTCTTAAAGATTATGGGATTTATGTGAAACATGTTCCACTGCTTTGTGACAATGAAAGTGCTATCAAAATTGGTCATAATCCTGTACAACATTCTCAAACTAAGCATATTGAAGTTCGTCATCATTTCATTCGAGATCATGTTGCTAAGGGTGACAATAATCTTAAGCACGTTCGCACCGATAAGCAATTAGCGGATATATTTACTAAACCTCTTGATGAGAAAGTGTTTTGCAGGTTGAGAGGAGAATTGAACATCATTGATGCTTCGAACTTGGAGTAGAAACTCCATTGGATACATGCAATACATGAGCTT
>NC_041386.1:477982321-478006107 GCF_002162155.2 Triticum dicoccoides | reverse complement strand
GTGGACCCTTTGTGGGTGGTTGCTTCTTCGTGGACCCTTCGTGGGTGGAGCCCTCCGTGGACTCGCGCAACCGTTACCCTTCGTGGGTGGAGCCCTCCATGGACTCGCGCAACCATTACCCTTCGTGGGTGGAGCCCTCCGTGGACTCGCGCAACCGTTACCCTTTATGGGTTGAAGTCTCCATCAATGTGGATGTAGGATAGCACCACCTATCCGAACCACGGGAAAAACATCCGTGTCTCCAATTGCGTTTGAATTCTCCAAACCCTTCCCCTTACATTTTTGCAAGTTACACGCTTTACATTCCGCTGCTCATATACTCTTTGCATGCTTGCTTGATATGTATTGTGAATGTTGAAATTATGCCTAAACTCCATTTAAACCGAAAAAGCCTAAAAATTGCAACTTTAGCACTAAGTGTCTAATCACCCCCCTCTAGACACATCTACTTCTAGATCCTACAAGTGGTATCAGAGCTTTGGTCTCCATTGCCTTGGTTTAATCACCATTGGAGGAAGATGGATGTGTTTACCTTAGGGAGTCTTAGACATAGAGTGCCTATTCTTGATGGAGAGTATTTTCATGAGTGGAAAAATGATATGCTTGTAATTTTCAATCAATATCATTTGAACAAGTATATTGCTAGCCCTTGTGCACCTCATATTGATCCTTTGCATCCTACCCTAGATGAAGATATTGACATGATTCGGAATCTTAGAACTATTGAGCTCATCATTAGAGGATTGCCCAAAAATTTGATTGCTAGTTTGCCTACTCTTAATTGTGCCTATACTATATGGAAATTTCTTGAGGAACGATTTCCCGATCATTCCTTGAAAACTTTGGATGAAATTCTCCATAAATCTATTGCCCTGAGTAAGATGAACTCTAGTGATCCTAGTTTTGGTAATTGTCTATTTGAACTTACCAATCTTAAGCATGCTAAAGGAGATGTTGGAATCATTAGTGATATCACATTCGAAGCTATAAGAATTCATAAAAGTGACCACTTTGATGATCATTTATCTAATGAATTACCCTCTCTAGGAAATGATGAGTCACAAGATCATGATGAACATGGATACTATGATGATGATGATGATGATAGTGACTTTGATCTTGATGATGCAATGAGACATTTTGGTCTTATGGAAAATCTTCGGGGATATGAATCAGGAGGAAAGGAATGGGTTCTTGATAGTGGATGTACTGATCATATGACCGCAGATGAAGAGATGTTTCATGAGCTTGCTGAAAATGACGGCCCTCAAAAATATGTCACCTTTGGTGATAATTCAAAGGGTAAAGTGGTTGGCCTTGGTAAGGTGGCCATCTCACATGATAGTTCCATTCAAAATGTCATGCTCGTTGAATCTCTCGGCTACAACTTACTTTCAGTATCTAGACTTGCTGATTTCGGTTTGAATGTCCTATTTACTGAGGTAGATTGCCAAGTATTTCATCGAGACAATCATAAAATGGCCTTTACCGGTACGCGTAGAGGTGATCTTTACATTGTCGATTTCTCTAAAAAGGCACAACCTAAAATTTGCTTTGTTGCTAAATCCTCAAAAGGTTGGTTGTGGCATAGACGACTAGGTCACGTTGGCATGAGAAACCTTGACAAGCTTATTAAAGGAAATCATATCCTTGGAGTTAACGATGTCATATTTGATAAGGATAGACTTTGCAGTGCTTGTCAAGCAGGTAAACAGGTTGGAGGAAGACATCCCGTGAAGAACATCATGACCACAAGGAGGCCACTCGAGCTACTTCATATGGATCTTTTTGGTCCCAACGCCTACAAGAGTCTCGGTGGAAATTCTTTTGGTCTAGTTATAGTTGATGATTTTTCAAGATTTACGTGGGTGTTCTTTCTTAATGACAAGTCGCAGGTCCAGAAGACCTTCAAAAACTTCGCTAGGAAGGCCCAAAATCAGTTTGACGTGAAGATCAAGAAGGTTCGGAGTGACAATGGAACGGAGTTCAAGAACGCAAATGTGGACACCTTTCTTGACGAAGAAGGGATTTCACACGAGTTCTCGGCTACGTACACACCTCAACAAAATGGAGTCGTTGAGAGGAAGAACCGGATGCTCATCGAAATGGCAAGAACGATGCTTGATGAATACAAGACGCCGAAGCACTTTTGGGCAGAAGCGGTTGAGACAGCTTGTCACGCAACAAATCGCTTATATCTTCACAAGCTACTCGACAAGACGGCATACGAGCTTCTCACCGGTAACAAACCCCAAGTTGGATACTTTCGAGTATTCGGCTCAAAGTGCTACATTCTTGATAAGCATCGTCGTTCAAAGTTTGCTCCTAAATCTCATGAAGGTTTTCTACTTGGTTATGGCTCAATCTCTCACACTTACCGTGTCTACAACAATTTCACCCGAAAGGTTGAAGAGACGGTAGATGTGAAGTTTGATGAATCTAATGGCTCGCAAGTAGAGCAATTGCCAATTGATGTAGGAGACAAAGACCCTTCAGAAGCAATCCAAGACTTGTCCATTGGCAAAATTCTTCCAACGGAAGTGAAGGAGAGTACTTCATCTGTCCAATTGGAAGCTTCTACTTCACGACAAGGTGAACCAAGAATTGACACGGAAGCATCCACAAGTGGGACACACCAAGATGAAGAAAACGAGGAAATGCATCAAGACGAACATCAACAACCTCCTTCTCCACCACGACAAGAGAACGATGACGTCAACAATGAAGAAGGCCAAGAAGAAGAACAAGATGAAGAAGATGTTCAACGAAGACCCAAGCAAAAGCTCTCACGAGTTCGAGCAAGAATTGCCAAAGATCATCCCGTCGAGCAAATCCTCAATGATATACAAACCGGGAGAATCACTCGCTCAAAAACTCGTTTAGATAACTTTTGTGAAAACTATTCATTCATCTCTAGCATTGAACCTATGAAGGTTGAAGAAGCATTGGAAGATCCGGATTGGATAAACGCTATGCATGAAGAGCTACACAACTTTGAGAGAAACCAAGTTTGGACATTGGTTGAGAAGCCCGACAACAACCACAACATCATTGGTACAAAATGGGTGTTTCGCAACAAGCAAGATGAAGATGGACAAGTGGTTCACAACAAAGCATGTCTCGTCGCCCAAGGGTACACACAAGTCGAAGGTATGGACTATGGTGAGACATATGCTCCCTTTGCTAGACTTGAGTCCATTCGCATCTTACTTGCCTATGCTAATCACCATAATATCACCTTGTACCAAATGGACATTAAAAGTGCTTTTCTAAATGGTGAAATAGAGGAGGAAGTTTATGTCAAACAACCTCCCGGCTTTATCAATCCTAAGAAACCAAATCATGTTTACAAACTTCACACAGCTCTTTATGGTCTTAAACAAGCTCCTAGAGCATGGTATAAATGCTTGACCAAGTTCCTTATTACAAGTGGTTTTGAAATTGGTAAAATTGATTCTACTCTTTTTACTAAAAGGGTTAATGGAGAACTATTTGTATGCCAAATTTATGTTGATGATATCATATTTGGTTCAACTAACCCTCTCTTTAGTGAAAAGTTTGGAAAGCTTATGTCAGAGAAGTTTGAGATGTCTATGATGAGTGAACTCAAATTCTTTCTCGGTTTGCAAATCAAGAAAACTAAGGAAGGTACATTTGTCTATCAAACAAAGTACACCAAGGACTTATTCAAGAAGTTCAATATGCAAGAATGCAAAGGTATGTCTACACCCATGCCTACTAGTGGACATAATGATTTAACCAAAGATGGTGAACCGGTTGATCAAAAGGCTTATCGCTCTATGATTGGTTCATTGTTATACCTATGTGCTTCACGTCCCGATATTATGCTAAGTGTGTGCATGTGTGCACGATATCAAGTTGCTCCTAAAGAATGTCATCTTAAGGCTATGAAAAGGATAGTGAGATACTTAATCCATACACCAAACTTTGGCATTTGGTATCCTAAGAGATCTTGTATTGATCTTGTTGGCTATTCCGACTCGGATTATGCCGGAGACAAGGTTGATAGAAAGTCCACTTCGGGTACTTGTCAATTTCTTGGTAGATCTCTTGTGTCTTGGTCTTCCAAGAAACAAAACTCGGTATCCTTATCCACCGCCGAAGCGGAATACATTGCCGCTGGTTCATGTTGTGCTCAATTACTTTGGATGACCCAAACTCTTAAAGATTATGGGATTTATGTGAAACATGTTCCACTGCTTTGTGACAATGAAAGTGCTATCAAAATTGGTCATAATCCTGTACAACATTCTCAAACTAAGCATATTGAAGTTCGTCATCATTTCATTCGAGATCATGTTGCTAAGGGTGACAATAATCTTAAGCACGTTCGCACCGATAAGCAATTAGCGGATATATTTACTAAACCTCTTGATGAGAAAGTGTTTTGCAGGTTGAGAGGAGAATTGAACATCATTGATGCTTCGAACTTGGAGTAGAAACTCCATTGGATACATGCAATACATGAGCTTCTGACTAATCCATGATATATCTCTTATGATAACTATCTTATGTCTTGGATATATTTGCACCTTGCATGTTGTCTAACCCATGTAGGTGCTTGGTTGAATCTAATTCCATGAGATTGCGACTCACTCACATCTTGAGCAATCTATACATCACCAAGACTCTACACAATGGTGGTTGAAGACAAGGAAGCACAAAACCATTCAAACATATCCTTTGACAAATTCTATGTTGAGCTTCATGATTGTCATTTTTGGATACACAAGTGCTCTTCCTTGCAAGAACTAACCCATGTAGGTAGATGAACTCAAACTCCAAGTGGTGCTCCCAACTCTTGATGAGCTACATCAACTTTGAGCACCCACACAAGTTCAACTACATGAGCAAGAACCACACCACCACCCAAGGTATGTTATTCCATCTTAGAGAAGCTTTACTCCAAGACATGAGTCAAAGCAACTCAACAAGATGTGAATACATCAAGATGCTTAAACGAAAAATGGTAACCCCATTTTGAGCTTAAACGATGAGTATGACCTATGATCAAGTGTTCTCACTTGACTCCTAAGTCAATATGCTCTAACATAGGTGACTATGTCACCGCCCAACTCTAGATGAAGTTCTCTTGTGTTCTTTTTGTGTGTATCTCATGCATGTTTAGTTTCTTTCTCTTTTTCAAAAACAAAAAAAACTTCATCTAGATCTTGCAGTTTCTTCTCTTTTCTTTCTGTTTATGTTCTGCATTTTCTGCATTTAATTCCTTGCAAATCCTTCAGGTAATTCATTGCAAATCTTTGTGAGATCCTACATGTCTAGTGAGCTGAGGTGACAAGTGTTTTTCTCTGTGTGAACTCGGTTTCACCGACTTGTAATTTTCGGTCCAACTGAATCTTTTCGGTGCCACCGAAACATACCACTCGGTGCCACCGACTTCGCAACAAGAAAAACAGTTTGCCACTTGTTCTATATTTCTTCTGATCAAGCTCTACTCAATGAATCTTGTCCTCTACAAGCATCAGAGTTTTATCCATTGCTTTGTGCTGAGTCTCAAGGACCAAACCTATACGACGGATTCCAGAAAGCCCTTCTTGGAAATTGATGTCAAAGGGGGATAGAGAGATCACATCAAAGCTTGTAGGAGAGAGAGATCACATCAAGGGAGAGAAAAAGTCTCAAGGACCAAACCTACAAGAGAGAAAGTATTAAGGGGGAGAGAGAGACTTCCAGGGGAGAGAATACTCAAGGATCCCAGATGCTTGATGTTCAAGAGGAGAGATGTCACATGCCTTTTGGGGGAAAGACATGTATTTGCATTAAGTTCTATCCATTTGTATCTTTCAGCTCTGATTTTCTGTTCCCCATCTTCTCCCAATATCCCATGTAAGATTCAGGGGGAGCAAGACACCTAAGGGAAAGAAATCAGTCAAATTCATTGCATATCTTTATTCTTGGGGACATGTTGAATCCAATGTGGTACCTTGTACTCACTCTCTACATGTCATCCCAGTCTTGGTATTCTTGTGGTTTCTTTTGTTTGCTCTGGCTAGTGTGGATGTACCTGTGTTATCTAACTTTGTTTGTGCAGGTTTATTCCATCCTAAGCCAACTCAAGACCACAAGGTAAGTATATGCATCAAAATCATGAGTATGAGGAGCTCTTGCTTATGTACATACTGTTTGCAAGAAGGACTCATGAGCATGAAGGTATTTTCCTTGATAATCTTTTGCTCTGATGCATATGGCCAAGATACATGTAACACATTGCCTACTCTGTCATGGTTATGCTCTCACATGCCTCTATATTTCATATTTACATGAGTGCATACATGTAGGGAGAGCCTATGCTTGTTACATGTTATTTCAAAGCTTTACTTGCTGTTCTTTATATCTTTATCTAAAGCTTTGATGTATGTTGCCATCAATTACCAAAAAGGGGGAGATTGAAAGCACAAGTGCTCCCTAGGTGGTTTTGATAATTGACGACAACATATCTCTTGTTGGACTAACATTTCTATCTAGCATGTTTCAGATAAGTTCAACAATGGAGTGGCATGGACTAAAGGTTGTGGGAACTCCTTCAAAATGCTAAGGACAAAGGATTGGCTCAAGCTCAAAAGCTCAAGACTCTTCATTTTATACTTTAGTGATCCAAGATCACATTGAGTCTTTAGGAAAAGCCAATACTATCAAGGAGGGATGAGGTGTTGCTTAATGAGCCTCTTGCTTCATGTGCTTAGTGATATGCTCCAAAACCCTCAACTACTTTCCGATATCCACATATGACCTAAACCCTAAGCCAAACTCGGTCCTACCGATTCTTTCTATCCGGCGCCACCGAGTTTCACTTGTCATAAGCCACTGCCAAACCCTAGCAATTCGGTTCTACCGATAGGGATCTCGGTCTCACCGAGATGGGATTGCAAACTCTCTGTTTTCCCCTTCGTAACTTTTCGGTCTCACTGAAAGAGCGAATCGGTCCCACCGAGATTGCAGTGTAAACTCTTTGTTTCCTTTTTGTAACTTTTCGGTCTCACCGAAAGAGCAAATCGGTCCCACCGAGTTTACCTGACCAACTCTCTGGTTAGCTTATTACGAAACTCGGTCTCACCAAGTTTGTGTAATCGGTCTCACCGAGATTATGTTATGCCCAAACCCTAACCATATCGGTCCTACCGAGTTGCATGTCAGTCCCACCGAAAATCTCTAACGGTCACTAGGTTTACCTTTTCGGTCCGACCAAGTTTGTTGATTCGGTCCCACCGAGATTGGAAAACTGTGTGTAACGGTTGGATTTTGTGTGGAGGCTATATATACCCCTCCACCTCCTCTTCATTCGTGGAGAGAGCCATTAGAACACATACACAATTCCAACTCATATGTTCTGAGAGAGAACCACCTACTCATGTGTTGAGACCAAGATATTCCATTCCTACCATATGAATCTTGATCTCTAGCCTTCCCCAAGTTGCTTTCCACTCAAATCTTCTTTCCACCAGATCCAAATCTTATGAGAGAGAGTTGAGTGTTGCGGAGACTATCATTTGAAGCACAAGAGCAAGGAGTTCATTACCTACACACCATTTGTTACTTCTTGGAGAGTGGTGTCTCCTAGATTGGCTAGGTGTCACTTGGGAGCCTCCGACAAGATTGTGGAGTTGAACCAAGGAGTTTGTAAGGGCAAGGAGATCGCCTACTTCGTGAAGATCTACCGCTAGTGAGGCAAGTCCTTCGTGGGCGATGGCCATGGTGGGATAGACAAGGTTGCTACTTCGTGGACCCTTTGTGGGTGGTTGCTTCTTCGTGGACCCTTTGTGGGTGGTTGCTTCTTCGTGGACCCTTCGTGGGTGGAGCCCTCCGTGGACTCGCGCAACCGTTACCCTTCGTGGGTGGAGCCCTCTGTGGACTCGCGCAACCGTTACCCTTCGTGGGTGGAGCCCTCCGTGGACTCGCGCAACCGTTACCCTTTGTGGGTTGAAGTCTCCATCAACATGGATGTAGGATAGCACCACCTATCCGAACCACGGGAAAAACATCCGTGTCTCCAATTGCGTTTGAATTCTCCAAACCCTTCCCCTTACATTCTTGCAAGTTACATGCTTTACATTCCGCTGCTCATATACTCTTTGCATGCTTGCTTGATATGTATTGTGAATGTTGAAATTATGCCTAAACTCCACTTAAACCGAAAAAGCCTAAAAATTGCAACTTTAGCACTAAGTGTCTAATCACCCCCCCTCTAGACACATCTACTTCTAGATCCTACAAAAGGGGCGACCCGGCGGCGGTTCAGGGACAACACACAATAACTCGAGAGCCGGGCAAAGCACTTTCGCTCCCTGGTAATTGAAACCCTAGCAATTCCATCACAACTGGATTAGGTTGTCACCTTCACCATAAGGGGCGGAACCGGTATAAACTCTTGCGTCCCTTGTCCGCTTTAACCCCTTTAAGCTAACCCGTAGCGATGGCTCCACGACTAAGTCCTTTCACGAGGACATCTTCCGTGACAAAACCACGATAGTTGGCGCCCACCATGGGGCTATCGCACGATGCTTTCGAGTTCTTGAAGGGCAGCTTCGAAGGACTCAAGGGATACGCTGTGGGCCGGATGACTAAAAGTCGTCGCGACAAGCTCTACATTGACAATGCAGGATGGAGTCCTGAGGCCGGCTCAATTGAGTACGGGTACCGGGTCCCCTTTGGTGGAATTCACGTCTTCATCGGCAAGATCGGCGAACTGGGCCCTGAGATGGACATCTGCACCGACATCATCAAGACAGCTCAGCATGCAAGATCTTCCCAGGTTCAGCCTGCCATAAAGCGTGCCTTCGTAGGTGTCATCCATGGAGCGGAATATGAGGATAGATTGGCATCTGGTGACGAAACCGTTATCTATTCTGATGACGAGTCTTCAACCAGAGCGACCTAGTCACTGTATCAGCCGCAGGATGGCCAGATAAGTGGTGGTTCCGATGGCGACAGTATTTCGGACCCCCTTGATCCGCCGAGTCGGGTCGCGGTCTTCATGGCCGGTACACAATCAACGCAGCACTCTTCTACCGCCGCAGCAATGATCTTCGGTTCAGCAGCAGCAAAACCAGCAGGAGCAGGAGGCTCTACGCCGGCTCAGGTTTTGTCCGATTTGTTCGATGCTTTGGAAACGTTGCTGGCAGCAGAGGTGGACGCGGCAAACCGGGATCAGCAAAACACGAAGAATTCAAAGGTGAAGGATCAGATAACTCAGGCTAAAGCAGACCTGGCGGCGGAGAACACCTGGATGGCTATAGAGCGGGCCGAGTTAGAGGCTCAGGCTTATCGGCTTATGCTGGATCAGAGTGCGTCAAATGATGTCATGAGGAGAAGATACCGGACGCACCTTCCGCCGGTTTTTGAGGCAAGAAATCTCTTTAACATGCCAGGAGAAGGCACCAGCAACCAGCCAGTGGTAAACCGGGCGGAGGCACCTGAAACCGGGGCACCGGTTCAGCCATGCGCGATGGATCCGCCGCCTCAGCCTCGTCAGAACGATGTCCCATCATGACACGTCTCAACGCCCCCGGGTCATTACTCTAACCCGTTGGATAACATCGTTGCTACCGCTTCACAATTGGCGGCTCTCCCGATTGATGGCGAGTCCCCAGTAGCAGTTGAGGAACGATGGGCTAGGGAGCTCCTTTAGACGGCCTTGACTCAGCAGCAGGCTTATTCATATAGCCGCGAAAGGATTCATTCTACTCCCCGCCCAAGCCGGAGTTACAGCAGGCATATCGATGAACCGGCCGTATCAAGCAGCGCGCGGAATCGTAATCCGCCCCATGGCCATAACCCGGAGGGCGACAGTGGCAATGCTCAGGATGTAGTGGATCGCGCTAGGGCACGTCGAGAGACCGAGTTAGCGGTGCAGCATGAGGCCCGCCAACTCACTCCGGTTTGTCCAACAACGTCGGTGGAACCAGGGGTTACCTCCAGTTCTTTGGGGGTACCATGTCTCGTCCCAGCATTGCGCAATGTACGGCTACCCAAGGATTTCAAAGGCCCGCGCAAGGTGCCGAATTACACTACCGATTTATCCCCCGAGTCATGGGTGGAAAGCTATGAGATGGCAATGGATGTGGACGAGGCGGCGTGTGCCAAATACTTTACCATGATGTTGGAGGGAACAGCTCGCACATGGTTGAAAAACCTACCGGCCAACTCCATTGGGTCGTGGGCCAAGTTAAGGTCCCGGTTCATCCAGAATTTCAAGGATACGTGCAAACAGCCCATGTCAATCGTGGATTTAGCTGCCTGTGTCCAGGAGGAAGGAGAATCAACAACCTGCCGTGTTGGGGATATAGCTATCAGTTATGACCCGCCCAGGAGGGGCCGGGTCAATCCCAATGACGGGTCACAAAGGAAGCCTAGAAAACATTCAAGGCGATAGTTTATTAAGACTTATAGAAGGCCTAAGCCCAGAGGCGGCTTAAGGCCCAATATTGTAAACCGCCATATGTAAGGAAAGACTTGTAAGGAAAGGCATGTAAAAGAAGTCACCGAGCCGGACATGCTTTATGAGCCTGACGGGACTCTATAGGCCGCCAGGTGTCAACCCGTGTATATAAGGGGACGACCCGGTGGCGGCTTAGGGCAAGAAACAAGAGATCGATAACCAAGTCGGCGGATTAGCCTCTTGGTGATCGAAACCCCAGCAATTCCAACACAACTAGACGTAGGCTTTTACCTTCATCGTAAGGGGATGAACTAGTATAAAACCTCTGGTGTCCTTTGTCCTGATTAACCCCTTTAAGATTCCTAGTTGCGATAGCCCTACGACCAAGTCCTTTTGCTAGGACATCTGTCGTGACAATTCCACGACAGTTGGCGCCCACCATGGGGCCAGCGCACGGTGGATTTGCATTCTTGAAGGGCAGCTTCGAAGGGCTCAAGGGATACATTGTGGGCCGGATGACCAAGAGTCATCGCGGCAAGCTCTACATTAACGACGAAGGCTGGGGCCCCTAGGCCGGCTCAATTGAGTACGGGTAATGGGTCCCCTTCGGCGGGATTCATGCCTTCATTGGCCGGATTGGCGAAGCAGGCCCTGAGCCGGACATCTGCATCAACATCATCGAGACGGCTCAGCGCGCGAGACCCGCCCGGGCCTGACCCGCCGTAAAACGTGTCTTTGTAGGCTGCATCCATGGAGGTGAATACTCGGAAGGATCAGTGGATGGCGGGGATACGACCATCTGTTCTGACGCTACGTCATCAACAGGCGGGACGGCCTTGTTGTATCAGCTACAGGATGGCATGCTTGGGGGATGTTCCGATGGCAGCAGTATTCCGGACCCCTTTGAGCCGCTGAATCGAGCTGGAGTCTTCATGCCAGGCACCTAGCCCGGGCAGAAATCCACGGCTGCGGCAGCGACAACCACTGGGTTGGCAGCGGCCGAGTCGGGAGACCCGTGCCCCCCCGGCTCAGGTACTAATGGACCTCATGGATAAGCTGACGACCCTATTGACTGCCGTGATGGAACCGGTGGACAAGGTTCAGCATGATGCGGAGGTGGCATGGGTGCGCGAAGAGATGGCACAGGCCAAGGAAAACTTAGCAGCTGAAGAGGCCAGGATGGCTGCGGAGCGGACGGCTTTGGACGCTCGTGCACAGCAGCTTCAAGCGGAGACTTTTCGGCTCTCGATAGATCTGAATGCGTCAAACGAGGTCATGAGGAGAAGGCATCAGAAAACTCAATCACGTCTACCTCTAACGCTCGACCATAGGAACCTTTTCCATACACCTAGGGCCGGTCCAAGTAACCCGCCGGAAGCAAATCGGATCACGACACCCGGAGCACCGATTCAGCCGCGGGCCATGGAGCCACCTCGCATGTATACCGCTCCACCTCATTATGCTCCAACACCACCGGGTCACTTCTCCAATCCTTTGGAAAACCTCATTGCT
The DNA here is from genome assembly GCF_002162155.2 of Triticum dicoccoides. NCBI lineage: Eukaryota > Viridiplantae > Streptophyta > Magnoliopsida > Poales > Poaceae > Triticum > Triticum dicoccoides. The sequence continues at coordinate 477,994,178 of NC_041386.1, read as the reverse complement.
GTGTCGGCTCATTTGGCGGCTCTCCCGATGGAAGGCGACTCTCCGACGGCAGTCGAAATACGAAGGGTGAGGGAGCTTCTTCAGACAGCTCTGGCACAGCAGGATGCATACTCTTACAGTCGAGAGAGAATCCATTCAACCCCTCGCCCGAGCCGGAGCCCAAGCTATAGCAGGCATATAGACTCAGGTGATATGTCAAGCAACGCTCAATGCCGCAACCAACCACGCAGACATGAGCCGGTGCAGGCGGGAGCCCTTAACTTAGTGGATCAGGAGAGGATCCGACAAGAGGCTGAGCGGGCGATTCAATTGGCGGCGAAATAGGCGGCTCATCAAACTTTTCCAGTTTATCCAGCAACATCTATTGATGCAGGAGTAGCCACAAGGACTGGAGGTATTCCTTGCTTGGTGTCGGCTATACGTAATGAGCGCTTACCTAAAGACTTCAAGGGGCCTCGTAAAGTGCCTAACTACACAACCGATTTGCAGCCCGGGGCATGGATTGAGAGTTACGAGATGGCAATGGAGCTTTTGGAGGTCAGTGATGCATCAATGGCTAAGTACTTCACCATGATGTTGGATGGAACAGCTCGCACTTGGTTGAAAGGGTTGCCGCCCAATTCCATCGGCTCATGGGCAGAGTTGAAGGCCCGGTTCATTCAAAACTTCAAAGACACATGTAAGCTACCTATGTCAATCGTGGACCTGACAAACTGTAAGCAAGAGGAAGGAGAGTCCACAACCCACTGGGTGCGCCAGGTCAAGGAGATAATACATTCATCTGATAAGATGGATGCTGGTTCGGCAGTCTTAATGTTGGAGAAAATTGCCGTTTTGAACCTCTCAAGCAGAAGCTGGGGCGGCTCAAGCGTGACTGCAATGACATGGGCCAGTTGATGGCGGCTCTTGTCAAGTATGTTGATTCTGACAATACCAAGGATCCATTGTCTAATGAGGAGAAAACAGGGAAGGGAAAGAAGAATGGCAATGGCAAGGGTCACCAGCATAACTCGGCAAATCAAGGAGGTAATAAACGTAAGGCTAACGAATTGGTGGCTAATACCAATGCACAGGGCAACAATCAACGGCGCAAGGGTAGGCAACCCCCTCGGTCAGGTGGGTCAAGCCCCACCCTCGAGCAACTACTGAATGAACCTTGCCCAAGACACGACACCCGGGAGAAGCCAGCAACCCATCTGTGGAAGGATTGTACGATCATGAAGGCATTTAAAAATTCAAACGCATTTGATGGAAGTCACGGGCCTGGCGGCGGTTCAGGTGGAGGTGGCTTTCATGGCCCGGACGCCGGTTTAGGTGGAGGCGTTTTTCGCGGTCAAGGCCATACAAGTAACCAGGGAGGTTACAATCAACAACCCGGCCAAGGCAATCAGTAGCAGCAGTCCGGATATCAAAGCAACCCAAAACAGTTGAATAGTGGGTAGTACCATGTATTTACCACTAGTTTATGCAAGAGGGATCATATTCTTCATAAGAGGGTTGTCAATGCTGTTGAGCCGGCGATACCGCGTTATTTGAGGTGGTCTGAACAACCAATATTGTGGAGCAGAAAGATCATCCTCCCCGGGTTGACAATCCGGGTCACTTAGCCTTAGTAGTGGCACCTCAGGTTGGTGGATATAAATTCACTGAAGTGCTCATGGATGGAGGCAGTAGCATCAACATCCTCTACTATGAGACGTTCCGTCAGATGGGGTTGACTGATAAGAGTCTTAAGCAATCCAACACTGTTTTTCACGGTGTTGTACCTGGCAAGTCGGCATACCCAGTTGGTAAGATTGAACTGGAAGTAGCCTTTGGGGATGAATATGATTCCAGGGCGGAGAAGTTAACTTTTGAGGTGGTTAAGATCAAAAGCCCATATCATGCTCTGTTTGGACGGCCGACTTATGCCAAGTTCATGGCTCGGCCGTGTTATGTATATCTACAGCTCAAGATGCCGGGGTATAAGGGCACCATTACAGTGCATGGAAGCCGTAAAATAGCCCTGGAGTGTGAAGACGGGAGCCGCGTATGCTGAGTCTGTTTGTGCAATAGAGGAGTTAAAGTTTTATAAAGATAATGTTGACCCGGCAGACATGACATTGTTAAAGAAGCCAACAATGGAGCATGAGCCGGTGTTGAAGTTCAAATCAGCTGATGATACCAAGACGGTTGATTTTGTGCCCGGTGACTCATCCAAGCAGTTCATCATCAGTGCCAACTTGGATCCAAAATAGGAAAGCGCGCTCATCGAGTTCATCCGTGAGAACCGGGACATCTTTGTATGGAAACCTTCTGATATGCCGGGTGTCCCGAGAGAACTCGCTGAGCACACTCTCAATATTGATTCGAAGTTTAAGCCGATCAGACAGTTTCTCCGGCAGTTTATCGATGAAAGGCGCAAGGCCATTGGAGAAGAAGTGGCCCGGCTCTTGGTGGCCGGGTTCATTGTGGAAGTTTACCCAGAGTGGTTGGCCAACCCGGTGCTTGTACTCAAGAAGAACGACACCTGGCGTATGTGTGTGGATTACACCGATTTAAACAAGGATTGTCCAGCTGACCCTTTTGCTCTCCCTCGTATTGATCAGATCATTTATGCTACGGCGGGTTGCGCGTGTTTGAGTTTTTTGGATGCTTATTCAGGTTATCATCAGATCAAGATGGCAGTCAAGGACTAGGAGAAGACAACCTTCATCACTCTGTTTGGAGCCTTCTGCTCTGTGTCTATGCCTTTTGGGCTTAAGAGTGCCCAGGCGACTTATCAACGGTGTATGCAGAATTGCCTTCACAATCAGATTGGGCATAATGTTCATGCTTATGTGGATGATATAGTGGTGAAGTCCAGAAAAGAGGAAACCTTAGTAACAGATCTGAAGGAGACCTTTGATAACCTCCGGGTCTACAAGATGATGCTTAACCCGGCTAAGTGTGTTTTTGGAGTCCCTGCTGGCAAACTCTTGGGTTTTTTGGTATCTAATAGAGGTATTGAAGCTAAACCGGAGAAAATTAAGGCAATCACCTCCCTGGCCAAACCGGTGTGCATCAATGACGTTCAATGGCTGGCGGGTCACACTGCTGCTTTGAGCCGGTTCATAAGCCGGTTAGGGGAGAAGGCGATGCCTTTGTATCAGATGATGAAAAAGACGGATGATTTCATTTGGAGTGATGTTGCAAACTCTGCCTTTGAGGATCTGAAGAAACAACTTGCTGAGCCGCCGGTTCTTGCTGCTCCGGTTGAGAAAGAGCCGCTATTGTTATATGTAGCCGCTAACTCACGAGCTGTTAGTGTGGCGATTGTGGTAGAACGCAAAGAGGCTGGCAAGGAACATCCGGTTCAACGGCCGGTTTACTACGTCCGTGAGGTATTGATTGAGTCTAAACAAAGATATCCACATTGGCAGAAACTTGTATATGGGGTGTTCATGGCCAGCTGGAAGCTAAAACATTACTTTCAGGGTCACCCAATCACTGTGGTTAGCTCTGCTCCATTGGGAGACATCATTCAAAATAGAGAAGCCACTGGACGAGTCGCCAAGTGGGCCATTGAACTTGGGTCTCATGGGTTGAAATATGTACCACGTACTGCGATCAAATCTCAAGCGCTGGTTGACTTTATTAATGATTGGACAGAACTGCAGATGCCAGAAGAGAAACCAGACAACACGTATTGGAAGAGAAACCATACAACACGTATTGGATGATTCACTTTGATGGGTCCAGACAATTGGAGGGCTCGGGGGCTGGAGTTGTTTTAACTTCCCCTCGAGGTGACAAGTTTTTTTATGTGCTGCGACTGATGTTTCCTTGTACTAACAACGCAGCAGAGTATGAAGCCTTGCTCCATGGTCTTCGAATGGCCAAAGAGATGAGCCTGAGCCGGGTCCAGTGTCTTAGCGATTCAGATTTGGTTGCTCAATAGGTGTCAGGCAAATGGGATTCCAAGGACCCTCTCATGGCGGCTTATTGCCGTGAAGTCGATGCTGTTGTTATTTGATTAATGAGATCACATCATTAGGTGAATGATCTGATTGACATGACCCATTCCATTAGCTTAGCACCCGATCGTTTAGTATGTTGCTATTGCTTTCTTCATGACTTATACATGTTCCTATGACTATGAGATTATGCAACTCCCGTTTATCGGAGGAACACTTTGTGTGCTACCAAACGTCACAACGTAACTGGGTGATTATAAAGGTGCTCTACAGGTGTCTCCAAAGGTACATGTTGGGTTGGCGTATTTCGAGATTAGGATTTGTCACTCCGATTGTTGGAGAGGTATCTCTGGGCCCTCTCGGTAATACACATCACATAAGCCTTGCAAGCATTGCAACTAATGAGTTAGTTGTGAGATGATGTATTACAGAACGAGTAAAGAGACTTGACGGTAACGAGATTGAACTAGGTATTAAGATACCGACGATCGAATCTCGAGCAAGTAACATACCGATGACAAAGGGAACAACGTATGTTGTTATGTGGTCTGACCGATAAAAGATCTTCATAGAATATGTAGGAGCCAATATGAGCATCCAGGTTCCGCTATTGGTTATTGACCGGAGACATGTCTCGGTCATGTCTACATTGTTCTCAAACCCGTAGGGTCCGCACGCTTAAGGTTTGGATGACAGTTATATTATGAGTTTATGAGTTTTGATGTACCGAAGTTTGTTCGGTGTCCCGGATGTGATCACGGACATGACGAGGAGTCTCGAAATGGTCGAGACATAAATATTGATATATTGGAAGCCTATATTTGGATATCGGAAGTGTTCCGGGTGAAATCGGGATTTTACCGGAGTACCGGGAGGTTACCAGAACCCCCTGGGAGGTATATGGGCCTTAGTAGGCCTTAGTGGAAGAGAGGAGAGGTGGCCAGGGCTGGGCCGCGCGCCCCTCCCTCCTAGTCCGAATAGGACAAGGAGAGAGGCGGCCGGCGCCCCCCATCCTTCTCTCTCTCCTCTTTCCCCCCTCCCGAATCCTATTCCAACTAGGAAAGGGGGGATCCTACTCCCGGAGGGAGTAGGACTCCTCCTGGCGCGCCCCTCCTGGCCGGCCACACCCCCCCCCCTTAGATCCTTTATATACGGAGGCAGGGGGCACCCCTAGAGACACAAGTTGATCCACGTGATCATATTCTTAGCCGTGTGCGGTGCCCCCTTCCACCATAGTCCTCGATAATATTGTAGCGGTGCTTAGGCGAAGCCCTGCGACGGTAGTACATCAAGATCGTCACCACACCGTCGTGCTGACGGAACTCTTCCCCGACACTTTGCTGGATCGGAGTCCGGGGATCGTCATCGAGATGAACGTGTGCTAGAACTCGGAGGTGCCGTAGTTTCGGTGCTTGATCGGTCGGGCCGTGAAGACATACGACTACATCAACCACGTTGTGCTAACGCTTCCGTTGTCGATCTACAACGGTACGTAGATCACACTCTCCCCTCTCGTTTCTATGCATCACCATGATCTTGCGTGTGTGTATGAATTTTTTTGAAATTACTACGTAACCCAATAGTGGTATCAGAGCCTAGGTTTTATGTGTTGATGTTATTTGCACGAGTAGAACACAAATGAGTTGTGGGCGATATAAGTCATACTGCTTACCAGTATTGTTGGTCGAAGCGGCCCGGACCGACATTACGCGTACGCTTACACGAGACCGGTTCTCCCGACGTGCTTTGCACAAAGGTGGCTAGCGGGTGACAGTTTCTCCAACTTTAGTTGAACCGAGTGTGGCTACGCCCGGTCCTTGCGAAGGTTAAAACAGCACCAACTTGACAAACTATCGTTGTGGTTTTGATGCGTAGGTAAGATTGGTTCTTGCTTAAGCCCGTAGCAGCCACGTAAAACTTGCAACAACAAAGTAGAGGACGTCTAACTTGTTTTTGCAGGGCATGTTGTGATGTGATATGGTCAAGACATGATTCTAAATTTTATTGTATGAGATGATCATGTTTTGTAACCGAGTTATCGGCAACTGGCAGGAGCCATATGGTTGTCGCTTTATTGTATGCAATGCAATCGCGCTGTAATGCTTTACTTTATCACTAGGCGGTAGCGATAGTCGTAGAAGCATAAGATTGGCGAGACAACAACGATGCTACGATGGAGATCAAGGTGTCGCTCCGTGACGATGATGATCATGACGGTGCTTCGAAGATGGAGATCACAAGCACAAGATGATGATGGCCATATCATATCACTTATATTGATTGCATGTGATGTTTATCTTTTATGCATCTTATCTTGCTTTGATTGACGGTAGCATTATAAGATGATCTCTCACTAATTACCAAGAAGTGTTCTCCTTGAGTATGCACCGTTGCGAAAGTTCTTCGTGCTGAGACACCACGTGATGATCGGGTGTGATAGGCTCTACGTTCAAATACAACGGGTGCAAAACAGTTGCACACGCGGAATACTCAGGTTATACTTGACGAGCCAAGCATATACAGATATGGCCTCGGAACACGGAGACCGAAAGGTCGAGCGTGAATCATATAGTAGATATGATCAACATAGTGATGTTCACCAATGAAGCTACTCCATCTCACGTGATGATCGGACATGGTTTAGTTGATTTGGATCACGTAATCACTTAGAGGATTAGAGGGATGTCTATCTAAGTGGGAGTTCTTTAAGTAATATGATTAATTGAACCTAAATTTATCATGAACTTAGTACCTGATAGTATCTTGCTTATTCATGTTTGATTGTAGATAGATGGCCCGTGTTGTTGTTCCGTTGAATTTTAATGCGTTCCTTGAGAAAGAAAAGTTGAAAGATGATGGTAGCAATTACATGGACTGGGTCCGTAACTTGAGGATTATCCTCATTGCTGCACAAAAGAATTACGTCCTGGAAGCACCGCTGGGTGCCAGGCCTGCTGCTGGAGCAACACCAGATGTTATGAACGTCTGGCAGAGCAAAGCTGATGACTACTCGATAGTTCAGTGTGCCATGCTTTATGGCTTAGAATCGGGACTTCAACGTCGTTTTGAACGTCATGGAGCATATGAGATGTTCCAGGAGTTGAAGTTAATATTTCAAGCAAATGCCTGGATTGAGAGATATGAAGTCTCCAATAAGTTCTATAGCTGCAAGATGGAGGAGAACAGTTCTGTCAGTGAGCATATACTCAAAATGTCTGGGTATAATAATCACATGATTCAATTGGGAGTTAATCTTCCAGATGATTGCGTCATTGACAGAATTCTCCAATCACGGCCACCAAGCTACAAGAGCTTCGTGATGAACTATAATATGCAAGGGATGAATAAGACTATTCCCGAGCTCTTCGCAATGCTGAAAGCTGCGGAGGTAGAAATCAAGAAGGAGCATCAAGTGTTGATGGTCAACAAGACCACTAGTTTCAAGAAAAAGGGCAAAGGGAAGAAGAAGGGGAACTTCAAAAAGAACAGCAAGCAAGTTGCTGCTCAAGAGAAGAAACCCAAACCTGGACCTAAGCCTGAAACTGAGTGCTTCTACTGCAAGCAGACTGGTCACTGGAAGCGGAACTGCCTCAAGTATTTGGCGGATAAGAAGGATGGCAAGGTGATCAAAGGTATTTGTGATATACATGTTATTGCTGTGTACCTTACTAATGCTCGCAGTAGCACCTGGCTATTTGATACTAGTTCTGTTGCTAACATTTGCAACTCGAAACAGGGACTACGGATTAAGCGAAGATTGGCTAAGGACGAGGTGACGATGCGCGTGGGAAATGGTTCCAAAGTCGATGTGATCGCAGTCGGCACGCTACCTCTACATCTATCTTCGGGATTAATATTAGACCTAAATAATTGTTATTTGGTGCCAGCGTTAAGCATGAACATTATATCTGGATCTTGTTTGATGCGAGACGGTTATTCATTTAAATCAGAGAATAATGGTAGTTCTATTTACATGAGTAATATCTTTTATGGTCATGCACCCTTAAAGAGTGGTATATTCTTATTAAAACTCGATAGTAGTGACACACATATTCATAGTGTTGAAACCAAAAGATGCAGAGTTGATAATGATAGTGCAACTTATTTGTGGCACTGCCGTTTAGGTCATATCGGTATAAAGCGCATGAAGAAACTCCATACTGATGGGCTTTTGGAACCACTTGATTATGAATCACTTGGTACTTGCGAACCGTGCCTTATGGATAAGATGACAAAAACACCGTTCTCCGGTACTATGGAGAGAGCAACAGTTTGTTAGAAATCATACATACATATGTATGTGGTCCGATGAATGTTGAGGCTCGTGGCGGATATCGTTATTTTCTCACCTTCACAGATGACTTGAGCATATATGGGTATATCTACTTAATGAAACACAAGTATGAAACGTTTGAAAAGTTCAAAGAATTTCAGAGTGAAGTTGAAAATCATCGTAACAAGAAAATAAAATTCCTACGATCTGATCGTGGAGGAGAATATTTGAGTTACGAGTTTGGTGTACATTTGAAACAATGTGGAATAGTTTCGCAACTCACGCCACCCGGAACACCACAGCGTAATGGTGTGTCCGAACGTCATAATTGTACTTTACTAGATATGGTACGATCTATGATGTCTCTTACTTATTTACCTCTATTGTTTTGGGGATACGCTCTAGAGACGGCCACATTCACGTTAAATAGGGCACCATCAAAATCCGTTGAGACGACGCCTTATGAACTGTGGTTTGGCAAGAAACCAAAGTTGTCGTTTCTGAAAGTTTGGGGCTGCGATGCTTATGTGAAAAAGCTTCAACCTGATAAGCTCGAACCCAAATCGGAAAAATGTGTCTTCATAGGATATCCAAAGGAAACTATTGGATACACCTTCTATCACAGATCTGAAGGCAAGACTTTGTTGCTAAATTCGGAAACTTTCTGGAGAAGGAGTTTCTCTCGACAGAAGTGAGTGGGAGGAAAGTAGAACTTGTCGAGGTAACTGTACCTACTCCCTTATTGGAAAGTAGTACATCACAGAAATCTATTTCTATGACACCTACACCAATTAGTGAGGAAGCTAATGATAATGATCATGAAACTTCAGAACAAGATACTACTGAACCTCGTAGATCAACCAGAGTGAGATCCGCGCCAGAGTGGTACGGTAATCCTGTTCTGGAAGTCATGCTACTAGATCATGATGAGCCTACGAACTATGAAGAAGCGATGGTGAGCCCAGATTCCGCAAAATGGCTTGAAGCCATGAAATCTGAGATGGGATCCATGTATGAGAACAAAGTATGGACTTTGGTTGACTTGCCCAATGATCGGCAAGCAATTGAGAATAAATGGATCTTCAAGAAGAAGACGGACGCTGACGGTAATATTACTGTCTAAAAAGCTCGACTTGTCGCAAAAGGTTTTCGGCAAGTTCAAGGGATTGACTACGATGAGACCTTCTCACCCATAGCGATGCTTAAGTCTGTCCGAATCATGTTAGCAATTGCCGCATTTTATGATTATGAAATTTGGCAGATAGATATCAAAACTGCATTCCTGAATGGATTTCTGGAAGAAGAGTTGTATATGATGCAACCAGAAGGTTTTGTCGATCCAAAGGGAGCTATCAAAGTGTGCAAGCTCTAGCGATCCATTTATGGACTGGTGCAAGCTTCTCGGAGTTGGAATAAACTCTTTGATAGTGTGATCAAAGCATTTGGTTTTATACAGACTTTTGGAGAAGCCTGTATTTACAAGAAAGTGAGTGGGAGCTCTATAGCATTTCTGATATTATATGTGGATGACATATTACTAATTGGAAATGATATAGAATTTCTGGATAGCATAAAGGGATACTTGAATAAGAGTTTTTCAATGAAAAACCTCGGTGAAGTTGCTTACATATTAGGCATTAAGATCTATAGAGATAGATCAAGATGCTTAATTGGACTTTCACAAAGCACATACCTTGACAAAGTTTTGAAGAATTTCAAAATGGATCAAGCAAAGAAAGGGTTCTTTCCTGTGTTACAAGGTGTGAAATTGAGTCAGACTCAATGCCCGACCACTGCAGAAGATAGAGAGAAAATGAAAGATGTTCCCTATGCTTCAGCCATAGGCTCTATCATGTATGTAATGTTGTGTACCAGACCTGATGTGTGCCTTGCTATAAGTCTAGCAGGGAGGTACCAAAGTAATCCAGGAGTGGATCACTGGATAGCGGTCAAGAACATCCTGAAATACCTGAAAAGGACTAAGGATATGTTTCTCGTTTATGGAGGTGACAAAGAGCTAATCGTAAGTGGTTACGTCGATGCGAGCTTTGACACTGATCCAGACGATTCTAAATCGCAAACCGGATACGTATTTACATTAAACGGTGGAGCTGTCAGTTGGTGCAGTTCTAAACAAAGCGTCGTGGCGGGATCTACATGTGAAGCGGAATACATAGCTGCTTCGGAAGCAGCAAATGAAGGAGTCTGGATGAAGGAGTTCATATCCGATCTAGGTGTCATACCTAGTGCATCGGGTCCAATGAAAATCTTTTGTGACAATACTGGTGCAATTGCCTTGGCAAAGGAATCCAGATTTCACAAGAGAACCAAGCACATCAAGAGACGCTTCAATTCCATCCGGGATCTAGTCCAGGTGGGAGACATAGAGATTTGCAAGATACATACGGATCTCAATGTAGCAGACCCGTTGACTAAGCCTCTTCCACGAGCAAAACATGATCAGCACCAAGGCTCCATGGGTGTTAGAATCATTACTGTATAATCTAGATTATTGACTCTAGTGCAAGTGGGAGACTGAAGGAAATATGCCCTAGAGGCAATAATAAAGTTATTATTTATTTCCTTATATCATGATAAATGTTTATTATTCATGCTAGAATTGTATTAACCGGAAACATAATACATGCGTGAATACATAGACAAACAGAGTGTCACTAGTATGCCTCTACTAGACTAGCTCGTTAATCAAAGATGGTTATGTTTCCTAACCATGGACAAAGAGTTGTTATTTGATTAACGGGATCACATCATTAGGTGAATGATCTGATTGACATGACCCATTCCATTAGCTTAGCACCCGATCGTTTAGTATGTTGCTATTGCTTTCTTCATGACTTATACATGTTCCTATGACTATGAGATTATGCAACTCCCGTTTACCGAAGGAACACTTTGTGTGCTACCAAACGTCACAACGTAACTTGGTGATTATAAAGGTGCTCTATAGGTGTCTCCGAAGGTACATGTCGGGTTGGCGTATTTCGAGATTAGGATTTGTCACTCTGATTGTCGAAGAGGTATCTCTGGGCCCTCTCGGTAATACACATCACATAAGCCTTGCAAGCATTGCAACGAATGAGTTAGTTGTGAGATGATGTATTACGGAACGAGTAAAGAGACTTGCCGGTAATGAGATTGAACTAGGTATTAAGATACCAACGATCGAATCTCGAGCAAGTAACATACCGATGACAAAGGGAACAACGTATGTTGTTATGCGGTCTGACCGATAAAAGATCTTCGTAGAATATGTAGGAGCCAATATGAGCATCTAGGTTCCGCTATTGGTTATTGACCGGAGACATGTCTCGGTCATGTCTACATTGTTCTCGAACCCGTAGGGTCCGCACGCTTAAGGTTTCGATGACAGTTATATTATCAGTTTATGAGTTTTGATGTACCGAAGTTTGTTCGGTGTCCCGGATGTGATCACGGACATGACGAGGAGTCTCGAAATGGTCGAGACATAAAGATTGATATATTGGAAGCCTATATTTGGATATCGGAAGTGTTTCGGGTGAAATCGGGATTTTACTGGAGTACCGGGAGGTTACCAGAACCCCCCGGGAGGTATATGGGCCTTAGTAGGCCTTAGTGGAAGAGAGGAGAGGTGGCCAGGGCTGGGCCG
>NC_041386.1:477941676-477982038 GCF_002162155.2 Triticum dicoccoides | reverse complement strand
GCCCCCCTTCCTTCTCTCTCTCCTCTTTCCCCCCTCCCGAATCCTATTCCAACTAGGAAAGGGGGGGATCCTACTCCCGGAGGGAGTAGGACTCCTCCTGGCGCGCCCCTCCTGGCCGGCCACACCCCCCTTAGATCCTTTATATACGGAGGCAGGGGGCACCCCTAGAGACACAAGTTGATCCACATGATCATATTCTTAGCCATGTGCGGTGCCCCCTTCCACCATAGTCCTCGATAATATTGTAGTGGTGCTTAGGTGAAGCCCTACGATGGTAGTACATCAAGATCGTCACCACGCCGTCGTGCTGACGGAACTCTTCCCCGACACTTTGCTGGATCGGAGTCCGGGGATCGTCATCGAGCTGAACGTGTGCTAGAACTCGGAGGTGCCGTAGTTTCGGTGCTTGATCGGTCGGGCCATGAAGACGTATGACTACATCAACCATGTTGTGCTAACGCTTTCGTTGTCGATCTACAAGGGTACGTAGATCACACTCTCCCCTCTCGTTGCTATGCATCACCATGATCTTGCGTGTGCGTAGGAAATTTTTTGAAATTACTACGTAACCCAACACTACATATCCGTATCACCAAGCTTGCCTTCCACAGCAAGGAAAGTCCCTTCCGGACACGGGGCGAAGTCTTCAATCTTGTATCTTCATAGTCCAGGAGTCCGGCCGAAGGTATAGTCCGGCTACCCGGACACCCCCTAATCCAGGACTCCCTCAGTAGCCCCTGAAACAGGCTTCAATGACGACAAGTCTGGCGCGCATATTGTCTTCGGCATTGCAAGGCGGGTTCTCCTTCAAATTCCGTGTACCTGTCGAATAATGTCCGGTTTCTTGTAAATGTAGCGCTCATTGGCTTCTACGCCCAATAATGGACGTCTTCCACGTGTTAAACGGATACGAAAAGTCAGGGTGTTTTCATATTTACACCCCTAGCCGCGTAAATGAGCCGCCTATTTAAGGAGACGAGGATTTAGATCCAAACCACATCTTCTCCCTTCCGCGAGTATTCATTAGAGCATGTCCGACAGAGGTTCATTCTATCATGGCCGGCCGCCGCAGCTCCTCCTCTCGCCCTTCCAGCCCTCAGCCTGGAGATTGGAAGAGATGCTCCATCCCGCACAGCGAGCTAGTGACGCTCCAGACCAAGGGATTTCTCCCTCCGGCCTATATGGTCCCGGTTCGAGCCGGACTTGTCACCTATAATGGCGGAGAGCAAGCGGAGAGCGCCCCCAATCCCTCCAAAGGAGAGCGGGTAGGCCTTGTCCCTTTATTTAATAAGAGGGCTCGGATTTCTCATTCATCCGTTTCTCCGGGGGCTCCTGGAGTTCTATGGCCTCCAGCTGCACAACCTCATGCATGCCTCCATATTGCATATCGCGGGCTTCGTAGCCCTTTGCGAGCTGTTTTTGGGCTGCGAGGCTCATTTCGCTCTGTGGAAAAGGCTATTCCGCCTTGTGCCCTATTCTCAGAAGGGGTCAATATATCAAGTGGGCCGAGCCGAAGTGTGGCGCATCGCCGGGACCGGATATCTATCCGGAACCCCAAAGAAGGCGTCCGAGGACTGGCCTTCGGAATGGTTTTATATAGAGGATGTCCCGCTGCCGGATCCTGTCCGAATCGGCCTCCCTGAGTTCGACAGTGCTCCCCTGAAGAAGCGCCTAAGCTGGCGTCCACGGAGCCCTCAGAGGAAAAGCGACAAGGACATTCTTTACCTGATGGACCGGATAAGATTGTTAGCTCATTCCGGACTCACCATGATCGGGGTTATGGCCGAATGCATCATGCAAGGGGTGCAGCCACTTCAGTATAGAGGCCACCCCATGTGAGACTTCAACGGGGAGGACGACGCCACCCGCTACGGTCGTAAGGGGCCGGATTCGGCTGCCGCTCTACTTAAGATCTTGTCCACTTTGTACAAGGGAGAAGAGGAGGAATTTCTCCGCGTCAACCCAGAGGGTGGATTTTCTATGTACAATCCCCCAAGCTGGGTAAGTGGTCACTTTTACCTGCCCATCCGTTTCATATTCCCATCGTTAATATTCAGTCTAATGACTTCAACGCAGGAACTGCGCCAGGCTGTTAAAGAAATAAACATCCCTCCTCCACAACTCAAGGACCCAGGACGGTCCCTCGACTCGTCCTCTCAAGAGGATCCGGTCTTATCTGTGGAGCTAATTGATGGGGTATTTCATCAATTGAGTAAGGACAACGCCTTGGTGGCCATTACGGCCGATTACCTAGGGCTACTCCCAGCCTCACAGGTAACTGAGACCGAAGTCCCAGCACTTTGAAAAGGGATCTGTCTTCGCGTGTTTTTGACTGCCGTATGACAACCATGTTTTGCAGGGGAGGTCCTTGAGACGGGAGGCCGAGCCTGCGGCGACTAGCCAACGAGGGGTGGCGAGGCCCCGCGGGCTGAAAAGAAGTGCGGTCCGGACTGAGACGCCGGCGCAAAGGTATAGCGCACCATCTTATTCCCAGGTGTTATTCCTTCAAGGCATATTAACGCTTGTTCTTTCTTCAGGACGAAGAGACCTCGCCGGACTATATCCGGAGAGGTTGCCAATCGCGCCTCCACCAGCCAGGCTCCAAAGCCTGGTCCGGAAGCGGAGGCGAACACAAGGCGCACACCGGACGCTCCTCCGACAAAGGATGCGGACAGGCTGTCTGCCACCAATTCCGAGGTGGAGAGTGCTATGAACCACAGGCGTCACCGGACTGTTCTTCGTGATGCTTGTTTCTCCCAAGAGGCATTGGATGCCTTCAATTCAGGAGATGCGTACCTCCGTGCCGCTCAAAATGGTCTAGCCAGAGCCATGGAGCAATATGTAAAAGACATACGGGTAAGAAAATTCTGGTAATTATATATATACCAGTAGCCCACGAGACTTGAAACAGTTAGAATAACTGATTTAAGGATCATTTGTTATGCAGGTTCTTACAGAAAAGAATACCCTACTGTCCCAGGAGCTAGAAGAGTGCAAAGCCCAACTTGAGGCCGCATTAGCCGCAGCAGGGGAGCCTAAGGAGACTCCCTCTGGTAATATACGCTTCGAAAGATACGTATTTTGCGAAGTGCGGCATGGGTGCAAATCTGACAAATGGAATTGCAGATGGCGCCGGATTAAATCCGGAAGTGCAACAACTCCGACGCCCGCTAAAGGCTGGTGAGAGCGTGCTGACAAAGGTGAGGCGGGAGAAGAACAATCTCCAAGATGCCAACACCAAGTTGGGCGTTGAACTGAGGGACGTTCGCGCCCAGCTGTTGGACTCCGTGAAGGAGAATCAGCGGCTTCGACGCGGCATATATAGTAAGTGCTTAAACGAACTTTGAAAAAAGAGTTCGGCGAGGAAGTCGACTAACAGAGTAATGTCTGTAGGTATCCTAACAGGTCGTCCTGCAGAGGAAATGCCCGGTTCTACGGGTGACCTTCTTCCCGAGCTCTCACAACTGCATGAGCGAGTTCGGCAGGTGATGCAAGGCGTCGCCCAGGCCTTGTGGCCATCCGTCTCCATGCCCGAAGGCCTTGGAGAGCTTATAGAGAAGCTGAAGGGAGCGTGGCGGTGCTTCCGATTGTGGAAGATGTCGGCCTGCCGTCAAGGCACCAAGGAGGCCTGGGCCATGGTGAAGATGCGGTACACGAAGGCTGACCCGAACCACATGGCCGAGGTCGGGCCCGTAGGGCCCGATGGGAAGGAGATCCCTGTGAGCTTAGTATACGACCAAGTAGAGTTGGCCGCAAAGTATTCCCAATAGGACTATAAACTAGACAGCCTGTTAGATGGTATTGAACAGGAATACAATCAGTCAGATTGATTATGTAATTTTAATTGACATGTGTAATGCCTTCTAGCCGGATTGTGGATCGTTTGTCATGGCCGACCTTTTCGCTTCAACCTCGGGACCTGACAGTCTGGAGTGTGTCCGAATATCCTCGCGGTTATAGAAGAACCGGGGTATGCATGGAGACCAGGCGTAGGGGTCATTAGTGCTTGAACAGACAAGTGCCCAACTAGTTATGTTATATTACATGGTTAGTAAGAAACATCTTCCAGGGAGAATAGTTCCGTTAGGGGTTCCTTTCCCTGGGAGGCATGCCCTAAAGTGCATGTCCATTCTGCGAAAAGAGACGCGGGAAAAACATCTGGGGGCATATAGATAAAATAAAAAAGGATCATCTTTAGTTCACCGACCGAATATTCCCTTAAGAACGCTAGCTTTCAGCGTCACCCAGTCTGAGGTACACATCCGGCTGACCCAGCAGTAGCAATCGCAGAGGTGCTCCCTTTACCACCTAGCCGAACAATCGGGAACGTAGGGGTAAGCACAGGAGCCAGGCAACCCAGCTTGGCCAAAACTTAAGTCATATCGATGCATATAATGGTGAATAAAAGGTACATGCGGAAGTATGACACATGTGTTGGGCATGAAGCCCGTATAAATAAGCTTCTGTTTAAAGAAGCCCCCAGGTTTAATGAGCGCGGATAGCGCATGACTTTATGAGCCTTTAAAGGCTATAAGAGAGAGAGAGAAAGAGAGAAATGTAAGACAGAAAGTATATAAAAAATGGACAGAGGAAGGAGACGAACACAGAGTCCGGCGCTAGGCATAGAATCTTCGTAGACGGGCTACGTTCCATGGGTTCGGCTCGAGTCGGTTATCCGATGCATCTCGCAGGCGGTACACTCCACCAGTTAGGACTTGGTCGATTATGAAGGGATCTTCCCACTTGGGCTTGAGTTTGTCCTTTTTCTTGTCCGGTAGGCGTAGAACTAATTCGCCAACATTGTAATTTTTGGCCCGTACTTCTCTGCTTCGGTATCTTCGAGCCTGTTGTTGATAGAATGTGGAACGGGCTTTTGCCACGTCACGCTCTTGCTCCAAGGCGTCCAAACTGTCCTGCCGATCGAGCTCGGCTTCTCTTTCTTTGTACATGCGCACTCGAGGTGAGTCATGAATTATGTCGCAGGGAAAAACTGCCTCTGCGCCGTACACCATGAAGAATGGTGTGTATCCGGTGGTGCGATTCGGCGTGGTCCGTAGCCCCCACAGTACGGAGTCGAGCTCCTCTACCCAGTGCGTATTAGATTCCTTAAGGGACCGCACTAATCTGGGTTTGATGCCGCTCATGATAAGACCATTTGCACGTTTGACCTGGTCGTTGGTTTGTGGGTGATAAACGAAAGCATAATCGAGCTTGATGCCCATGTTTTTGCACCAGAGTTTTACCTCATCGGCCGTAAAGTTCGTGCCGTTATCAGTGATGATGCTATGGGGGACGCTGTAACGGTGTACAACCCCGGATATAAAGTCTATCAACGGTCCGGATTCGGCCGTCTTAACAGGCTTGGCTTCTATCCCTTTGGTGAACTTATCCACCATGACCAGTAAGTATTTTTTTCTTGTGGGTTCCGCCTTTAAGGGGTCCAACCATGTCAAGCCCCCAGACCGCGAAGGTCCAAGTGATGGGGATAGTTTGGAGGGCGGTGGATGGCATATGGCTTTGGTTTGCAAAAAGCTGGCAACCGACGCATCGTTGGACTAAGTCCTGGGCGTCTGCCCGGGCCGTCGGCCAATAAAAGCCTGTACGGAAGGCCTTGCTTACAAGGGACCGAGCTGCAGCGTGATGTCCGCCGAGTCCGGCATGAATTTCCGCCAGGAGGTTCCGCCCTTCCTCTTTGGAGATGCACCTTTGAAGGACTCTGGTAGTGCTTTTCTTATAAAGCTCTCCCTCATGGACTTTATAGGCTTTAGATCGCCGCACTATGCAGCGTGCCTCATTTTGGTCCTCAGGGAGTTCCTACCTGGTAAGGTAGGCGATGAATGGTTCTGTCCACGGGGCGATGACAACCATTTTTACGTGGGCTGAAGGTGTTATTTCATTGGCAGAGCCTCCAATTATGTCAGAGTGTTCGGTGTCGAGCAGTGCGGTTGGGTCCGGGCTGTTATTGCCAGGTTCCCCTTCCCATACTACGGACGGCTTGAAAAGCCTTTCCAAGAAGATGTTGGGGGGGACTACATCGTGTTTTGCGCTGATGCGTGCCAGGACATCTGCCGCCTGATTATTTTCCTGGGCTATATGGTGAAATTCGAGCCCTTCGAACCGAGCTGACATTTTTAGGACGGCGTTGCGATAGGCTGCCATTTTTGGATCCTTGGCATCAAAGTCTCCATTTATTTGGGATATTGCGAGGTTCGAGTCCCCGCGCACCTCTAGGCGTTGAATGCCCATGGATACTGCCATCCAGAGACCGTATAAAAGGGCCTCATATTCGGCTGCGTTGTTGGAGTATGTGTACATTATGTAGAGTACATATTGAACTATGTATCCTGTGGGGGACGTCAAAACGATGCCAGCCCCTAGACCGGCCAACATTTTGGAGCCGTCGAAGTGCATGACCCAGTTTGAATATGTGCCGTACTCTTTAGGGAGTTCAGCCTCCGTCCATTCTGCGACGAAGTCGGCCAAAACTTGCAACTTGATAGCTCGTCGTGGCTTGTAAGTTATGTCAAATGGAAGGAGCTCAATGGCCCATTTTGCAATCCGGCCCGTCGCGTCGCGGTTGTTTATAATATTGTTAAGTGGCACTTCCGAGGCTACTGTTATTGAACACTCTTGAAAGTAGTGTCGCAGCTTCCGGGATGCCATAACTACCGCGTACGCAATCTTTTGATAATGCGAGTACTGTGACTTGCACGGAGTAAGGACAGTGGACACGTAATAGACCGGCTTTTCAAGGGGGAATTTGTGTCCGTCCGTTTCTCGTTCGATGACGAGCACTGCGCTTACAACCTGATGGGTAGCTGCAATGTATAATAGCATTGGTTCGCCAATGTTTGGCGTGGCCAGGACTGGGTTTGTTGCCAAGATGGTTTTCATTTCGTTGAGTCCGGCCATGGCTACATCCGTCCACTCAAAGTGTTCGGTGCGCTGAAGGAGGCGGTAAAGGGGTAGGGCCTTTTCTCCTAGGCGGGAGATAAAGCGGCTTAGAGCCGCCATGCATCCGGTTAATTTTTGTATTTGTTTGAGGTCCTTCAGGATATCCAATTGTGACAGAGCTCGAATCTTGGCTGGATTTGCTTCAATTCCTCTACCGGATACAATGAAGCCCAAGAGCTTTCCGGCTGGAACGCCGAAAACGCATTTTTCCGGTTTGAGCTTGATGTCGTATGTTCGGAGGTTATCGAATGTTAGCCTCAAGTCGTCTACTAGAGATTCAACATGTCTTGTATTAACGACCACATCATCTACGTATGCCTCCACTGTTTTGCTGATCTGGTTTGCCAGACATGTCTGAATCATGCGCTGATATGTTGCGCCGTCGTTTTTGAGCCCGAAGGGCCTTGTGTTGAAGCAGAATGGGCCATATGGTGTGATGAATGCCGTTGCGGCTTGGTCTGACTCTGCCATCTTTATTTGATGGTAGCCAGAGTATGCGTCGAGGAAACACAACGAATCGTGTCCTGCGGTAGCGTCGATAATTTGATCGATGCGGGGGAGAGGGAAGGGATCCTTTGGGCAAGCCTTGTTAAGGTCTTTGAAATCAACGCACAGGCACCAGGATTTGTCCTTCTTTGGTACCATCACCAGGTTTGCTAGCCAGTCCAGATGTTTTATATCTTTGATGAATCCGGCCTCCAATAGCTTGGCTAGTTCCTCTCCCATGGCTTGTCTCTTAGGTTCGGAAAAATGCCGAAGAGCCTATTTGACTGGCTTGAATCCTTTTAGGATATTTAAGCTGTGTTCGGCCAGCCTGCATGGGATTCCTGGCATGTCTGAAGGGTGCCAGGCAAAAATGTCCCAGTTCTCTCGTAGGAACTCTCGCAGTGCAGCGTCTACATCAGGGTTTAACTGTGCCCCAATGGAAGCTGTTTTATTAGGGTCCGTTGGATGGACCTGGAATTTGACTATTTCGTTCGCCGGTTTAAAGGAGGTGGACTTGGATCTTTTATTGAGTATCACATCGTCCCTATTTACCATGGAGCGCAGCGCAGTCAGTTCCTCAGCCGCTAGGGCTTCGGATAGCGCCTCGAGGGCCAGTGCAGCTGCCTTGTTTTCGGTGCGGAGTGCTATGTCCGGATCACTAACGAGAGTGATGATTCCGTTAGGCCCAGGCATCTTGAGCTTCATGTACCCGTAATGGGGTATTGCTTGGAAGACTGTAACGCTTCCCGCCCTAGAAGAGCGTGATATCCGCTACTGAACGGGGCCACCTGGAACGTGACCTCTTCGGACCTGTAATTATCCAGCGTGCCGAACACCACATCTAGTGTGATTTTTCCTGTACAGCGCGCTTCCCGACTGGAGATTATTCCTCTAAAGGTTGTGCTGCTTCGCTCAATGCGATTCCAGTCTACTTCCATTTTTTGAAGGGTTTCCTCATAAATGAGGTTCAATCCGTTGCCGCCATCCATGAGTACCTTGGTAAGATGAAAGCCATCCACTATTGGACTGAGGACCAATGCGGCTGGTGCTCGGGTTGTTCGGAATTTAGGTTCATCACTGGCGTTAAAAGTAATAGCGGTGTCACTCCACGGGTTTATTGTTGCTACTTGGTAGACTTCGGCAAGGCCGCGTAGTGTTCTTTTTCGCATATTATTTGATGCGAAAGTCTCGAAGACTGTTGATACTGTACTGGTTTCTTTGGGGTGGCTTTCTGTGCCTTCTGGAATTAGAAGATCTTTGCCAATTTTTGCCACCTGCCGGAGTATCCAACATGCTCTAAGGCTGTGAGTTGGTGTGGCGCCCTCTGCACTGTGAATTTTACAGGGTCCATTAAGCCATCCTTCTAGTACGGTTCCGTGCCCTGTAGAGGGCTTTTGCTTTTTGGTATTGAACCCGGGTGTCTGGTGATGATGCACCCTTTTGTTTCGGACTGGGTTTGTATTTAGGGCCAGATTGTCCCAAAATTTTATTTCGGTTTTCCAGGCGCTTTCCATCGCACAGTACTTTCATACTATGGACGCCAAGTCAGCGAAGCGTGTAATATCACGGCGACTTATGGCGTTGAGGATTCCCTTGTCCGTGCAATTATTGCAGAAGAATAAAATTGTGTCTTCCTCGCGGCAGTCCTTTATCATGTTCATAACCAGGAGGAATCTGGCCCAGTAATGATGTATTGTTTCTTCGGGCTCTTGCCTAATTTGGGATAGATCACTTATGTACGGGTGGGTGGGTGGAATCAAATCCAAAACCTCACCCAATCTGAGACCCAGGGGCCAGGGAGTTTCCGAACTCGGAAGTTTGGATTCTTGGATGTTGTCCAATGAATCTAGCCCGTCACCTGACTTTAAATTCAGGTCTTGAGTGATGTCCTCCCCTCCACGGGTATCCGACTTGGAGGGATCGGGAATCCGGACATATCTAGTCCTTAAGATAGATGAAGGGTCGTCGCACTGTCCCTCTATCATGGCAACATGATGGGTGACCTGGGGGAGTTAATCTCTCTTAGATAGGGTTTAGGCCCAATCTGGTCGTAATCCATAGCGACTCCCAGGGCGGCAAAGCGATCCAAGAGCTCGTTTAGGGAAGAGAGCTCCATTGGATCTAGCTGCTCGGCGAATTCCAAGCTGACGTGAAGATTGCTTTCGATGACCCGAGAGGTCATCGTCGGCGCAGCAGCCGAACGGGTGGTCATAAGGAAACCACCTAGCCTGAGAGTCTGGCTGACAGCCAAAGCTCCCTTAGCAACAGTGCCGTCTTTAAAGACGGGATGAGGCATCCTTCCTGATGGTGACGACACAGAGGAACTCTCAATGAAAGCACCAATGTCGGTGTCAAAATCGGTGGATCTCGGGTAGGGGGTCCCGAACTGTGCGTCTAGGCCGGATGGTAACAGGAGGCAGGGGACATGATGTTTTACCCAGGTTCGGGCCCTCTTGATGGAGGTAAAACCCTACGTCCTGCTTGATTAATATTGATGATATGGGTAGTACAAGAGTAGATCTACCACGAGATCAGAGAGGCTAAACCCTAGAAGCTAACCTATGGTATGATTGTTGTTCTTCTACGGACTAAAACCCTACGGTTTATATAGACACCGGAGAGGGCTAGGGTTACACAGAGTCGGTTACAATAGTAGGAGATCTACATATCTGTATCGCCAAACTTGCCTTCCACGCCAAGGAAAGTCCCTTCCGGACACGGGACGAAGTCTTCAATCTTGTATCTTCATAGTCCAGGAGTCCGGCCGAAGGTATAGTCTGGCTACCCGGACACCCCCTAATCCAGGACTCCCTCAACCGTTCTTGGCTTACATGACCCGGGGCGAGTTTCCAGAGGATGAGACCCTGGCCCGACAGATAACCCAGCGGTCCAAGTCAATGACGATTTCTGACGGAGAGTTATACCATCGCAGCGTCTCTAGAGCATTTCAGCGGTGTGTTTCTCCTGAAGAAGGCCAAGAGATACTTCGTGAAATCCATGAAGGTGATTGTGGTCATCACGCCGGGTCAAAGTCTCTTGTGGCCAAAGCTTTTCGTCATGGTTTTTATTGGTTGACGACTCACACTGATGCAAAGGATCTGGTCAGTAGGTGTGATGGATGTCAAAAATTTGCACGGCGAGCACATGTACCGGCTCAAGAGTTGCAGATGATACCAATCACCTGGCCATTTGTGGTCTGGGGTCTTGACATGGTTGGACCTTTCAAAAGGTCTAAGGATAAAAAGACACATCTTTTAGTAGCAGTTGACAAATTCACAAAGTGGGTTGAGGCGGAGCCAGTGAGTAAGTGTTATGCAGCCACAGCGGTTCAGTTCATGAAAAAGGTGATCTTTCGCTTTGGTTTTCCACACATCATTATCACTGACAATGGCACTAATTTATCCCAAGGGGCTATGGAGGAGTTCTATCAACGTGAGTATATCCGGCTTGACGTTTCTTCTGTAGCTCACCCTCAATCTAATGGGCAGGCTGAGAGAGCAAATCAGGAAATCTTAAAAGGTCTCAAACACCGGTTCATGGTTCCCTTACAACGGACTCCGGGTTGTTGGGTAGAGAAGTTACCCTTGGTATTATGGAGTATTAACACCACCCCAAACAGATCTATGGGTTATACGCCCTTCTTCATGGTTTATGGAGCGGAAGCAGTGCTGCCTAGTGACATCCGTCATGACTCGCCTCGTGTGGCGGCTTATGTTGAAGCTAATAACGAACAAGACAGACAGGATGCGCTTGACTTATTAGATGAGGAAAGAGACTTAGCAGCGGCTCGATCAGCGATTTATCAACAGGACCTGCGCCGCTATCACAGCCGTCGGGTTAAGTCCAGGACTTTTCAAGAAGGTGACCTAGTGCTCCAGCTCATCCAGGATCTGTCAGATGCACACAAGCTATCCCTGCCTTGGGAAGGACCCTTTGTGGTTAGCAAGAACTTAAACAACGGGTCATA
Organism: Triticum dicoccoides; assembly: GCF_002162155.2. Classification (NCBI taxonomy): domain Eukaryota; kingdom Viridiplantae; phylum Streptophyta; class Magnoliopsida; order Poales; family Poaceae; genus Triticum; species Triticum dicoccoides. The sequence goes on along the minus strand of NC_041386.1, from coordinate 477,970,631 downwards.
TTACCTCATTGACGTTCGAGAGCACAAAGACTCACGTAAGTCGGAGGAGGAGGAGACCCATCGGCCGTGGAACATTACTCATCTTCGGCCATACTACACCTGAGCCATCGGCTCTCATCATGTACATACTTTGACATTGTATATACTATGATAAGTAATAAAGCAGGACCTCTGTCCTTTTCCTTTTCAACGATTATAAATCTTTACTCTTTTTTACTATTTAAAATGACTATTAAGGAGCTGATCATATCTGAATCAAGTCTAACCTTTTTGGTCCGGCTTATGATCGTATTCGAATCTAGCTCCAAACCTCATGATCACTTGGGGGCTTCCTGTTCAAACATAGGTCGTATTCGAACCAAAGAGAACATAGTTGTCGTAACCCTCTTGATCGGCTCAAAGCCAAACTCACTAGGGGACTTCTTGATCGTATCAGAATCATAGCTTAACCCCTTTTTGGGTCCGACTTGGATTGTATTCGAATCAGGGTCGTTAAAAACCTCTCAATGTCATTCGGGGGCTTCCTGTTCAAACATAGGTCGTATTCGAACCAAAGAGAACATAGCTGTCGGTATCCTCTTGATCGGCGCAAGTCCAAAGCCACCGGGGGCTATTTGATCGTATTTGAATCATAGCTTAACCCCTTTGGTCTGGTTTACCGATCGTATTCGAATCAGAAACCCCCAACCTTTAGTTACAAGGTTATTTATATTGTTTGCCACCTGTTATTTGTCTTATTGGTCTTTTATGTCTCAATTTTAAACAATCAGCATGGTTTTTTCGCCGGCTTAACTATTTGGCAATAAGCCGCCAAGGCATAAGAATCATCAGGCATTCAGAAGCATTGACTTCTCAAAAGGGCTGAATCGTCACCTTCATCACCCGGGTCATATAAATCGGTGGTCCAGAGGTCAAAGATACAAGTATGACTGTTGTTCCAAGGTTATTTCAACCCTGTTTATTTTCACGTCTAGTTCTGTTTGTCTACTATGATAAAACTTTTGGTCATGTACCGGATATTCTGACCCGTTCGGTGTTAAACTGCCAAGCAAGTATTTCCTTTACTACAAGAACAGAGCCGAAATATTACAGAGATAACCATACATATGATGCATATATTGACATCAGGAAACAAAGAGTCACTCATGGCGTCTTATGCACGATGGCATAGGCAAAATATACAGTTTTTCAAAGCTAATTCTATTACAAGGCTTCGTAAAGTCCACGAAGATGTTTTTCACTCTTCCCTCACCGGTTCATCTCCTTCTGTCAATTGAAAGCTGGGATTGGACCAGTTAAAGCCATTCACGGCAACGAACTCTGATTATTCGTTAATCAAGCCAGTCGGATCAACTTCTGGAGCAAACATGTGTTGACGAACTGGCGGGATAAGATCTGTCACTTTGTAGGAAGGAGTCGCCATCTTCTTATTCTCCAAATCAAAACTCGGCTGGTATTTGTCAATATTAGTTTCATCTCCAAGGATGGTAGCTTGAGGTTGAACTCTCCTCATGCAAGCCATGAAGTCATCTTGCTCAAAGAGAGACCCGTCTTCCTTTACAGTCGAGTACCCCCTAGCTACATCCACTGGGTCTAGATCTGGCACCCAAGCATTGGAACGGCTCAGAGCAGTCAAAGCTCCGGATCTAGCGCAGGATCGTTTGACCTCTTGGAACCTGGCGGGTAAGATTGACAGTTTCTTCAAGACGTCACTGAGCCGGTTGGGTCCTTAATTGGCGGGAGAGATAGCAGTGAGTGCTCGTTGAGCACCAGTGTACAACTGCTCCACTAATGTATAGACCGCCTTCAGTTTCGTCACGTTATCCTAGTTCAGGTTCTTGCTTCGCGGGCCTGCACATAAATTTTCACTCAAGGGGTCAGCAGGCGGTTTATCTTTCGAGTCACAAGAAGGTGAAATAGATCAGTACAGATGGCTTACCAAAGATGGCGAAAACCATTTGAGACACCCGGTTCTTTAAACCGGTCAGCTCTGTAGTAACCTCCTCAAGAGCTGCTTCAGCTTTTTTTGGCGCATTGTGTCAGTAGTGTTTTATCTTCAACCCAAGTTTTCTTCTTGGCAGTCAAGCTGTTTCTCAATTTTTCCGTCTCAGCAAGACTTAATTGAAGCTTAGAGTCAGCAGCTTTGATTTCTACCTCCTGATCCTCCAGCCGGGTCTTGGCGTCAGTCAATTGCGAACCCAATTTAGATAGGGCATTCTACAAAACATACACAGGTGTGTCAAGGTTCAAGAGTCAAGATTCAAGTCCCAAGTGCCTTGCACTACAAAACCACATGACACTTGGGGGCTAATGTATGCCAAAACAGTTTCTTATGACTCTAACATATTTCAAGTCCCAAGTACCTTACAAAGTAATAGCACTTGGCACTTGGGGGCTAATGCATAATGTTCAGAAAGTCTCTCAAGATTAAGCCGGATTACAATATTTGTTGGGTTCGGCACAAGACAGTTATGAAATCAAAAGTACTGGCTCATTTATGATCAAGTGAACCGGCCCTTGGGGACTACAGGTGAAGCTTATTCTAATTTATTGGACTTCAGGAAAATCTAAAGGTAAAGCTTTAGCCTATATCATAAGTCTACAGATCATTCTGGTTTTATCATAATCTACAGACTTGGGGGCTGGCAGAATATAAGTAAGCCGGAAAAACATACCTCATACTTCAGCTGAAACTGCTTGAACATTTCGATTTCCGACTCACGGCTAGAGTGCACATGGCTGAGATAGCCGGACAATATGTCATTGGCGTTTAGATGGCTATAATGAGAAATATCAAAACGGACGTTCTGTCTCTCCAGGGCCTCTTGTTTAGCGGTGTGATGGGCCAACACGGTGGGATTCCCCGGCTCAACAAAGTGGCTTCCAATGATCAGAACGTCCTGGGCAGACGGTGATGGCGGGTTGGCCGAGCTGGATGGTCCGGTAGCAGAAGGGTTAACGATGGTATCGTCAGCTGACGGCTCGGGAGGATCTGATTGGGCGTTAGCAGCCGGGTCTTTTGGTGCTTCAGTTTGAGGGGGAGAAGGTGGTATGGCCGGTTCAGGTGCAAGGATTGACGGGTCTTCCGCTGGCCTAGTCACCTTAGCCTTCTTTGACTTGGCTTGGCCACTAAGAAAGATGTTATGAAACAGTTAGTATAAAGAAGCAGTTTGAAAGACACGGAGGAAAGATGATTTCTTCCTTACCCAGGGGCAGTCTTAAAGGCCGGGAATTGAGTTTGAGACGAGTCGCCAGAAGAGCGAGACACCTCCTGCAAAGATAAAAATAAAGTTAGTAATGCAAGGTAGAATATCCATTAAGGAAGAGTAAAAGCTGAAGAAATAAACCTCATTCTGGCGTTTTTGAGGAGTTTGTTGAAGAACGGGAGGCGGATCATCATCGTTCCGGGCCTGACGACGGCCCTCATGCTGCTGCTTTTTCAAAAGAAAATGAGGGTCCAGATAAGCCAAAGGGTGTGAAAACCTACTTTCTGGGTTACGACTCGAAGTTTCTGTCTTGGCAAATGGGCTGAGTCGTAGGAAATAGTTACCTCTTCTTCCACAGCCTGACTGGCTCCCGTGTCGTCCTGGCAATGATCAGTGTTAATAAGATTATTAAAAAGCTGGCTAAGGGAGTCAAGGGCTACCTCCGACTCAGAAGTATCATCATCAAGCTTCAACAGATCCTCAGCGGTGCTTTTCTTCTTCTTCTTAGATCTCTGGGTCGTCTTCTTGGTGGTTATGGCGGCGGCTCTAGCTTTCTTGGCGGCTTCGTAGTCGTACTTGGCTTTCCAGAAATCAGATTTGGCCTATAAACAAATAAGCAAGATGAAAGGTCGTGCAGGTATTTAAAACAGCTGAGAAAAATACAAAAAGAAAGAGAGCAGAGGTTCCTTACCTCTGGCACCGGGTTAAGCTTGCAGAAGGGGTTTAACCTGACTTCACTGCAGTCTTCGTATTTGCTGTTCACCAGAAGGGTTGACATTGAAACAATATCTTCTTCAGTTAATTGAACAGAGCTGTGACGAAGAGAGTCGTCTGGGCCTCCACCGTATTCATACATCAATTTGGATCGGCGGCTTAGAGGGATGACCCGCCACGCAACCCAGCAACGGGTCAAGTCAACTCCGGTTAAGCCGTTCCCCAATAAAGCGTTAGTCCTTTTAATGGATGGAATCAGCTTCTTGTGTTTGGTGGCAGTGAGTTTGTCAGGGAGTGCAAACTTGGAGTCAAGACGCTCTGTGCGATAACTCGGCAGTGATTTCTCATTTTTTGGTGAAGTGTCTTGACAATAGAACCAAGTCTGATTGCATTCCTAGGGATGACTCGGCAAGACTATTAGGGGGAAGACGGCACCCTGTCGACGCTGAATTGAGATACCTCCAAGTTCCAAGCTAGGGCCATTGGTGCACTCATTCTGGCGGTTCAGATAAAAATACTCTCTAAAGAGTTCCACAGTCGGTTCTTCTTGAAGGTACACCTCACAGAGAACTTGGAAGTTACAAATATTGGATATGGAATTGGGCCCGATGTCTTGAGGGTGGAGTTTGAAAAATGGAGGACATCTCTGAAGAACTTTGAGCCGGGTGGGGAAAAGCCAGGGTTCATGTGATCAGAAAAGACGATAACTTCACCATCTTTTGGATTGGGCCATTCCTCGTCCGGGTCAGGTGCATAGTAAGACATAACATTCTTCCCTGGCAAAAAACCTATGGTAAAGAATTCCTTCAGATTGTCCTCAATAACTGTTGAGGGAACCCAGTTGCAACAGTCGGTGCTTTGGACGGCATGATGTTCAAAAGACGAACTGAAAATAAAGCAACATGCCGGCTTAATTCAATGATAATGGTGCAATTAAGTGATGATGGTACAGGGGAGTAATGGCGGCTTACATAAGGGCTAATGTCATATAAGGAAAAGTAAGCCGGCGCGATAAGTCGCCATGACTACAGATATTTGAGAAAGCAGATTCGGCTAAGTGTTGAGACAAGCAAATTTCCTAATTGCTTGATATTATTCCAGATCAAATGGCTATTCAAAATTGAAAAAAAATTAGACCTAAAAGTTTAGCGCAGATGAGTTTGTGAGTCCTAATGAGGCCTTTATACTAGGAAAAGGGATCTACTGGTGTCAAGAGTAGGCACAAAACAACTATGCACAAGCATATATCTCTCTTGGGATCAAGAAGAGGCTGAAGTGGAAGAACTACGGAGAAACTCCGATGAACTAGGAAGAACATGCAGAAACCTAGAAAGCCCTAATGCAGATCTGAGGAACAAGAAGGGAAATGCTTACAACCACAGATCTTCCGCGGAAGGTCGCCGCCGTTTCTTCTGGACTGATTCCGGTCGATGCAGCGGCCGAAGTTGACGGAGGTGAGGTGTTCTTTGGCAGCGGCGGAGCTCGAGCAGCAGCGGAGGTTGCGATAGGAGGAAGACGAAGAATAGAGAAGAATGAGAAAGATCGGGGCATGCCTATTTATAAGGGAGTAAGCGAACAGGCGGGCGTGAAAATCGAGGAGACCCAAATAATGATTATCCAACTAAACGGACGCCTCGATTCTCGAAAGGCATTAAAGAATAAAGATCCATTGAGAGATGACGTCACAATGGTTTTTTGTGTTTTCAAGAAATGACATCATGGCGGGTTATAAAAATTTCTGCGAAGAAAGGAAGATGGATTTTTTCTAAGCATTGAAGATTGACAAAGAACAAAGTTCAAAGTCAACCCGGGGCCTAATGTTGGGGATATAGCTATCAGTTATGACCCACCCAGGAGGGGCCGGGTCAGTCCCAATGACGGGTCACAAAGGAAGCCCAAAAAACATTCAAGGCGATAGTTTATTAAGACTTATAGAAGGCCTAAGCCAAGAGGCGGCTTAAGGCCCAATATTGTAAACCGCCGTATGTAAGGAAAGACTTGTAAGGAAAGGCATGTAAAAGAAGTCACCGAGCCGGACACGCTTTATGAGCCGGCCAGGACTCTGTAGGCCGCCAGGCGTCAACCCGTGTATATAAGGGGACGACCCGGTGGCGGCTTAGGGCAAGAAACAAGAGATCGATAACCAAGCCGGTGGATTAGCCTCTTGGTGATCGTAACCCCAGCAATTCCAACTCAACTAGACATAGGCTTTTACCTTCATCGTAAGGGGCCGAACTAGTATAAAACCTCTCGTGTCCTTTGTCCCGACTAACCCCTTTAAGCTTCCTAGTTGCGATGGCCCTACGACTAAGTCCTTTTGCTAGGACATCTGCCGTGACAATTCCATGACACGCTGGGTGCGTTGGGTTTCGGAGATTTTGCATTCATCAGACTGGATCAACGCTGACACGGCCATTTTAACATTGGAAGGCAATTGCCGGTTTGCACCTTTGAAGCTGAATTTGGGACGGCTCAAATGCCATTGTAATGACATGGGAACATTTATGGCGGCTCTGGTGAAGTATGTCGACTCCGATAGTACAAAGGACCCCGAGCCTGATGATGACAAGACAGGGAAGGGAAAGAAGAGTGGCAGCACCAGAGGGCAGCAGCATAATCCGGCAGGTCATGGGAACAATGGTAAACGCAAGGCGGATAATAGCTTGGACTTTGTGGCTAACACCAACACCCAGGATAGCAGTCAGTGGCGTAAGGGAAAACCGCCCCAGCGGGGTGGAGGGTCAGGCCCCAATCTGGAGCGCCTGTTAAATCAGCATTGCCCAAAGCACGGATCAAAGGAGAGGCCAGCTACGCATCTTTGGAAGGATTGCTTCATTATGCGGGAGTTCAAAAATTCAAATCTCTTTCAATACGACAATGGACTGCCCAGCGGTTCAGGAGGTGGTTTCCATGGGCCGGGTTATGGAGGTGGCAGCTTCGGTTCAGGATTCCAAGGCAACCAAACCGGACATGGCAATCAAGGCAGTCAGGGCAACCAGGGAGGTTACAACCATCAGGGGAATCAACAGCAGCAGCAATTAGGTTATCAGAGCAATCTGAAGCAGTTGAATAGTGGGCAGTACCATGTCTTCACCACTAGCTTATGTAAGCGCGATCAGAAGCTTCATAAAAAGGGCCGTGAACTCCATTGAATCGGTGGTACCTCGTTATCTGCGCTGGTCTGAATAGCCCATCCTGTGGAGTTAAGAGGATCATCCACCCCGGGTTGACAATCCGGGTCATCTGGCCTTGGTGGTGGCACCTCGGGTTGGGGGGTATAAGTTTACCAAGGTGCTTATGGATGGAGGAAGCAGTATCAATATCCTTTAGTATGAAACCTTCCATCGCATGGGGTTAACAGATAAGAATCTTAAACCGTCGAACATCGTGTTTCATGGTGTGGTGCCTGGTAAATCGGCATACCCAGTTGGCAAGATAGCTCTGGAGGTTGCTTTTGGAGATGATCATGATTCAAGATCAGAGGTGTTGACTTTTGAAGTGGTGAAAATCAGGAGTCCATATCATGCCCTGTTCGGACGGCCGGCTAATGCTAAGTTCATGGCAAGGCCTTGTTATGTTTATCTGCAGCTCAAGATGTCGGATCATAAGGGGACCATCATAGTGCATGGGAGCCGGAAGATTGCTTTGGAATGTGAAGAGGGTGATGCGGCTTATGCTGAGTCGGTTTGTGCCACAGAGGAGCTGAAGTTTTATAAAGACAATGTTGATCCGGCAGATATGACTTCTCTGAAAAAGCCAACTACAGAGCATGATCCGACGCTAAAATTTAAATCGGCTGAGGAGACTAAACTAGTTGACTTTTTTCCTGGCGATTCGTCCAAGCAGTTCAACATCAGCGCTAACTTGGACCCGAAATAGGAAAGCGCGCTCATCGAGTTCATCCGTGAGAACCGGGACATCTTTGCACGGAAGCCTTCTAACATGCCAGGTGTACCAAGGGAACTCGCTGAGCACACTCTTAATATAGATCCTAAGTTTAAACCGATCAGGCAGTTTCTCCGCCGCTTCAATGAAGAGAGGCGTAAAGCTATTGGTGAGGAGGTAGCCCGGCTCTTGGCAGCATGGTTTATTGTGGAGGTCTTTCACCCTGAGTGGCTAGCTAATCCGGTGCTAGTACTTAAGAAAAACGGCACTTGGCGTATGTGTGTGGATTACACAGACTTAAACAAGGCCTGTCCAGCTAACCCCTTTGCTCTCCCTAGTATCGATCAAATTATCGATGCTATGGCAGGTTGTGGCCGTTTGAGTTTTCTGGATGCTTATTCTGGTTATCATCAGATCAAAATGGTAGTTAAGGACCAGGAGAAGACAACTTTCATAACTCCCTTTGGAGCCTTCTGCTATGTATCTATGCCTTTTGCGCTCAAGAGTGCCCCGGCGACTTATCAGCGCTGCGTCCAGAATTGCCTGCATAAAAAGATTGGGCGCAATGTTCATGCATATGTGGATGATATTGTGGTGAAGTCCAGAAAGTAGGAAACATTGATAGGTGACTTGAAGGAAACTTTTGATAACCTCCGGGTTTATAAGATGATGCTTAATCCGGCCAAATGTGTCTTTGGTGTACCGACAGGCAAGCTCTTGGGTTTTCTGGTGTCTAACAGGGGCATTGAAGCTAATCCAGAGAAGATCACATCTATCATATCCCTGGCTAAACCGGCGTGTATGAACGATGTCCAGTGTTTGGCAGGCCGGATTGCAGCCTTAAGCCAGTTTATCACTCGCCTTGGGGAGAAGGCTATCCCTTTGTATCAGATGCTAAAAGAAGATAGATGACTTTGTTTGGAGTAATGCCGCTGATAAAGCGTTTGAGGACTTGAAGAGACAGTTAGCCAAGCCACCTGTACTTGCGGCTCCGGTCGATAAAGAGCCCTTACTGCTATATGTGGCTGCTAATGCCCGGGCTGTTAGTGTGGCTATTGTGGTGGAGCGCAAGGAGGCCGTAAAAGAGTATCCGGTTCAACGGCCGGTTTATTATATCAGCGAGGTGCTTATTGAGTCCAAACAGAGATACCCACATTGGCAGAAGCTGGTGTATGGGGTTTTCATGGCAAGCCGGAAACTCAAGCACTATTTTCAGGGTCATCCCATCACAGTGGTCAGTTCAGCCCCCTTGGGAGATATCATCCAAAACAGAGAAGCAACTGGCCGGATTGCTAAATGGGCTATTGAGCTTGGACCTCACGGGTTAAAGTATACGCCTTGCACAACAATCAAATCCCAAGCACTTGTGGACTTCATCAATGATTGGACAGAGTTGCAAGCACCGGAGGAAAAGCCAGACGACACTTATTGGACTATTCATTTTGATGGGTCCAGAAAATTGGAGGGCTCGGGGGCTGGAGTCATATTAACTTCCCCACGAGGTGATAAGTTTTGTTATGCTCTCCATTTAATGTTCCCTTGTACTAACAATGCAGCTGAGTATGAGGCCTTGCTCCATGGTCTTCGGATGGCTAAGGAAATGAATTTAAGCCGGGTTAAGTGCTTTGGTGACTCGGACCTGGTGGCTCAACAGGTATCTGGCACTTGGGATTCCAAGGATCCACTCATGGCGGCATATAGATGAGAGGTGGATACAGTGGCTGGTCATTTCAAGGGTTATCAGGTTGACCATATAGACCGGCGAAAAAATGAAGCGGCAGATGCTTTAAGTCGCTTAGGCTCTCAACGTAAACTGGTGCCACCCAATACCTTTCTAGATGTGCTGCATAATCCGTCAGTCAAGATACCTACGGAGGAGGATTTGGTTGTGCCTGACCCGGAGGCTCAATTGGTGGCAGCTCTTCATGTTATTCTGGATTGGACGGGCCCATACCTGGCATACATGAACCGGGGCGAGTTACCAGACGATGAAACCTTGGCTCGACAGATAATCCGGCGATCCAAGTCAATGACCATTGTCAATGGGGAGCTACATCATTGCAGCATCATAGGAGCGTTTCAGTGTTGTGTGTCTCCTCAAGAAGGTTGTGAGATTTTGCGTGAGATCCACGAAGGAGATAGTGGTCACCACGCCGGTTGTCGATGTCAAAACCAGCGGATCTCAGGTAGGGGGTCCCGAACTGTGCGTTTAAGGCGGATGGTAACAGGAAGCAGGGGACATGATGTTTACCCAGGTTCAGGCCCTCTTGATGGAGGTAATACCCTACATCCTGCTTGATTATTCTTGATGGTATGAGTATTACAAGAGTTGATCTACCACGAGATCGTAGAGGCTAAACCCTAGAAGCTAGCCTATGGTATGGTTGTATGTTGTCCTACGGACTAAAACCCTTCGGTTTATATAGACATCGGAGGGGTCTAGGGTTACACAGTGTCGGTTACAAGGGAGGAGATATACATATCTGTATTGCCTAGCTTGCCTTCCACGCCAAGTAGAGTCCCATCCGGACACGGGACGGAGTCTTCAATCTTGTATCTTCATAGTCCAATAGTCCGGCCAAAGGATATAGTCCGGCTGTCCGAAGACCCCCTAATCCAGGACTCCCTCAGTAGCCCCTGAACCAAGCTTCAACGACGATGAGTCCGGCGCACAGTATTGTCTTCGGCATTGCAAGGCGGGTTCCTCCTCCGAATACTCCATAGAAGATTTTGAACACCAGAATAGTGTCTGGCTCTGCAAAACAAGTTCCACATACTACCGTAGAGAGAATAATATTTTCACAAATCTAATCCGCTGACGCGTTCTGACAGCACAACGTTATGTCATGGCTCAGTCATTATTTGAACCGCTTTTCTCAACTAGCGTTGCGCATATTGCGAGGCGGTTTTTCTGTCACGCCTTGTCAAAGCAGAGATCGTGTCCCCCTATTACGGGATTCTCATCAATACGGACGTGGGTAACCCAACCGTGCCTGTTGGTATGACTCCTAGATTTTAGGCAAGTCCAACATGGCCACGAAGAGAACGCTTGATATTCACCCTCTTTATAAAGAGGACGAGGCTTTTTCTTTTTTCCCTCTCGTGCTCAATCGAATCCTTCCCCCGCCTCGAGTTCGAACACCCAAATCTCAGGTCAGGCGCTTCGAACCATCAACTATGTCCGGGTCCAACCTTGAAGGTTGGTGGATGCCTTCCTCTGTCACCGAGGAGGACATCAAGAAGCTGAGAGAGGCCAGATATCTGACCGCCGAAATTTCGCATAGGCTGCCTACCCGAGGGCAGGTCATCCCTACCCCCGAAGCCACCGAGAGTGTCGTGTTCATCTCCCACTTCCTCCGAGGACTAGGCCTCGCTCTGGATCCCTTTGTTAGGGGTCTTATGTTCTATTATGGGCTGGATTTCCATGATCTGGCCCCGGATTCCCTTCTTCACATCTCGGCATTTATTGTCGTATGTGAGGCCTTCCTCCGCATTACCCCTCACTTCGGCCTGTGGCTCAAGACCTTCGAGGTGAAGCCGAAGATGATAGAGGGGCGGCACACAGAGTGCGTAGGTGCTTTAATAAGCAAAATCGCTGATGCTCCATGACCAGAGGGTTCCCTCCTAGAGGTGTCCTGGTTGTGGCAGCGGGAGTGGTTTTACATCACAGCTCCCTGAAGTGCCAAGTGGGTAGCCGCCCCCACCTTCCGCTCGGGCCCCCCATCGCAACTGATGTCATGGATCAGCATGGGGCTGAGCTGGGGTCCAACAAATGACGTGCCAATATTGCAGAGCCGTATCCGAGATCTCTTTGAGAGAGATTTCAGTCTGGTTATGGTAATGCAAGTTATGCTAGTTCGTCGAATCCAGCCTTGCAAACGTCGGCCCCTCCGTATGTGGGAATTCAACCCGGAAGGACCGCGAGCTATTCAGCATTTCCTCAGCATGATGCTCGAAGAGATGTACAAATCGTTCTTCAGACCCCAAATAGAGTGTCCGGATACCATCGAGGATGTGGGTTTGAACTGCAATCGCCCTACTACCCAAGTAAGTAATCCCATGGCCGAACACACTGTCCTTTTATTTATCATGACATCATTCTAAAAAGTCACTCTTTGACCAGTACTGGATAACAAAGGCGAAGATGATCAGGTGTCCGCCCCGCCCCCCCTTCCTGGAGGCTTGGACAATCCGGTACTGGACAAAATGCTCGAGTCGGCGTCTTATCAAGTGCCCTGAAAGGAAGATGAAGGGGGGAATAAAGAGGCCGACATCGGGCCTCACTCGCTACTCGTCCCAACTGAGGGGATGAGAGCCTCCGCGAGGGAGGATAACCAGGGGGAAGAATCTAACATTCTCTCTCCCCGGTGAAGGAAGAGGACTACCTCTGAAGATCCAGAAACTAAGGTTTCCAAACGGAGAAGAAATCTTCGCTAGAGGATCCTGCCTCGGAGGGTATGCCACACAATGTCCGCGTGGGGATCAACCCTCTACCGAGCTGTAAGTAATCAAAAAGTACTTAATAGTGAAAATGTCCTACCTTACTTCTGAAGACAATAACCGATGCTTATAAATTGTAGTCCGGATCATAGCCCTTCTCGACAGAGTTCGTCTTCGGGGGATCTTCTTCCGGAGATGATGGAGAGCGAAACGCCTCCCCCTGACACCCCGCCTTATGAGGCGAGCGACCCTGAAGTGTCGTCGCGGAGGGTATCTCCGGATCCGCCAAGGCCAGAGGATAACCCTTTGGCTACCCGGAATCCCCAGTATTCGGCTCCTAAGGAGAGTGGCAGCAAGAGTCCGGAACTGCATAATGTGCGGTTGTACACAATGAAGGATCTTCTGGGGCAAGCGGCTGTCTTGGAAGCGCATCGTACGCTGATGGGTACGGTAATTGAAATGATTTCATCCTCTAAAACGGATTGCACGAAGCCTTTATGAGTCTGCTAAAAGGCTTTGAGGTACGTGAAATAGTGTATGTTTTTGATAGTACCACACATGTTAGGTGTGCCCTACGTAGATAGTAGCCCCTGAGACTCTAGTTGTCGTCGGGAACGGCGGCAACCCGAGGATCATATTCCCAGGTAATAACCCGACTGCCTTTATGTGCAGGCGGCTGGCTGAGGCTCCGGTGGCTAGCCGAACTGATGGGTTTACCGAGCTAAAGCAGCAACTTGATGCGGCCGATGCCGATATCGTGCTTGTCAACCAGCGACTTGACGAGGCATGGGGTAAGTGATTTCTCTGGTGATCGTCACATAATAAGAGGAGCATGATGCCAGTATCTTTAATATGTTGTGACTGCAGATGGAGCTGCCACCATGGAGGCCCTTCGGGCGGAGCTTGCCCGAGACAAGGAACAAGCAAGGAGTAGCAATGCGGCCGCTCTAAAGGCGGCCGAAGAGTTGAGGGCCGAACAGGCTGCGCATTGCGAGAGCAAGGAAAGAATGGCCGAAATGGCTGTAGAGTTAAAAGATGCCACTGACCATTACCAGCTTCTTGAAGAAGAAAGCCGAGCGAGGGCGACGGACCTGGAGAAGGCCCTAGTAGCTGCCAAGGAAGCCCGCTCCAAAATTAGAGCGACGAAGGAGAAGCTGCATCAAGCTGCAGATATCGTGTCTGGGAAGCCCTTCTTATTGCGGACTAAATTCGGAGATCCGAAATATGCTCCTCTTGACCGACTATAGAGTTCTGCGGACGCCTACGTGCATTTTGCTGCAAGTGCTGCTGATGCGGCCGAGTACTTCAAGGATCAGAAAGATCACGAAGTGGAAAAGCTGTTCTGGTCACAGTTTCATGCTCCAGTCCGTCCACAGCTGTTGAAAACGAGAATGGCCGAGTGGGCCGATCTCCATAGGTTGTCCGGACTTGCCATGAGGTCTGTTGTGGATCATCTATGGCCGAGAGGGCCAAGGCTGAATAACTATTTTAGTTTAGTGCAACAATTCCTTGGTGCTATGCCGCGCATCAATGCTATGAATACATCGGCGTGCATAGAGGGTGCGCGGATGGCCTTTGCCCGTGTCAAGACATACTGGGTGGAGATGGAGGCCACCACTGTTGCGACACAGGGTTCGGCCGTAGGCCAAGTGGCTGTCGAGCACTACTTTGAAGAAGTTCTTGAAGGCGCTCGTTCGATAGAGGCTCGGTGCTCGAAGAATATTATGTTCTAGTGACATGTACTTCCATTGTGAAAACAATGTTTTATTGAGTTGTCAAGGCTGTATTTATACTTTTGCCCGAAAGTACTATGATGCCTCCTGTGCGGCCGTTTATGTATATATGTATATAACCTGAAAGTTTGCAGTCGTCGGCTTTCGCCCCCACGCATTTAATGCAGGGGTGTTCGCAGAAAACGTGAATCCACACTTGATCCAACGTCTTGGTCCATTGAGGAGGTGGTAGCACAGCGAACGAGGCAATTGGACTATATTGCTTTAACACTTTCACTTAGCCATAGGAGTTTGACGGCGGGGCTACTATATAGCCCCTGGTACTTCTACGCTCGTCCAAATACGGGGCGCGTACGTACATGACCGGAAAACGGCCCTTCATTAATGCGGAGGAATCCCGAAGATTCCGCTGAGTCATTGAGTGGTTGACCAGTCTCTCGCTATATCATGACAGTCAGTTTTCGGCTTTCTCTAATGAGGTGCTCATCCGGACGAACCAGGGCACAATCGCAGTAGTTCTCCCAGTGCTACCTTAGCCGATATAACAGAACGTAAGGTACCAAAACGTGGGAGCCGAGCAAACCCAACATTTGACCAAAGACATGATTCAGAGCTGATGCATATACGGCCAAACTCGCGACGCCGAACATTCCCGAAGGTGTTCGGTCTTTATAACATATACCGGGCTAAACAATGCCCTTAATAATAAACCCCATATGTCCAGGTACGTGCAATATCCTAACATGGCCACATGCCAATAACGTCAGCATCATTCTCGGTTGTGTGGAGTATCCGGAGGATGTGAGCAACAAGAGACAGTAAAAAAGGTTGACGCGGGGTCTTAATCTAAAAAGAAACCTTTGGGCGGGTCCCTGCTGCATGTCTGCGCCTGTGTCTCCGTTGTGCCGTGTCCTAGACGGGTGTAGCATGATTGTCATCTGTAAAAGGAAAGAATTTAGGTGAAATTTGTCGTGCCAAAAAAAGGAAGAATTGGTTATTATTAATGAACTATCAAAATTCGAGAGAAGTCAAGTTGAACCGGGCTGGCCCTGATTACACGCGGGAAGCCCCTGGTATCGTCTATGAGGGTTTGATCATTAAACCAATCTCATGTATATGTGGTGGAGCGCCGGACTCATCTAACCGTGTCCGTGGTCTTGACGACCTGTCATTTTTCCTGGTTGGTGAGGCCGTCTTGTTTGCGGCTGTTAAAGCTGCCGCATCCTCTTCCGCACGTAAAAAATGTTTGGTATTTCCGCTAACTGTGATGATGCCATGTGGACCAGGCTTCTTAAGCTTGAGAAAAGCATAATGCGGTATTGCATTAAAACGAGCGAAAGCCGTTCTTCCGAGTAGTGCTTGATAACCACTTCGGAATGGAGCGACGTGGAAAGTTAACCTTTCACTTCGGAAGTTATCGGGAGAACCGAATACAACCTCTAGCAGTAGAGAGCCCGTACAGCAGGCCTCTTGGCCTGGTATTACTCCCTTGAAGGTAGTATTATTGTGGCCTATTTGTGTCGGGTCTATCCCCATTTTGCAGACAGTGTCCTGATATATCAGATTTAGATCACTGGCGCCGTCCATGAAGACTCGTGTGAAATGGTACCCGTTTTTATTGGGTCTAACACCAAGGCCGCCAGTCCATCATGCCGGATACTTGTCGCGTGATCCCTACGATCAAAAGTGATTGGGCAGGCCAACCAGGGGTTGAACCTAGGGGTGACGGGCTCTATGGCGCATGTATCTCGGAGTGCATTCTTGCTTCTCCTCTTCGTCACATGGATCACATTTACTGTTTTGACCTCTGGTGGGAACTTTTTCTGTCCTCCGGTGCTTTGCTGGCGAGGTTCATCCTCGTCTTTGCTTGGTGTCTCTTCCCCTTTGTGTACGGCGTTTAGCTTACCGGCCTGCTTGAAGACCCAACATTCTCTGTTGGTGTGATTTGCAGGTTTGTCGGGGTGTCGTGAATCTGACAGAGCTTGTCAAGAATCTTGTTTAGGTCGGATGGTCCTTCTCTGCTGCCTTTGAAAGGCTTTTTCCGCTGACCAGGTCGAGAGCCCCTGAATCCGGCGTTTACCACTGTATTGTCTGGGCTACCTTCTTTATTTCGAAGCTTGTTTTTCTTGCGTCGTGGTTTTCCATTGCAATCCCTGACTTCGGATGTGCTTGGGTCGCTGGTGCTGCTACGGGCCAACCAGCTGTCTTCGCCCGCGCAAAAGCAGGTCATGAGGCTTGTTAGGGCTGCCATTGTTCTCGGTTTTACTTGGCCGAGGTGTCTGGCGAGCCATTCGTCTCGGACACTGTTTTTAAAAGCTGCTAAGGCTTCGGCGTCCGAACAATCGACGATTTGGTTCTTCTTGGTGAGGAACCTATTCCAAAGCTTTCGGGCGGACTCTCCGGACTGTTGGATTATATGACTTAAATCGTCCGCATCCGGAGGTCGGACATAAGTCCCTTGAAAATTAGCCCGAAAAGCGTCCTCGAGCTCCTCCCAACTTCCAATTGAGTTTTCGGGGAGGCTTTTCAGCCAGTGCCGAGCTGGCCCTTTAAGCTTGAGGGGCAAGTATTTAATGGCATGGAGATCGTCTCTGCAAGCCATATGAATATGGAGGATAAAGTCCTTGATCCAGACTCCAGGGTCTGTGGTGCCGTCGTACACCTCTATGTTCACTGGTTTGAATCCTTATGGGAATTCATGATCCAGCACCTCATCAGTGAAACATAAGGGGTGTGCGGCACCCCTCTATTGGGATACGCCATGGTGTTCGGACGGTTGTAGTATTCGGTTTGATTTTGTGCCGGAGCGCGCTTCCTAGATCCATAGATGGATCTGGTCGCGCCGGATTTTTGGCACAAGTTCTCACGTAGATCGTGTGTTGACTTATGTGCAACTTTGTTAGCCGCTCTATTGCGGTCACAAGGTGGTGGATCCGGCCGGTTGGCCGTATCATTTTTCGGCTGTGTGGGCTCGAAGGCCTCATCGTCGAATTCAGGTAATAGCTTGCGCTTTGGATAGCTATTTGTGTCGTTGTCGAGCACTTTGTTCCACCTGCTGTTGAGCGTATCTTGTGCGGCCTTAAGCCTTTGCTTCTGCTTCTTCAGGCTCCTCACTGTGGCAATAAGCCTTTGGCGGAGGTTCTCTTGTTCCAAGTGCGTTTCCGGGATGATGTGTGCATATTCATCCGGACTGTTTTCCTCCCCAGACGGGGTTTGATGAGGTTTATCCTTGGCGTCGTCGTGTTCGGATGCCGGATCCGCACTGTGTTTGTCGTTTATGTCTTGATCGTGCTCTGCCAGCGGGGCGACGCAGTCATCGTTTCTTCTAGAGTCAACTGGACTGCTATTTCCTCTTGCGCTGTTATCGCTATTTCTGCTATGGCGGGACTTAGAGCGGCGCCGGTGACGTCGGCGCTTGGGTTGCTTGGAGGGGGCATCCTCTGCTGTCTCTTCACCATTTGCCCTCTTTGTGTGTATCCACCATGTATATGTCATGTGATGAAGTGGTTGTCCAGCGCCCTGTGGGCGCTGGTTCCTGTTCATCTCCTGCATCTTCATTCATGCCGTCGATGTCTTTGGAGTCGAAGTTAAGCATGTCGGTTAAGTCGTCGACAGTGGGTACCATGTGGGTGGTGGGTGGGCAGCGAATTTCGTCGTCGTCCGCATCCCATTCAAGCCAAACATAGTTCGGCCAAGGTTCTCCTGACAGGGAGAGATACCTTAATGAATTTAGTACATCGTCGAAAGGCGAGTGCTGAAAGATATCCGCGGATGTGAACTCCATGATCGGCGCCCAGTCGGGTTCGACGGGCATGGATATAAGCGGCTTGAAGTCCGTGGTCGGGGGTTGATAACCCACAAGTATAGGGGATCGCAACAGTTTTCGAGGGTAGAGTACTCAAGCCAAATTTATTGATTCGACACAAGGGGAGCCAAAGAATATTCTCAAGTATTAGCAGCTGAGTTGTCAATTCAACCACACCTAGAAACTTAATATCTGCAACAAAGTGTTTAGTAGCAAGGTAATATGATAATAGTGGTAACGGTAGCAAAAGGTAACAGTAGTAAAAGTAATGTTTTTGGTATTTTGTAGTGATGATAGCAATAGCAACGGAAAAATAAATAAGCGAAGAACAATATATGGAAAGCTCGTAGGCAATGGATCGGTGATGGAGAATTATGCCGGATGCGGTTCATCATGTAACAGTCATAACCTAGGGTGACACAGAACTAGATCCAGTTCATCAATGTAATGTAGGCATGTATTACGAATATAGTCATACGTGCTTATGGAAAAGAACTTGTATGACATCTTTTGTCCTACCCTCCCGTGGCAGTGGGGTCCTTATGGAAACTAAGGGATATTAAGGCCTCCTTTTAATAGAGTACCAGAACAAAGCATTAACACATAGTGAATACATGAACTCCTCAAACTACGGTCATCACCGGTAAGTATCTCGATTATTTTCACTTCGGGGTTAACGGATCATAACACATAATAGGTGACTATAGACTTGCAAGATAGGATCAAGAACACTCATATATTGATGAAAACATAATAGGTTCAGATCTAAAATCATGGCACTCGGGCCCTAGTGACAAGCATTAAGCATAGCAAAGTCATAGCAACATCAATTTCAGAACATAGTGGATACTAGGTATCAAACCCTAACAAAACTAACTCGATTACATGATAGATCCCATCCAACCCATCACCGTCCAGCAAGCCTACGATGGAATTACTCACGCACGGCAGTGAGCATCATGAAATTGGAGATGGAGGATGGTTGATGATGACGATGGCGACGGATTCCCCTCTCCGGAGCCCCGAATGGACTCCAGATCAGCCCTCCCGAGAGGTTTTAGGGCTTGGCAGCGGCTTCGTATTGTAAAATGCGATGAATTCTTCTCTCTGATTTTTTTTCTCCCCGAAACACAGTATATGGAGTTGGAGTTGGAGTCGGAGAGGCATCAGGGGGGCCACGAGGTAGGGGCGCGCCCCCCACCCTCGTGGACAGATGGTGGACCCCCTGGCCTTCATCTTTTGCAGGTATTTTTTATATTTTCCAAAAAGTTGCTCCGTGAAATTTTAGGTCATTTCGAGAACGTTTGTTTCTGCACATAAATAACACCATGGTAATTCTGCTGAAAACAGCGTCAGTGCGAGTTAGTTCCATTCAAATCATGCAAGTTAGAGTCCAAAACAAGGGCAAAAGTGTTTGGAAAAGTAGATACGATGGAGACGTATCAGGGGTGAATCCAGTGGTTCGGCAACACGGCTCTCGTAAGGGGTGAATTCAGCGTCTGGCTCTATCGCCGCTGAGAGCGCAGCCTCCGTGGCGGGGTCTATCCCTCCGCTCTCGGATGGCATGATTTGCTCCAGATTAACAGCATGAGTAGTTGCAGATGTGATCTCCCGAATACTTTCCTATGGCAGAGTTATGTCAAGCTCGTCGTGACTGTGCCGCGCACCTGACATGGACTCGAATCCGTCGAAGATCAAGTCTCCGCAGATATCGACCATGTAGTTCAAGTTTCTGAATCTGACCTGATGGCCAGGGGCATAGCTCTCGACCTGCTCCAAATGGCCAAGCGAATTGGCCCGCAGTGCGAAGCCACCAAATACAAAGATCTATCCGGGGAGGAAAACCTCACCCTGGACTGCATCGTTACCGATGATCGAAGTAGCCATCAAACCTTATGGCGACGGCACAGTGGAACTCTCAATGAAAGCACCAATGTCGGTGTCAAAACCGGCGGATCTCGGGTAGGGGGTCCCGAACTGTGCGTCTAAGGCGGATGGTAACAGGAAGCAGGGGACACGATGTTTACCCAGGTTCGGGCCCTCTTGATGGAGGTAATACCCTACGTCCTACTTGATTGTTCTTGATGATATGAGTATTACAAGAGTTGATCTACCACGAGATCGTAGAGGCTAAACCCTAGAAGCTAGCCTATGGTATGATTGTATGTTGTCCTACGGACTAAAACCCTCCGGTTTATATAGACATCAGAGGAGGCTAGGGTTACACACAGTCGGTTACAAGGGAGAGAATATACATATCCGTACTGCCTAGCTTGCCTTCCACGCCAAGTAGAGTCCCATCCGGACACGGGACGGAGTCTTTAATCTTGTATCTTCATAGTCCAATAGTCCGGCCGAAGGATATAGTCCGGCTGTCCGGAGACCCCCTAATCCAGGACTCCCTCACCGGTTCAAAATCCTTGGTGGCTAAGGCCTTTCATCACGGCTTCTATTGGTTGACGGATCATGCTGATGCTGAGGATTTGGTAAAGAGGTGTGACGGTTGTCAGAAGTTTGCACGCCGTGCTCATGTTCCGGCTCAAGAATTAAGAATGATTCCAATCACTTGGCCGTTTGCAACTTGGGGGATAGATATGGTTGGACCCTTTAAGAGGTCTAAGGACAAGAAGACCCACCTGCTGGTGGCGGTTGATAAGTTTACTAGGTGGGTAGAAGCAGAGCTAGTCAGTAAGTTGGATGCGGCCACGACGGTTCAATTCATCAAAAAAGTGATATTCCGGTTTGGTTTTCCACACAGCATTATAACTGATAATGGTACTAATCTGTCCAAGGGTGCTATGGAAGAATTTTGTCAACGTGAGCACATCCGGCTTGGCGTGTCATCAGTGGCTCACCCCCAATCTAATGGTCAAGCAGAGAGGGCCAATCAAGAGATTTTGAGAGGTATCAAACCCCGGCTTATGGTTCCTTTAAAGCGGACGCCGGGTTGTTGGGTGGAGGAGTTACCTTCCGTGTTATGGAGTATCAACACCACACCGAACAGATCTACGGGTTACACGCCTTTCTTCATGCTTTACGGAGCAGAGGCAGTTCTGCCTAGTGACATCCTCATGATTCCCCCCGTGTGGCGGCTTATGTTGAAGCTGATAATGAGAAAGCACGTCAGGACTCACTGGACCTGTTAGATGAGGAGCGTGATCTTGCGGCAGCACGTTCGGCGTTTTACCAACAAGATCTACGACGTTATCACAGCCGCCGGGTTAAAACCAGAACTTTTCAAGAAGGCGATCTGGTGCTCCAGCTCATCCAGGATCAGACTAATATGGACAAGTTATCCCCACCTTGTGAAGGGCCTTTTATGGTCAGCAAAAATTTGCACAATGGCTCATACTACCTTATCGATGTTCGAGAGCACAAAGACTCACGTAAATCGGAGGAGGAGACCCAGCGGCCGTGGAATATAGCTCATCTTTGGCCTTACTATACTTGAGCCATAGGCTTTTTTTATGTACATAATTATGACAATGTATATATTATGATCAATATAATAAACCGGAGCATCAGCTAAAGCGGGGTCTTTGTTGTTCTTACATCATGTGTGTTTACATGGGGGCTTCTGTTCATAAAGCGGAGTTCTGCTGATCCGGCTTATAAAGCCACACATATAAAAGGAAATCACTAGGGGGCTTGGTCGTATCCGAACCTTAGCTACGCCTCTTGATCGGCTTAAGGCCAAAGGGAAATCACTAGGGGGCTTGGTTGTATTCACACCATAGCTACACCTCTTGATAGGCTTAAGGCCAAAAGGAAATTATGTGGGGCCAAAGAGAGTGTTGCACCAGCACAACTCAAACATAGGCACCCACCGAGCACAGCTCAAATGTTGCTTGGGGGCTCTTTGCTTCTCAAAGAACAAAGAGTTTGCACCCTTGCAATAGGCTATCAAGCCAGGCTTGGAAGCCAGGTGTATTCACCTAAAACCCGGGGTTATCCTGCCTCTTTAAGTAAGCCACTCCGTCCAGGTAAACCTGGTATGACCCGTCGAACGTTTGACAAGTCAATCTTGTAGAACCTGAACTTGTCAAAGTTAAAATGATGATTGGTTAAAGATTGAGGTCAATCTTAAAAGGCTTTGAAAAATGGTTTAACTTAGTGGCCTAGCAGCCCATGAAAAGCCTTGGTTTAGGGCCTGGCAGCCCATGAAAAGCCTTGCATACTCTTCTTGTGTTTTTTGCAAAGTTTTTTTCTTTTGATAAGATTCATAAATATTTTTTGATAAACCGGCATTTATTAAAACCCGGCGTGGCTTACAACGCTAAGTTATCAGTACATGATCAGCTATAAACCGGCGCTTATTGATCTGGTCTGGTTTTGACTACAAGTCACCAGTATTATATGGATAAAACCGGTGTTTATCATAACCCGGTACAGTTTTATCGTCAACTGGCAAACATGTAAGGAGTCACCAATACTCCAGATTGGTGTTATCACCCTTATTATAACAACCATTGGTCAACCAATGAGGTAACAGGTATCATCTACTTTATATCTGGCTTGTTTTTAAATACAGCCTTGGCTCTACACCTAGGCTATATATTTGGGCATCATGACCCGTCCAGCGGTAAACTGCCAGGACACTTTCAATCTCTTGTATGCAGGAACAAGTTGAAATATAGCCACTGTGGATTATGCATATAATAGATCCCAAAATCATGGCGAGTTATCAGTATCAAACAAAATAAGTATGCTCGATGGCATAGCAGACAAGTGTTTGAACTAGCCTATTACAAGGTGTTTTCATGCCCACACAGAATAATTGTTTCAGCAAGAGTGGTAGGCTACCACAGGCTAAACCGGCCCCCGGTTTACGATTCATCACCAGGACGGCTTGAAGATTGGGGATCATCTTGCGCCGGTGCATCTTCCTCCCCCCTACCTAGTGGCTAGAAATCAATGGTTGCCCAATCGATTCCAGTTAAGGCTTGGAACACGGCTTCTTCACTTATAAGGTTGGAAGGATCAATGTCAGGGGCATAAGTGTGCTTACGAATTGGTGGAACAAGATCTTCTACATCATGTGTTGGCGCAGGATATCTTTTCTGATCAGCATCGTAAACCGGCTGATAATGAGACAGATCTGTTTCTTCCACCAATTTGCTCGCTAAAGGTCGCATTTCCCTTGTCAGCCTTCGGAGATCATCATTGTTAAAATCTGAACCGTCTTCCTTCACGCCAGGATAGCCTTTGCCAATATCGAACGGTTCAAGATCTGGAATCCATGCCTTGGCCCGGATTAGCACAGTCAGCGCGCCTGACCTTGCAGCTGATCTTTTAAGTTCATCCAACCGGGCAGGTAACATTGACAGTTTCTCAATGGTTTCTTTTATTAACGTTGGAGGAGGCCTGTTGTGAGTAGCGGTGCAAATAGCCCGTTGGGATCCGGAATATACATGCTCTATTAAAGTATAGGCAACCTTCAGCTTCACACGCATGTCAGAGCCCAGATGGGTAATGCGGGTCCCTGTGACATTGCAAGCATCAGTAAACCGGTAACTGATGAGATAAAATGAACTGAAAAACATCAGATGAGGATGCTTACCAAATACAGTAGAGGTCATAGCGTTTATTTGCCACTTTAAACCGGTTAGTTCTTCGACCACCGGTTTAAGGACTGCTTCTGAGTCTTCAGCTCTCTTTGCTAAAGCGGCTTTCTCTGTGTCCCAATCCTCCCGTTCCTTCTTAAAGGTCTCCTTCAGCTTCTCCATGGCTGCTAAGACATTGGTCAGTTCCTCCTTGGCTTTAGAAGCCTCCGCTTGCTGAGATTTAATGTTCTCTTGAAGATCAACGGTTTGGGCGTCCTTTTTGCTCATCTCAGCCTATAAAGGAAAGACATATCATCAGTGGGCCGTATATATTTAAAGTACCAAGCACATAACAAGTTATGCACTTTGCACTTGGGGGCTAATGCCTATTCGCTTCGTTATAGAAAAAAATTCAAGTCCCTAGTGTAATGCAAGCATTATTCTTGGCACTTGGGGCTAATGTACATCTGCTCAAAGTAACAGTGGTTAAAGTCCCGGTTCACCTTGGAAAGATAAACCGGCCCTTGAGGACTACACAGGCGAAAGTTATAGGATTACAATGCTAAAGTACCAGTTCATTTTTAAAGGATCAACCGACCCTTGGAGGATAAGTATGCCGAGTTGAGATATTACAAAGTCCCAGTTTTTGATTGCCATCATAAATCGGCCCTTGGGGGCTACTAGAGTTGGTATTTACAATTGGACTTAAAAGAGAAAAGGTTATGTAATTACCTCATAACGCTCCTTCATCAGGTTCACTAAACCGGCTTCGTAGTCACGGTTTGTGTACAGATGGTCTAAAAAACCAGAATGGAGTTCCTGGGCGTTGAGGTGAGCATAGCTTGATAAATCAGTGCTCCATTTGCCTTTTCCCATAGCGGAACGTTCCTCCTTGGCACTATGTTTTGATAATGCGACAGGGTTGTCAGGGGAAATGTGGCCAACACCAGTGATAATAACATCATCTTCCTTGTCACCGGTAGTCTTCACTGGAGTTGATGGGATATCAGCAGCCTTAACCGGACTAGACGGTCCATCATCAGTACGGACCGGGCTCGTCGATTATTAGCATGGTCTGCTGTTTCAACTTCTACTTGTTCATCAAAATCATGATCTTGAGGGGCGGTTCATCAAACATGGCGTCAGCATTTGGACCTTCCGGTTCTGTAGTTTGCTCCAGTTCAACAACCACATGGTCGTCAGATGGTTTATTCGCCCGAGCCTTCTTGCTACGTCTAGCCTTGGATCTGAAAGGAAAAAGATGCAAGGGTTAATATAACATGCAAGTATAAAGCGTCAAGAGATTGAGTTAAAATACTTACCCAGCAACTGTCTTAAGAGGAGGGAGTTGTGTGGCCGTCGACTCGCCAGATGATGAATGAGGCGTTCCCTGATAATTTGAATCAGACGGATTAAGAGGTTGTCGGAAATAACTCGCCTTGGGATAAGAGGTGTTAGAAGTGGGTGAGACCTCAGGTCGACGTTTCTGAACCGGAGTGTTCAGTAAACCGGCCGAAGTGACTACTTGGCCGCTGTGCCAAGTTGTGCGGCGAGCTTCGTGCTGCTGCTTCTTCAAAAGAAATTTTGGGTCCAAGTGAGCAAGAGGGTGAGAAAATTTTATTTTCCGGATTGTTTGACGGATTTTCTGTGTTGACGGAGTGCCTGAACCGGAGGAAAGAGTAATTACCTCTGCGTCATCAGCTTGGCTGCCTTCAGCGTCATCCTGCTAATAATCATTGTCAATGAGGTGTATGAAAAGCGAACCAAGAGAGTCAAGTTCTACCTCTGAGTCTGGATTATCAAGGTCTTCGTCGAGGTTCAGCCCGGTGGATTCAACCGCCTTATTCTTGGCAGGCCTCTTGACCACCTTCATCTTAGGTCGAGGGGTCTTCACCGGTTTTTCTTGAGGCTTCTTCTTCCAAAATGGGTCATCGCCCTGTTAAGAGAATCGACAAAAGTTATAAGAGATTACATAGTTAAAGATGTTAAGTACAAGCAGGGATGAGACAATGCTTACAGTTGGCGGTTTATTCAAAGTGTAGTAGGGACTTAACTCGGTCCTGCTATAGACAGCCTCCAATTCATTCAGTATCTTCTTCACAGCTTCAGTAACTTCAGCTTCTGTCACCTGAATATCAATATGACGTTGAGAGTCTTTTAGGTCACTGGTATACTCGCACATTAAACCAGAGCAATGGCTTAAAGGCAATATACTCCATGAAATCCAGCAGCGAACAAAATCAACTCCTGTTAGACCATTGGCCATAAAGGCCCTAAGCTTAGAGAGATGTGGAGCATATGTAGCCCGCTCTTTGGTACTCAACCGTTGCGGAACTGGATGTGTGTTCGTAAGCTGGTGAGGACGATAACCCGGCAGAGGATTCTCATCATCAGGGGAGGTATGTTTACAATAAAACCAAGTCTGGTTCCAGTCTTTAGGATGACTATCGAGTTTGGCATGCGGGAAACTGACATCTTTTCTCTTCTGAATTGAAACGCCGCCCAGTTCGGTATTGGGCCCGTCTGCAAACTAAGTATGGCAGTTCAAATAGAAAAAGTCCCGGAATAGCTCAACAATTGGCTCCTCTTGCAGGTATGCTTCACAAAATACTTGGAAGTCGCAAACATTGGACACAGAGTTCAGTCCAATGTCTTGAGGATGGATCTGGAAATTGGCAAGCACATCACGGAAGAACTTGGACCCAGGTGGTTTAAAGCCACGACTCATGTGATCAACAAACACTACTACTTCGCCATCTCTGGGGGTAGGAGGGTTTTCTAGACCGGGGACTCGCCACTGAATTTCACTCTGTTTCGGTAAAGTGCCAATTTTGATGCATCCATCCAGTTGCTCCTCAGTAACCCGGAAAGGACCCAGTTACAGGCATAGAACTGTTTAGCCATTGCAAGTGAAGAGCTGGAAAAGATTACTGCCGGTTTATGATTCATGATTGACAAGGCATAAAGCGCAATAGGTTAAGAAAAAGGAATTCAAGCATGTAAAATTGTTAACTGGAGGCTGATGCAATTATAAATGGTAAAGCGATGAGCGGTTTACAAGGGGACTAATGGCATATGACAGATTATTTTCTACAAGTATAAACCGCCTA
Source organism: Triticum dicoccoides (assembly GCF_002162155.2). NCBI lineage: Eukaryota > Viridiplantae > Streptophyta > Magnoliopsida > Poales > Poaceae > Triticum > Triticum dicoccoides. The sequence continues at coordinate 477,944,195 of NC_041386.1, read as the reverse complement.
CGCAGATAAGGAAGGTACAGATCTGAGGCAAAAATGACTAAGTGAGGAAAAACAAGTTTCACAAGATCACATTGGCATTTTGGATCTACCACAAGTCAGGAAAAGAAAAAGATTTAGACCTAAAAAGGTTGGTCCTGGAGCAGTTCACAAAAGTCCAGATCTGTTTTTTGCGTATAAGGCTTGGTTTGATAGCCAAGATAAAGACTATTATAGCTACTGCACGGAACGCATCAAGGTTGAGGTATGCTATGTATGGACTGATGAAGCAAGAGAAGAACGCTATGAACCCGTGTGAACCCTAAGTGGATCTACAGAGGAAAAAGGGAAAGACTTACCGAAGTTGTTGAAGCAGCGGAGGTGCGCCATGTTTTTCTGGTGCGATCAGGTTGATGCAGCGGCCGATGGTGAGGTAGAGGCGAAGCTCGACGACGGCAGCGGCGCTCGGGTGCAGAGGCATCGCGAGGTGGAAGAAGAGATGAAGAGGCAACGGGAGAAAAAGGAAAGGGATCTTCAGCCCTATTTATAAGGCAAAGAGATAAGTGACAGGCGCGGGAATCGAGGAGCCCAAAAAATGGATATATAACAAGGTTGTCGCCTCGATTGTTGGATGCTCATTAATAAAGGGTATCTTTGGCTTTAATGAAGAGGTGACGTCACGGCGGTTTACTACAAATCTGGAGGATGACGTCACGGCGGTTTACAAGATTTATGCGAAGGTGCAAAGGGAGGAATTTTTCTAAGTGTTGAAGATTGACATGAACAAGTTCAAATCAATCCGGGGCCTAATGTTGGGGATATTACTACTGGACATAAACCGGCCAGGAGAGGCCGGATTATCCGCATGTTGATTACTTTATTTGAAGCCTATGGAGACAAAGATGGTGGCGCTTCATCGAGGCCCAAGGCCCAAAGGCAGGTTAAGGCCTGTAGACATAAACCGACATTGATATATAGCTTGTATTGTAAGATAGAAGGAATAGAGACCGAGCTGGACACGTTTATGATCCGGCCTCAGGATTCTGTAAACCGACGGGCGTCGACCTATGTATATGAAGGGGCGACCCGGCGGCGGTTCAGGGACAACACACAATAACTCGAGAGCCAGGCAAAGCACATTCGCTCCCTGGTCATCGAAACCCTAGCAATTCCATCACAACTGGATTAGGCTTTCACCTTCACCGTAAGGGGCCGAGCCAGTATAAACTCTTGTGTCCCTTGTCCGCTTTAACCCCTTTAAGCTAACCCGTAGCGATGGCTCCATGACTAAGTCCTTTCACGACGACATCTGCCGTGACAAAACCACGACACAGCCTATCTAGAGAAGTACTTTCCATGGCGCTTTCGGATGCACAGAAGCCTTTTTCTATCAATTTCCAAAGCCGTTGAGAGGTATGATGAGTGGTTCAAGATCTAGAGAAATGCACGTGGAGAGATTGAAGGAAATATGCCCTAGAGGCAATAAGAAAATTTGTTATTTATATTTCCTTATATCATGATAAATGTTTATTATTCATGCTAGAATTGTATTAACCAAAAACTTAGTACATGTGTGAATACATAGACAAACAGAGTGTCACTAGTATGCCTCTACTTGACTAGCTCGTTAATCAAAGATGGTTAAGTTTCCTAACCATTGACATGAGTTTTCATTTGATTAACGGGATCACATCATTAGAGAATGATGTGATTGACTTGACCCATCCGTTAGCTTAGCACTATGATCATTTAGTTTATTGCTATTGCTTTCTCCATAACTTATACATGTTCCTATGACTATGAGATTATGCAACTCCCGAATACCGGAGAAACACTTAGTGTGCTATCAAACGTCACAACATAACCGGGTGACTATAAAGATGCTCTACAGGTGTCTCCGATGGTGTTTGTTGAGTTGGCATAGATCAAGATTAGGATTTGTCACTACGTGTATCGGAGAGGTATCTCTAGGCCCTCTCGGTAATGCACATCACTATAAGCCTGGCAGGCCATGTAACTAATGAGTTAGTGACGGGATGTAGCATTACGGAACGAGTAAAGAGACTTGCCGGAAACGAGATTGAACTAGGTATTAAGATACCACGATCGAATCTTGGGCAATTAACATACCGATGACAAAGGGAACAACGTATGTTGTTATGCAGTTTGACCGATAAAGATCTTCGTAGAATATGTAGAAACCAATATGAGCATCCAGGTTTCGCTATTGGTTATTGACCGGAGATGAGTCTCAGTCATGTCTACATAGTTCTCGAACCCGTAGGGTCCGCACGCTTAACGTTCGGTGACGATCGGTATTATGAGTTTATGTGTTTTGATGTACCGAAGGTAGTTTGGAGTCCCGGATGTGATCACAGATATGACAAGGAGTCTCGAAATGGTCGAGACATAAAGATTGATATATTGGACGGCTATATTCGAACACCGGAAGTGTTCCGGGTAGTTTCGGGTAAAACCGGAGTGCCGGAGGGTTACCGGAACCCCCCCCCCCCTCGAGGAACTAATGGGCCTAGATGGGCCTT
>NC_041386.1:477939995-477941220 GCF_002162155.2 Triticum dicoccoides | reverse complement strand
ACAAGGAGTCTCGAAATGGTCGAGACATAAAGATTGATATATTGGACGGCTATATTCGAACACCGGAAGTGTTCCGGGTAGTTTCGGGTAAAACCGGAGTGCCGGAGGGTTACCGGAACCCCCCCCCCCTCGAGGAACTAATGGGCCTAGATGGGCCTTAGTGGAGAGAGAGAGGGGCTGCCAGGGCAGGCCGCGCGGCCCCTCCCCCTTGAGTCCGAATTGGACTAGGAGGGGGCGGCGCCCCCCTTTTTTCCTTCCCCTCTCCCACTCCTTCCTTCCCCCTCCTCGTAGGACTAAGAAAGCATGAATCCTACTCCTACTAGGAGGAGGATTCCTCCTCTCCTTGGGTGCCCCAAGTGCCGGCCGGCCTCCCCCTTGCTCCTTTATATACGGGGGCAGGGGCACCCTAGAACACACAAGTTGACATTGTTTAGCCGTGCGTGGTGCCCCCCTCCACCATAATCCACCTCGGTCATATCGTTGCAGTGCTTAGGCGAAGCCCTGCGCCGGTAACTTCATCATCACCGTCATCACGCCGTCGTGCTGATGAAACTATCCCTCAACACTCAGCTGGATCTAGAGTTCGCTGGACGTCACCGAGCTGAACGTATGCAGAGCGCGGAGGTGTTGTACCTTCGGTGCTAGGATCGGTCGGATCGTGAAGACGTATGACTACATCAACTGCGTTGTCATAACGCTTCCGCTTACGGTCTACGAGGGTACGTGGACAACACTCTTCACCTCTCGTTGCTATGCGTCACCTAGATAGATCTTGCGTGTGCCTAGGAATTTTTTTGAAATTACTGTGTTTCTCAACAGTGGCATCCGAGCCAGGTCTATGCGTAGATGTTATATGCACGAGTAGAACACAAAGGAGTTGTGGACGTGGGTATATATGTGTGTATATGTGTGTGTAGAGAGAGTAGCACTATTATGATCCCGGGATCAAAATAATTATTCTGATCACAGGGCTCCTATATAGGCGCGGAGGTCCTCCCGAAATCTGAAAACCCGATTAAAAAAACCACCCTGGCCCCAACTCTTCCCCAACCTCCCCACTCCCCGACACAGTCCCGCAAACCGCCGTCATGCCCACTCCCCGGACCTCGCCGCCGCCGGCCGCCGCGCACCCCCACCTCCGCGCGCCATCCCCCGCCCCGCCCCTACCCCTCGACCGGCTCCCCCTCCCCGCCCCACCTCCCCCTCTTCCCCTGCCTTCTTCCCA
>NC_041386.1:477896018-477939560 GCF_002162155.2 Triticum dicoccoides | reverse complement strand
TTCTTCCCAGGCGCCGTCACGGGCTTCCGTGCGAAGCTGCCGCCGCACCCCGATCCACCCGCCGGCGACGCCCACTCCCGCGCGCCGCCTAGGCTCGGCCATTCCGGACCATCCATCGCTGGATCCGGCCCGCGCCACCCCCACGCCTGAACCATACCCCCGCCCTGCCCAGCGCCATGATTCGGTGTCGTCCTAGCCGCTCCGCCGCGACCTGGATCCGGCCGGCACCATCCGTCTGACGACTACGGACTCCAACGCCTGACCTCTCCGCCTTCAGGACCTTCAACCATGGCTTGGCTCCAGTCATCATTGTTGGCCCTCCACCTCGCTCCATTTTCTCCCTCGACAACTGCCGCTGTTGCAGCACTGGCTCTCTGCCCGTCCAACGCCTCAGCTCTTCACGGTAGCCCAATACAGTGGACGAAAATGCAGTCCATTGTGCAAATTTTCTGCAGTCCACTAGTTAGCAAAAAAGGTGGTTCCACCTTGCAAAAAACTATAAAGGTGTGCCATTTCTTCTGATTGTGGCAGCAGTTCATTGCATATTAGAGAAGAGCAAAATGAAATGATGGGAGTGCAGATATGGTGTTTGTGACTGTTGTAGTATTTCAGATGCAAAAACCCGACCATCTGTTTAGCCATTATCCGGGTCTCTTTGTAATTGTATTTCTTGCAACCTAGTAACGACTTTAGATTGTTGTGTGTAAATAATGTAGATTATTTCACACAATGTGGCTGACTATGCCGTGTGTTAAAAGCAGTTTGTTTCAGCAAGGTTGAGATTTATTGTGTGTTCTTGGGTCAAAGTTCATATAAGAAAATGGCAGAAGTTTTCTTCAGTTTTTTGTGATCGTTTTGAACTAACATGTTTTAATTGGTCGTTTTGGACTAACTACCGATGTTATGCAGTTGTTGTTTAATTTATAGTTTGCGTACACATGGCTAGCACGCCGGCAGCGCTACGTACACACTGCTCCCTACGCATGCATGGGATTTTTCTTTAATAACTAGCATGTTTGGTTAAATGTGTGAAGTCTTGCTACTACCAACAGAGAAGAAAAAACGCCACTTAGCCTCATTTTGAGATATATATAAATGGAACCAATTTAGTAATCCCTGGGAGCCCATAGTGTGTCCCACCCATTTCTTTTACAAGATGGTCGTCTGTGTGTGCGTGCGTTCGATGTGCTTGTGCTATGGGTATGCGTTTCCTTTATTTTTTGAATAAATCAGAAATCCATACATACAAAAAATTGAAGTTCAAATATCTTATAAAAGAAAATGTTTGTATGCAAAATTCACAAGCTAAAAATATGTTACAATGGAAGACCAAAATAAAATAACAAAAATGCCCGCTGGTTTCAGTTTCACAGGTCGGTTTTCTTCCAAGTTTATATTTCCAAAAATGCATCAATGCCGTGGAGTGTTAATTGTTCTTGTGTCCTTGTATCAAGCCTTGTGTTTCGTGAATAGAGATAGAGACATTTGTGGCCGACGAGAGCACTAATCAATTTTTTCTTGAAGATTTCACCTTCGATCAGTGCTCTCTGTGGTGTGGTGACACTAGAAACTTCATTATACATAGAACGCAAAAAAGTTCAGAAATACACATGATAGAAGTTCATGTATATGGAGGTTGATGCTTCATGTGTTGCGTGCATACATGAGAGCACACAAGAAATCATGTTGTGCCATCATTCAGTAGCAGTTCAACAAGAAAACCCGCAACAGTTCTATTAGTATAATTCCATCAGAAAAAAATTCAAGTTATGCTACTCGATGTTGATAACAACAAAAAAGCCATTTTTTGCAGAATTTTTTTGCAAAAAATTACAGTGGAATATTGTGCTCTCAAAAAGTGTTAGTGGTCTCTGTAAGAACGCAACATTTTTTCTATTTCCATTTCCTTTATGGTTGTATATATAAGAATTCATAAAACTTGAGCCGGCCAGGGACATATCGTCGAGAAGTTCATGTACAAATGGACTTGTCTTAACTCTGGAAGTTCAAAATTTAAAAAATGGAGAGCTCAAAGAAAATGACAAAACAAAAAAGTTCAAACAATTCCCATGGATTTGATGGATTTTTTAATTAAAAAAACATAAGTTAAAATTAAAATAGATGAGCGGTTTAATGTTTATTAGAAACCTAGAATTTTTTTTGTTACTAAAAGAAATGAAACAAGGAAGTTCAAATTAAAAAAATGAAGTAGTTTCATATTATATTTGAAAACTCAGATTTTTTCAGTTACTAAAGAATAAACCAATAAGTTCAATTCAAAGTAACAAAGAAGTTCAAATTGGAAAAAGCATAGCAGTTTGATATTTATTTAAAAACTCAAAAAAAATCGATTACTATTGAATAAAACCAATATGTTCAGTTCAAAAAACAAAGAAGTTCGGTGTTTCTAACAAAACTCCATTTTTCACATTTCTAAAAAATACACAAAGAAATTCAAATAAAAAAGTTAGAGAGGTCCGATGTCTATAAAATACTCAGACATTTTCTGTTACGAAAGTGAAATAGAGAGAAGTTCGGTTTGATAACTGTCAGAAGTTCATTTACTGTGTGGTGTGCATTTCGTATGAGAGAAAAAAGAATAAAAAGGAAAAGTCCAAAAAATTTGTTGCTAGAAGTTCAAGTGCTCGACCCGAGTAAGTTCAAAAATTCTTGTGAGAGAGTTTGAACAATAATATGTAACAGAAGTTCAAGGTGAAAACAATGAGAAGTTCAACTAGTGCAAGGAATGCATTTCAGGTGAGAATAAAAGTATAGAAAAATAAAAGCATAAAATGTTTGTTGAAAGAAGTTCAAGTGCTCTGTCCGGGGAGGTTCAAAAATCCTTGCGAGAGAGGTTCACCTTGTATTTTCATGCTCGATTTTTTCGTATAAAAATCTAATACAATTCTTTAATCAAAATATAAAAAGGTGAAGTTCAAATTGAAATGACACAGAAGTTCGGAGTTTATTAAAACCTAGGATTTACATGTTCAAAAAATTAAAAACACAATGCCATTTTTTGCGCTTTTAAAAACAACTCATAAACGAAAAAATGGTTGCTAGAAGTTCAAGTGCTCGGCGAGGAAAAGTTCAAAAAATTCTTGTGAGAGAGGTTCACCATGTATTTAGATGTCCAAAATACATAAAAATTGTAGTTTTTTGTGTTTTAAAATAATTCTCTCAAACCAGAGAGAGGTTCAAAGTGATAACAACCGAAAGTTCACGTGCTACATGGTGTGTATTTCATATAACAAAAATACAATAAAGTGAAACAGAGTGAAGTTCAAACAGACATGCCCCAGAAGTTCAACTACTTCACACTGTGCAAAAAGCAACACATCAAAAAACAACACGTCAAAAACAGAGTGAAGTTCAAACAAACATGCCCCAGAAGTTCAACTACTTCACACAGTGCATTTTTGTTGGCGATGAACGCATAAATCATGATCTCGCCATTTTCTAAATTACCTCAAAACGACAGGAATATCATTTGTGTAAGTTCAAGTCCTCGGTCGGAGAAAGTTAAAAATATATTGTGAGAGACGTTTGTACAAAAGGAATATTATTTGTGTAACACTAATGAATGGATGAGAAAATTACAAAAAAAAATACGTCACAGAAGTTCAACATGAAAACAGTAGGAAGTTCGGCTACTACGTTGAATGAATTTTAGATGAAAAACTTTTAAAATCGTCACGAGTATGAAAAGATGATCAACACGAGAAACTTGCGTGTTTACAGCAGCTTTCCATCGGTATATCACCTGCTCAATTCCGGTGAATGGATGGAGAGCTACTTGCAATGGATGGAGATCTACGAGAAAAAAAACACGTGAAAAACAGAGTGAAGTTCAAGCACACACGCTGAGAAGTTCAAGTTCTTCACGTGGTGCATACTTGAAGAATCTGTTTCGCGATAAAGGCAGAATGCATGATCTCGCCGTTTTTGAAATTACTTGAAAATGGCCAGGATTCAGAGAAAACCATCAGCATGAAAAAGTTTCGAATTTTTCGTAGCTTTTCAGCGGTATATTATTTGCCCCATTCCGATAAAGTTTGCAGAAATTACGGCAAAAATACGCTTTTAGCCATTTTCAAAACTGACATAAAACCGTAATGAATTAGGAGAAACAATATATACAAAAAAGTTTCGCATTTCTTCAAGCTTTCCAACACCATATCATTTGCTGCATTTGGACGTACGGTAAAAAATTAGCTCAAAAATACGAACTCGATGGAACTTGTACTGTTTTCTAAATTACTTTTAAACCGTTCAAAATTAGAAAACACTTTTAACATGAAAAAGTAGCGCATTTTCATAAGCTTTCCAACGCCATATTATTTGCCTCAATTGATTAGCCGTTTAGAAATGGCATCGAAAATACAAACTCGGGTGTTCCATTTGCGAAATTCTACGATTTTCCGAATTACTCTTTAACCGTACGGAATTAGAGAAAACTTTCAACATGTGGAAGGAGTGGTTTTGCAGCAGCTTTCCAACTCCATATTATTTGCCTCATTCCGCTAAACGGTTTAAAAATGCGATCGAAAATACGATTCATGTTTTAAAACGGTTTTCAAAACTGCTCTTAAATCGCTTACATTTTGCCAAAAATTTAACTTGGGTCATGATACTGATGTCAATAGCTATCCAACGGTATATCGCAAGCCCCATTTGGACACCTTTAGCTGAAATTCAACCTAGTACTCGGGGAAGGTCAGGCGCGTTACTCGGGAAGTTCATGTTGTGATCAGAATATTATTCTAATCCCTTGATCAGAATAGTGTTTATGTATATATATAACTTGTCGTCGGTATTGTTGGATGAAGCGGCTCAGACTGACATTACGCGTACGCTTACGCGAGACTGGTTCTACCGATGTGCTTCGCACACAGGTGGCTAGTGGGTGTCTATTTCTCCAACTTTAGTTGAATCGGATTCAATGAACAGGGTTCTTTCTGAAGATCAAAAAGCAATCACTATACCGCGTTGTGGTTTTTGATGCGTAGGTAAGAGCGGTTCTTGCTAGAAGCCACGTAAAACCTGCAACAACAAAGTAGAGGACGTCTAACCTGGTTTTGTAGGGCATGTTTGACGGAAATATGCCCTAGAGGCAATAATAATGTTATTTATATTTCCTTATATCATGATAAATGTTTATTATTCATGCTAGAATTGTATTAACTGGAAACTTAATACATGTGTGAATACATAGACAAACAGAGTGTCACTAGTATGCCTTTACTTGACTAACTCGTTGATCAAAGATGGTTATGTTTCCTAACCATAGACATGAGTTGTCATTTGATAAACGGGATCACATCATTAGGAGAATGATGTGATTGACTTGACCCATTTCGTTAGCTTAGCACTTGATCATTTTAGTTTACTGCTATTGCTTTCTTCATGACTTATACATGTTCCTATGACTATGAGATTATGCAACTCCCGATTACCAAAGGAACACTTTGTGTGCTACCAAATGTCACAACATAACTGGATGATTATAAAGGTGCTCTACAGGTGTCCTCGGTGGTACTTGTTGAGTTGGCATAGATCGAGATTAGGATTTGTCACTCCAATTGTCGGAGAGGTATCTCTGGGCCCTCTCGGTAATGCACATCACTATAAGCCTTGCAAGCAATGTAACTAATGAGTTAGTTGCGGGATGTTTCATTACGGAACGAGTAAAGAGACTTGCTGGTAACGAGATAGAACTAGGTATTGAGATACCGATGATCGAATCTCGGGCAAGTAACATACCGATGACAAAGGGAAAAACGTATGTTGTTATGCGATTCGACCGATAAAGATCCTTGGCGTCTAGCCCTGGAGTCCGAGAAGGACTCTTGCCTTTCGGGTGAAACCTACTTTGTGGAGGCTTTTACTCCAAGTTTCGACCCCAAGGCTCAACATATAAATAGAGGGGTAGGGCTAGCACCCAAGACACATCAAGAAACACCAAGCCGTGTGCCGGCAACCCCGTCCCCTCTAGTTTATCCTCCATAATAGTTTTCGTAGTGCTTAGTTGAAGCCCTATGGAGATTGTTCTTCACCAACACCGTCACCACGCCATCGTGCTGCCGGAACTCATCTACTACTTCGCCCCTCTTGCTGGATCAAGAAGGCGAGGACGTCATCGAGCTGAACATGTGCTGAACGCAGAGGAGCCGTACGTTCGGTACTTGATCGGGACGGGTCGTGAAGGTGTACGACTACATCAACTGCGTTGATAAACACTTCCGCTTTCGGTCTAAGAGGGTACGTAGACATACTCTCCCCTCTCGTTGATATGCATCACCATGATCTTGCGTGTGCGTAGAATTTTTTTTTTGAAATTACTACGTTCCCCAACAGTGGCATCCGAGCCAGGTTTATGCGTAGATGTTATATGCACAAGTAGAACACAAGTGAGCTGTGGGCGATACAAGTCATACTGCTTACCAGCATGTCATACTTTGGTTCGGCGGTATTGTTGGATGAAGCGGCCCAGACCTACATTATGCGTACGCTTACGCGAGACTGGTTCTATCGACGTGCTTTGCACATAGGTGGCTGGCGGGTGTCAGTTTCTCCAACTTTAGTTGAACTGAGTGTATCTACGTCCGGTCCTTGTTGAAGGTTAAAATAGCATTAACTTGACGAACTATCGTTGTGGTTTTGATGCATAGGTAAGAACGTTCTTGCTCAGCCTGTAGCAGCCACGTAAAACTTGCAACAACAAAGTAGAGGACGTCTAACTTGTTTTTGCAGGGCATGTTGTGATGTGATATGGTCAAGGCATGATGCTATATTTTATTATATGAGATGATCATGTTTTGTGACGGAGTTATCGGCAACTAGCAGGAGCCATATGGTTGTCTCTTTATTGTATGAAATGCAATCACCATGTAATTGATTTACTTTATCACTAAGCGGCAGCGGTAGTCATAGAAGCAATAGTTGGCGAGATGACAACGATGGTACGATGGAGATCAAGGTGTCGCGCTGGTGACGATGGTGATCATGACGGAGCTTTGGAGATGGAGATCAAAGGCACAAGATGATGATGGCCATATCATATCACTATTGATTGCATGTGATGTTTGTCCTTTATGCATCTTATTCTGCTTTGATTGACGGTAGCATTATAAGATGATCTCTCACTAAAAAAATTCAAGGTACAAGTGTTCTCCATGAGTATGCACCATTGCAAAACATCGTCGTGCCGAGACACCACGTGATGATCGGGTGTGATAAGCTCAACGTTCTTATACAACGGGTGCAAGCCAGTTTTTGCACACGCAGAATACTCAGGTTAAACTTGACGAGCCTAGCATATGCAGATATGGCCTCGGAACATTAAGACCGAAAGGTCGAGCGTGAATCATATAGTAGATATGATCAACATAGTGGTGTTCACCATTGAAAACTACTCCATTTCACGTGATGATCGGTTATGGTTTAGTTGATTTGGATCATGTGATCACTTAGATGATTAGAGGGATGTCTATCTAAGTGGGAATTCTTAAATATGATTACTTGAACTTTAATTTATCATGAACTTAGTCCTGATAGTATTTGCATAACTATGTTGTAGATCAATAGCTCGCGATGTAGCTCCCCGTTTATTTTGATATGTTCCTAGAGAAAAACTAAGTTGAAAGATGTTAGTAGGAATGATGCGGATTGGATCCGTGATCTGAGGATTATCCTCATTTGCTGCATAGAAGAATTATGTCTTTGATGCACCGCTAGGTGACAGACCGATTGCAGGAGCAGATGCAGACGCTATGAACGTTTGGCGAGCTCAATATGATGACTACTTGATAGTTTAGTGCACCATGCTTTACGGCTTAGAATTGGGGCTTCAAAGACGTTTTGAATGCCACGGAGCATATGAGATGTTCCAAGAATTGAAATTAGTATTTCAGACTCATGCCCATGTCAAAAGGTATGAGACCTTTGACAAGAACTTTGCCTACAAGAAGGAGGAGAATAGCTCACCTAGTGAGCATGTGCTCAGAATGTCTGAGTACTACTGAAAGGATCGATATGGTTGACTAGAGGGGGAGGTGAATAGGCAACTACCAATTTTTTATCTTTTCTTTACCAAATTAAACTTTGCATCAAAGTAGGTTGTCTAGATGTGCAACTAGGTGAGCAACCTATATGATTAAATAACAACAAGCATACATGCAAGCAAGGGAAGAAACACTAAAGAGCTTGCACAAGTAAAGGTAAGAGATAACCAAGAGTGGACCCGATGAAGACGAGGATGTGTTACCGAAGTTCCTTCCTTTTGAGGGGAAGTACGTCTCCATTGGAGCGGTGTGGAGGCACAATGCTCCCCAAGAAGCCACTAGGGCCACCGTATTCTCCTCACGCCCTCACACAATGCGAGATGCCGTGATTCCACTATTGGTGCCCTTGAAGGCGGCGACCGAACCTTTACAAACAAGGTTGGGGCAATCTCCACAACTTAATCGGAGGCTCCCAACAAGACCACGAAGCTTCACCACAATGGAATATGGCTCCGAGGTGACCTCAACCGTCTAGGGTGCTCAAACACCCAAGAGTAACAAGATCCTCTAGGGATGAGTGGGGGAATCAAAAATCCCTTGGTGGAAGTGTAGATCAGGGCCTTCTCAACCACTCCCGAGCCAATCAACAAGTTTGATTGGCTAGAGAGATAGATCGGGCGAAAATGGAGCTTGGAGTATTTAATGGAGCTTGAGCAATAAATGGAGCTTGGTGGAGGAAGAGGTAGGTGAGAAGGAAGAAGGGGACTCCCTTTTATATTGGGGGCAACAATTCCGTTGCCCCCCACCAACCAGCCCTGCACAGGGCGGTACTACCGCTGAGAGGGGGCGGTACTACCGCCAGGACAATGGTACTGACGCGCCAACCAGCGGTACTGCCGCGCTGAGGAGACTAGTAGGGAACGGACCCAAATGCGGTACTACCGCAGTGGTAGGGCGGTACTACCGCTCCTGGAATGGTACTACCGCCACTACAACCATGACTAGTGCCGCAAAACCCGACACGAGAAAAAGACCTCTCGAATCGAGGCGGTAGGAGCCAGACTGCCGATCGGTACTACGGCAGTGGGGTCAAGGGCGGTAGTACCGCTGTGGAGCGGTACTGCCGCTTGTGACCCTTCGGCCGTAGTACCGCAGGCAGTGCGGTACTACCGCTGGGGCGCGCGCGAGAGAGAAGAAATCTCTCAAAGATGCTGAGGACAAGGTGGAGGTGCCAGGCCCCCAGCGGTACTACTGTTGTGGAGCCATAGGCGGTACTACCGCTGCGGAGCGGTACTGCCGCTTGTGGCTCCTGAGCGGTACTACCGCTGGTTGCGCGGTACTACCGCTTTGACCCAGACAGGACAAGGAAGAGAGGAGAGATCTCTTCAATGGAAAGGAAATGGTCGGAGGGTGAGAAGCTGATGTGTACGTGATGATTCCACCCATGCAAAACCCCAGTGGACCCCCTCTTGATAGTACGGTGCCCTCTACGCAACTAGTCCACTGAGAAAGAAACGAAAGAGCTACACTATCTTGAAATACACTCCGAGGAGAAGAAGGCGTCTCGTGCCAGGGGAGAATCTGTGAATTATTCAAAGCACAAGATTAGTCTGCAAACATGTTGTCATCAATCACCAAAACTACCTTGGGAGAGATATGTCGTAACAATGTCCCTCTTTTTGGTGGATTGATGACAACTAGGGATTTGCGCAAGGAAAAGAAATAAAATGAAGAAAGCTAAGAACTACAAAATATAGACGGGCTCCCCCAGAATGTGTGCACCAAGAGATGGCACGACACACACATTCGGATCAACACTCCCCCTATATTTTATAGTCCAACAATACTAAGCACAAGATATATGAGAGAAGTGAATAAACAGGACAAGCATGCATCTCACAATAAACTACAGTACTCTGAAATGACATAAGTAATAAGGTAGCGATAGGGAGCATATGTCTCACACCATATGTCTAGAGCTTAGGCCTCACACCAAACCAAACCAAAGAAGGACACCGAGAGAACACACAAGAAACCACAAGACGACTCAAAGCACGATACAAGAAGCAAATCCCTACACTCTCTCCCCCTTTGGCAGCGAGACACCAAAAAGGGCATAGAGTGACACTACGACTCCAGGTGATGGGAGGAGGAAGATCTCGAACATCACATCTCTGCATCTTCATCGTGGGTCGAGAACTGCTCGGCATTGGAGTCGGTCCAGTGGCAATTCTGATGAATCCAGTCCTCCTCTTCAGTGATCTGACCCTCAGACCCACTGGCAACTATTGCTCCCATCTAACGCATGAGCTCCTTGTGGCGCGTCCTGGCATGCTTCTCCGCCACATGAGTCATGTACTGACCATGAGACTCCATGCAGAAAAGCTTCTTCATCTTGCGCTTAAGCTTCTGTGCCCACGACGGTTCTGCACTAGAGGGGCCAAAGTTCTCCTCATGAGCATCAGTAGCAGCCTCACCCTCGGTCCCCATGGCAGCAGCAGCAGCAGACGGACCCTCTATGGCAGCAGTAGCAGATGGACCCCTGTGTGAGAAGCTGTCCAGTTGTCCTTCTTCCTCAGACGCTTGATCTCATGATAAACCAAGTCTCCAGTCTCTAGCAGCACTCTGGGATAGGTCTGTGCCCAGGCCCTCTCAATGAGCCTCATGATGAATGGACCATAGATAGGACACTTGCGCTCAGACACGGCAGATAGAAGTTCAGACCACATGACATGAGAGATATCCAGGCTCTCTCCAGTGCTTGCTTCCTTCTCATGCTGACAGAAAAGGAGCATGTCCATGAGGTAAGAGTGGACCATATCCAGATTCCCGATCCGAGGGAAGAGAGTCTCACGGAATATGCGATGAAGAATGTCTAGATACGGAGACAGCTCATAGGTCTTCTTCTTAGTTACTAGGTGAACCTTCATAGTGCAGTAGGGCCAAAGGGCTTGCTTGTGGGTGGACGTAGCATTGCGGTGAGGGCGGAACCCGACAGGAGTCTCAAGCCCGGTATCCACCACATCAAGTAACTCCATGAAAGCCTTCCACTTGACAGAAAGCAGCTTGCCATTGGTCATCCATGTCAGAGTCCCGTTGACATCCGTCCCAAGATGGACGGTGGCATAGAATTGAGCCACCAAATCCGCATCGAAATCCTTGTTGAATTGCATGATCCTGAGAATGTTCAGCTGAGTGCACATCTGAAGAGCTTCGCCAAAGTACTCCGGGTCCTTCTCCATAGCATCAGTGTCAATGGAGCGAACATCAACAAAAAGATTCTTCTTGGCCTTGATCACATCAAAGTAGATGGCAAACTGAAAACGGTTCCAGAACGGGCGGTTGACCAAAGTGGGTTCTTGGTCCACCGCATAGGGGTTGCGGCGACGCTTCTCCCAAAACTCCTTGTTGGTCATCTCAGTCATAGTCTTCCCTTTTGGCTTGTTGGCGGCTCGCTTCGATTGCTGAGGAGGTGGAGGAACACTTGCAGATGCACTTGCTGGAGGCGGTTGGGTGCTCGAGGAACCACCGGCTGGCTCTAAGGTGCGGTAGCATTTTGATGTGGCACACCCGGGGTTGATACGGCGACCTTGCTGCTCGGAAAGGTCATCACCTGGAGCCAAACATAAGAACACGCAAAACAACCAGAAAGAATGAGCATAAGCCAACAAACACAACAAAAAGATCAAGGTAAGGCGAGAAAATGATGGAAATTGGCATTCAGCGGTAGTACCGTGACCTGCCCGCGGTAGTACCGCCCCAAGCGGTAGTACCGCCCCAAAGGGAGCGGTAATACCGCTCTAGGTCAAGCGGTAGTACCGCTCCAAAGAGAGCAGTAGTACTGCTTGAGGCGGAGAAACAGCAGTTTCTTATAGCACGAGGCGGTGAAACAGCGGGTTCCTACTACCGTGGTCAGATCCGGCACTACCGGCCTACCAAATTCAAAAATAATCCTACCAAACTCTAATCGAGATAGTCTAGTTGCCTTCTCCAACCAACTCAAGCCTAGATTTAGCTAAAAATCTAGAGATGCAACCACCATTGCCCCTAAGAAACAAGAACTGAAAAAGAGATAAAACGAAAGAAGGAACGGGGGCAATACCGGCATCCATGGCAAGAGGACGAGGTGGGGAACGACTCCACCAAAGGAAATGGAGAGGGACGCCCCGGAGACGGAGATCCGCCGGAGCCCTCCCGCGGCGAGTGGAGGCTGGAGAGAGAGGAAGAGAAAAGAGGGGCTAAGTGAATGGGTATGGGGGAGAAGAAACCTCCCCCTGCCCCGACTTAACCCCCTGTTCTCGTCCCCCAGCGGTAGTACCGTGCTGGGGGGGCGGTAGTACCGCTTAAGAGTGGTAGTACCACGCACCACCAGCGGTAGTACTGCCCAGCACGCCACAGCAACTAAACAAACACGGCTTTAGCTCGACGAAATGACAAAAACGGCAAGAGAAAACACACCAGCAAACGACCAAGACACACCTCTGCAAAAGAGGGCGGTGGCCGAGGCCACCTATGTTTGAGTCAAAAGGTATGGCACCGCGAAGATTTTAACCTTGGGCCCATGACCAAAACTCGTCTTTGAAGCACAAGTGCCATCAACAATGGCTAAAGTGAAAGACTTGATCAATTTATGCATAATGGGGGGAGGGAGAGTTCATTGAGAGAACAACACTCCCCCTATGTCCATGCCTACACCTAAACTAGACAACAAATTGAGTGTGGTTGGGTGTGCACGGGTTCAAGCCACATTGCTCGAATTAATGATATTTAGCTCATGCCTTAACTCACGAAATCTTACTTCATCCAAGGGCTTCGTGAAAATATCGGCAAGGTTGTCATGAGTGTTGACATAGTTGAGCTCGATCTCTCCTCGCCTAATGTGATCCCGGATGAAGTGATACCGAATCTCAATATGCTTCATCTTGAAGTGTTGCACTAGGTTGAGAGAAATCTTGATGGCACTTCCATTGTCACACCAAAGAGGCACTTTGTCACAAGTGACACTGTAATCCTTTAAAGTTTGCCTCATCCATAGAAGTTGTGCACAACAACTACCGGCGGCAACATACTCCGCCTCAGTGGACGAGAGAGACACACAACTTTGCTTTTTGGAAGACCAACTTACCAAAGAGCAACCAAGGAATTGGCACCCTCCAGAAGTGGACTTCCTATCCATTTTGTCTCCCGCCCAATCGGAATCCGAGTACCCTACAAGCTTGAAGTTTGATCCTCTTGGGTACCATAAGCCAAAGTTTGGGCTATGAGCCAAATATCGAAAGATTCATTTGACCGCCACAAAGTGACTTTCCTTAGGTGCGGCTTGAAACCATGCACAAATTCCCACACTCAACATGATGTCCGGTCTAGATGCACAAAGATAAAGCAAGGATCCAATCATGGAACGATATACCTTTTGATCCACCACTTTACCATTGGGATCTAAGTCAAGTTGGCACTTGGTCGGCATTGGAGTGGAGGCCGGCTTGACGTCACTTAGCTTGAATCTCTTGAGCATGTCTTGAGTGTATTTGGATTGATTGATGAAGGTTCCTTCTCTTCTTTGCTTCACTTCGAACCCTAGAAAGAACTTCAACTCTCCCATGGAGGACATCTCGAACTTTGAGGTCATGAGAGCAGCAAATTCCTCATTGAAAGCTTTGTTAGGAGAACCAAAGATAATATCATCAACATATAATTGGCACACAAACAACTCCCCTTTGACCTTCTTAGTAAAAAGAGTGGGGTCGATTAGCCCAACTTCAAAACCACGGTCTTGTAACAACTCGGTAAGGTGGTCATACCATGCACGTGGGGCTTGTTTAAGGCCATAGAGTGCCTTATCGAGTTGATACACATGATCGGGAAAGTAGGGATCCTCGAACCCGGGGGGTTGTTTGACGTAAACCAATTCATTAATGGGACCATTAAGAAAAGCACTCTTCACATCCATTTGTTGTAACTTAAAGTTATGATGAGAAGCATATGCAATCAACATGCGAATGGATTCAAGACGAGCAACGGGAGCAAAGGTTTCACCATAGTCGATACCCTCGACTTGGGAGTAGCCTTGTGCTACCAAACGAGCCTTGTTGCGAATGATAATCCCATGGGCATCTTGCTTGTTCTTGAATATCCACTTGGTTCCAATGACATTGTTGTTCCCCATTGGCCTTGGCACCAATCTCCACACTTTGTTGCGCTCGAAGTTGTTGAGTTCTTCGTGCATGGCATTGAGCCAATCCGGATCTTCTAGCGCCTCATAGACCTTGTGGGGTTCCACACGGGAGACAAACGCGTGATGCTCACAATAATTTGCTAATTTTCTACGAGTGCTTACCCCCTTTCTTAAGCTTCCAAGCACATTCGTCATGAGATGATCCTTGGTGGAGAGCTTGGAAGCAACCTTGGCGGCACGATGCTCTAATTCCTCCTCGGTGGTGAGTTGAGGAGCGGTTACTTGATCATCTTGAGCGTCGTCATGAACTTGTTCTTGATCTTGAACTTGCTCGGGGGAGAGAACTTGAGCTTGGGCATCACTTGATGTGTCAACACCGTCTTGAGTATGATCTTGCCCTTGGTCTTGTTCATGAGGTTGAGGGCCTTCACTTTGTTCTTCGGAAGCGTGTGGGCCTTGGGTTGGTGATGGCTCCACTTGAGTGGAGCATTGTCCTTCTCCTTCGGCCACAAGGGGTTCCTCAATGGGTAGGATGAAACCAACACCCATTCTTCTTATGGCTTGAGGAGGAATTTCATCACCTACATCACAAGTGCCACTTTGCTCCACATGGGAGCCGTTATTCTCATAAAACTCCACGTTACACGTCTCCTCAATAAGTCTCGTGGATTTATTGAGGACACGGTAAGCATGAGAGTTTGTAGCATAACCAACAAATATGCCCTCATAAGCTCTAGTCTCAAATTTAGACAACCGGACACCTTTCTTGAGAATGAAACACTTACACCCGAATACCCGGAAGTACTTGAGGATGGGCTTGTTACCGGTGAGTATCTCATATGGAGTCTTGTTCAAGCCCTTGCGGAGGTAGAGCCGATTGGATGCATGACACGCAGTGTTGATGGCTTCGGCCCAAAAGTTGCATGGAGACTTGAACTCCGCCATCATGGTCCTTGCCGCATCCATAAACGTCCGGTTCTTCCTCTCCGCAACACCGTTTTGTTGAGGGGTGTATGGTGCGGAATATTGATGCTTGATTCCCTCATCACTAAGAAATTCATCCAAGGTGTAGTTCTTGAACTCGGTGCCGTTGTCACTTCTTATTGTCAAGATCTTTGCATTGTGTTGACGTTGTGCTTCATTTGCAAAGTCAATGACGGTTTGTTGGGTCTCGCTCTTCCTCTTGAAGAAATACACCCACGTGTACCTTGAGTAGTCATCTACAATCACCAAGCAATACTTCCTACCTCCAAGACTATCGAAGGATGGGGGCCCAAAAAGATACATGTGAAGGAACTCCAAGGGCCTCTTTGAATAAATGATAGTCGTGGGAGGGTGAGCCTTCTCATGTAGCTTTGCTTCGATACAGGCACTGCAAGCACGATCTTTAACAAAACTAACATTCGTTAGTCCATGGACATGGTCCCCCTTGAGGAGACTTTGCAAAGATCTCATATTGCCATGGGCTAAACGGCGATGCCAAAGCCATCCCACATCAACTTTAGCCATTAGGCATGTCGCGGTCTTAGTGGGTCGCTCCGAAAAGTTAATCACATATAGACCATTCTCGACATGCCCAACAAAAGCTACTTTAAGAGTCTTGCTCCACAAGAGGGCCACGGTATCGATATCAAAGAAAGTGGCAAAGCCCATGATTGCAAGTTGACGAACGGAAAGTAAATTGTATGCAAGGGACTCAACAAGCATGACCTTCTCGATCGTGAGATCATGAGAGATGACCACCTTGCCAAGTCCCAATACCTTAGAGGATGAGGCGTCACCCCACTCGACATTGGTGGGCATAGATGGAACTTTGTGCACGTCCACCACCAAGTCCTTGCTTCTGGTCATATGATTTGTAGCTACGCTATCGAGCAACCATGATCCACCACCGGAAGCAAACACCTACAAGAGATCAATGCTTGCTTTTAGGTACCCATTTTGTAATGGGTCCTTTGATGTTAGTAACAAGGGTCTTAGGAACCCAAATAGACCATTCAATGTACTCATGAAGAGAACCAACAAATTTGGCATAAACATGCCCATCACTAGCACGACATAACACATAAGAAGGATTAAAATCGCTGGCTTTGTTGGGAGGGGTAACATTGCCCTTCTTGACATTATTCTTCTTCTTCTCCTCGGGGGCACTCTCTCCCTCCCTCACAAAGGTTTGCATGAGGGGAGGAGGTCGTTTGGTCTTGTCATTCTTCTTCTTGTTCTTGGAGTTGGGCACGTACCCAACCCCTTCCTTGGCCACACCTCCCTTTTGGTTGATCAAGAGATCGTTGAGGTTCTTCTTGCCTTGTATGCAAGTCGCAAGACCTCTCTCAAGTTGCTCCTTCAACTTAGCATTTTCCTCCACAAGATGTATATGCTCACAACACGGGTTAGTAGCATTTGCATTATCAATTAAAACCATATGAGGAAAAGTTGCTTTCTCCTTAGTTAGCTTCACTTGGAGTTGATCATGAGACTCCTTGAGACTAGCGTGAATACCCTTCAAGGCCTTGTGGGCATTGTCAAGTATATCAAACTCCTCTTTGAGTCTAGCAAGATCAACCCCGAGTTTGGCCTTCTCGGAATTTAGCACACGAGAAACAATGAGGGCATGATCATAATCTTTCTTTAGCTTAGCATGATCAACATTGTGTGACTCCTCAAGAGCCAAATGAAGACCACGCTCTTCTTCAACAGCATTGGAAAGATCCGAAATCTCATCGGCATAGTCACGACTATGCCCTTCCATCTTAGAGATGGTGTCTTCGTGAGCCTCGATCATGTCATTGGCATCACCAAGTTGTTCCAAGAGAGCAACAAAGTGCTTCTTGGATTTTCCCTTGAGTTTTCCCATAAAGGCCTCAAACTCGTTAGCCTCCACATTAGCTCCCTCAAGTTCATTAATGCTATCCATTTGGGAAGGATGATTAATGATGGTAGTTTTGATGTTGGAGGTTACCTTGTTGGTGGCTTTAGCCATGAGGCACTTGGCGGTGATGCTCTCGTTGGGTGAGTCGAAGAGAGACACCCGTGACGTTGTTGCAATGGCAACGGAGGCCATGGCAACCGACTCATCATCTTCATCATCGTCATCATCCTCATTGTACTCTTCTTGCACAACCAAAGCCTTGGGAGGAGTCTTCTTGGTGAAGTTGTTCTTGTTGGGGAACGACTTGGCCTTGTCCTTTCGGATGAGTTTGCCACCATTGTCTTCCCTCTTCTCATACGGGCATTCCGCAACGAAATGACTCACGTTGCCGCAATTGTAGCAAGTCCTTACACGTTGCTTGCCCCTTGTGCCACTCGAGTTGTTTTTGCTAAAGTTGGGCCTCGAGTTTTTCTTGCTCCAAAATTGCCTTGACGCAAGTGCCATGTGTTCATGATATGCATACTTCGTATCTTCGGGGTTGCTCTCCTCTTCTTCCTCTTCTTCTTCTTACACGGTGAGCTTGGCCTTCAATGCAAGGTTAGGCTTCTTTGCCCGTTGAGAACGGAGCACCGCATTATCGGCGGTCTTGTACAAAATGTTCATGGACATAAACTCATCCAACACTTCGCTTGAGGTCAAAGTGTGGAAGTCCGGTCTTTGACGAATGACGGAGGACATGGCCTTGTGGTAGGGCATCATTGCCTTGAGGAATTTGCGCTTGATCCAATTGTCATCCGTGTCCTTGCTCCTGTGATATCGTAGTGAGACCGCGAGTTTGGTTACTCTCCGAAAAAGCTCACGAGGTTCTTCATCTTCCTTCATTGCAAACTTATCGGCCTCATCTTGTACCACTTCATAGTTGGAGCGTTGAATTCTTGAGCTTCCCCGGTAGAGAGACACGACACAATGCCATGCATCTTTGGCCAAGGCAAAGGGACGAAGATGAGGTAGGTCTTCGGGTGGAATTGCATCTTGAATGATGAAGAGAGCATTCTCATTGAATTGATTGTCCGCGGCTTCTCGAGGAGTGAAGTTGCTTGGATCATGTGGATAGAAACCTTCTTCAATGATTCTCCAAAGGTTAGTGTTCACATGATTTAAATGACGTTTAAAGCGATAAACCCAAGAATCAAAATCCTCATTTTTCACAATCTTAGGGGGAGGACCAGCATGATTCAAATGAGTGGAAGGAACCGGTCCACCATAAACAAGTGGTGGTTCCACATGGGCAAAGATGCCGGTGCCATTCTTGCCACTAGAAGAAGGAACCTTTTCACTACTAGCTTCCCCCTTGTCGGGGATAGCATCCGACACCTTGTTGGCGGGATCACCCACTTTCAACGGTGCGGTGGATAGTTTAAGCCCCTCAAGAAATTTAGTAAACATGCTTTCAACTTCGGTCGTCATGGAGGTTTTCAATGTCTCCAAGGCCACATTGAACTCCTCATGAGAGACCGAAGTTCCCCCATCTCCCATAGACAAGATCGGATTCACACCGGAGTGTTCCTCCACACCGTCTACGGTATCAACCATACTCTTTGGACGGTAAAGTCCTTAATAAAGAGATGAGGCTCTGATACTAATTGAAAGGATCGATATGGTTGACTAGAGGGGGGTGAATAGGCAACTACCAATTTTTTATCTTTTCTTTACCAAATTAAACTTTGCATCAAAGTAGGTTGTCTGGATGTGCAACTAGGTGAGCAACCTATATGATGCAATAACAACAAGCATACAAGCAAGCAAGGGAAGAAACACTAAAGAGCTTGCACAAGTAAAGGTAAGAGATAACCAAGAGTGGACCCGGTGAAGACGAGGATGTGTTACCGAAGTTCCTTCCTTTTGAGGGGAAGTACGTCTCCGTTGGAGCGGTGTGGAGGCACAATGCTCCCCAAGAAGCCACTAGGGCCACCGTATTCTCCTCACGCCCTCACACAATGCGAGATGCCATGATTCCACTATTGGTGCCCTTGAAGGCGGCGACCGAACCTTTACAAACAAGGTTGGGGCAATCTCCACAACTTAATCGGAGGCTCCCAACAAGACCACGAAGCTTCACCACAATGGAATATGGCTCCGAGGTGACCTCAACCGTCTAGGGTGCTCAAACACCCAAGAGTAACAAGATCCGCTAGGGATGAGTGGGGGAATCAAAAATCCCTTGGTGGAAGTGTAGATCGGGGCCTTCTCAACCACTCCCGAGCCAATCAACAAGTTTGATTGGCTAGAGAGATAGATCAGGCGAAAATGGAGCTTGGAGTATTTAATGGAGCTTGAGCAATAAATGGAGCTTGGGGGAGGAAGAGGTAGGTGAGAAGGAAGAAGGGGACTCCCTTTTATAGTGGGGGCAACAATCCCGTTGCCCCCCACCAACTAGCCCCGCATAGGGCGGTACTACTGCTGAGAGGGGGCGGTACTACCGCCAGGACAACAGTACTGCCGCGCCAACCAGCGG
Source organism: Triticum dicoccoides (assembly GCF_002162155.2). Classification (NCBI taxonomy): domain Eukaryota; kingdom Viridiplantae; phylum Streptophyta; class Magnoliopsida; order Poales; family Poaceae; genus Triticum; species Triticum dicoccoides. The sequence continues at coordinate 477,919,998 of NC_041386.1, read as the reverse complement.
TACTGCCACGCTGAGGAGACCAGTAGGGAACGGACCCAAATGCGCTACTACCGCGGTGGTAGGGCGGTACTACCGCTCCTGGAACGGTACTACCGCCACTACAACCGTGACTAGTGCCGCAAAACCCGACACGAGAAAAAGACCTCTCGAATCGAGGCGGTAGGAGCCAGACTACCCATCGGTACTACGACAGTGGGGTCAAGGGCGGTAGTACCGCTGTGGAGCGGTACTGCCGCTTGTGACCCTTCGGCCGTAGTACCGCAGGCAGTGCGGTACTACCGCTGGGGCGCGCGAGAGAGAGAGAAGAAATCTCTCAAAGATGCTGAGGACAAGGCGGAGGTGCCAGGCCCCCAGCGGTACTACTGCTGTGGAGCCACGGGCGGTACTACCGCTGCGGAGCGGTACTGCCGCTTGTGGCTCCTCAACAGTACTACCGTTGGTTGCGCGGTACTACCGCTTTGACCCAAACAGGACAAGGAAGAGAGGAGAGATCTCTTCAATGGAAAGGAAATGCTCGGAGGGTGAGAAGCTAATGTGTACGTGATGATTCCATCCATGCAAAACCCCAGCGGACCCCCTCTTGATAGTACGATGCCCTCTACGCAACTAGTCCACCGAGAAAGAAACGAAAGAGCTACACCGTCTTGAAATACACTCCGAGGGGAAGAAGGCGTCTCGTGCTAGGGGAGAATCTGTGAATAATTCAAAGCACAAGATTAGTCCGCAAACATGTTGTCATCAATCACCAAAACTACCTTGAGAGAGATATGCCGTAACAACTACAATCACTTGAATCAAGTGGGAGTTAATCTTCGAGATAAGATAGTGATTAATAGAGTTCTCTAGTCACTATCACCAAGTTACTGAAACTTCGTGATGAACTATAATATGCAAGGGATAACAGAAACGATTCCCAAGCTCTTCGTGATGCTAAAATCAACGAAGATAGAAATCAAGAAAATCATCAAGTGTTGATGGTTGACAATACCACTAGTTTCAATAAAAGGGCAAAGGGAAGAAGGGGAACTTCAAGAAGAACGGCAAGCAAGTTGCTGCTCAAGTGAAGAAGCCCAAGTCTAGACCTAAGCCTGAGACTAAGTGCTTCTACTGCAAAGGGACTGGTCACTAGAAGCAGAACTACCCTAAGTATTTGGCGGATAAGAAGGATGGAAAAGTGAACAAAGGCATATTTGACTTTACCCATTCCGTTAGCTTAGCACTTGATCGTTTTAATTTACTGCTATTGCTTTCTTCATGACTTATACATGTTCCTATGACTATGATATTATGCAACTCCCGATTACCGGAGGAACACTTTGTGTGCTACCAAATTGTCACAACGTAACTAGGTGATTATAAAGGTGCTCTACAGGTGTGTCCAATGGTACTTGTTGAGTTGGCACAGATCGAGATTAGGATTTTTCACTCCGATTATCGGAGAGGTATCTCTGGGCCCTCTCGGTAATGCACATCACTATAAGCCTTGCAAGCAATGTAACTAATGAGTTAGTTGCGGGATGATGCATTACGGAACGAGTAAAGAGACTTGTCGGTAACAAGATAGAACTAGGTATTGAGATACCGACGATCGAATCTCGGGCAAGTAACATACCGATGACAAAGGGAACCACGTATGTTGTTATGCGGTTTGACTGATAAAGATCTTTGTAGAATATGTAGGAACCAATATGGGCATCCAGGTTCCGCTATTGGTTATTGACCAGAGAAGTGTCTCGGTCATGTCTACGTAGTTCTCGAACCTGTAGGGTCCACACGCTTAACGTTCGTTGACGATATAGTATTTATGAGTTATGTATGTTGGTAACCGAATGTTGTTTGGAGTTCCGGATAAGATCACGGACATGACGAGGAACTCCGGAATGGTTCGGAGATAAAGTTTGATATATGGGATAATAGCGTTTGGTCTTCGGAAGGGTTCCGGAATTCACCGGAAGGGGTTCCCGATGTTTCCCGAAATGTTTGGGTACGAGAACACTTTATTTGGGCCAAAGGGGAAAGCCGACAAGGTTTTTGGAAAGTGCAAAAGGAAGTTTTGCAGAGTCCAGGGGCCAGATGCCAGGGTCCCTGGCGTCTGGGTCCAGACGCCGGGAACCCTGCGTCTGGCCCTGGAGTCCGAGAAGGACTCTTGCCTTTTGGGTGAAACCGACTTTGTGGAGGCTTTTACTCCAAGTTTCGACCCCAAGGTTCAACATATAAATAGAGGGGTAGGGCTAGCACCCAAGACACATCAAGAAACACCAAGCCGTGTGCCGGCAACCCCGTCCCCTCTAGTTCATTGATACTTCTCCGTCGTATCTACTTTTCCAAACACTTTTGCCCTTGTTTTGGACTCTAACTTGCATGATTTGAATGGAACTAACCCGGACTGACGCTGTTTTCAGCATAATTGCCATGGTGTTATTTATGTGCAGAAACAAAAGTTATCGGAATGACCTGAAACTCCACAGAGATTATTTTTGGAAATAATAAAAAATACTGGCAAAGAATCAAGGCCAGGGGGCCCAAACCCTAGCCACGAGGGTGGGGGGCGCGCCCCCTGCCTTGTGGGCCCCTGGAGCTCCACCGACCTCAACTCCAACTCCATATATTCGTGTTCGGGAGAAAAAATAGAGGAGACGGATTCATCATGTTTTACGATATGGAGCCGCCGCCAAGCCCTAAACTCTCTCAGGAGGGCTGATCTGGAGTCTGTTCGGGGCTCCGGAGAGGGGAATCCGTCGCCGTCATCATCATCAACCATCCTCCATCACCAATTTCATGATGCTCACCGCCATGCGTGAGTAATTCCATCGTAGGCTTGCTGGACGGTGATGGGTTGGATGAGATTTATCATGTAATCGAGTTAGTTTTGTTAGGGTTTGATCCCTAGTATCCACTATGTTCTGAGATTGATGTTGCTATGACTTTGCTATGCTTAATGCTTGTCACTAGGGCCCGAGTGCCATGATTTCAGGTCTGAACCTATTATGTTTTCATGAATATATGTGAGTTCTTGATCCTATCTTGCAAGTCTATAGTCACCTATTATGTGTTATGATCCGGCAACCCCGAAGTGACAATAATCGGGACCACTCTCGGTGATGACCGTAGTTTGAGGAGTTCATGTATTTGCTATGTGTTAATGCTTTGGTCTGGTACTCTATTAAAAGGAGGCCTTAATATCCCTTAGTTTCCGCTAGGACCCCGCTGCCACGGCAGGGTAGGACAAAAGATGTCATGCAAGTTCTTTTCCATAAGCACGTATGACTATATTAGGAATACATGCCTACATTACATTGATGAATTGGAGCTAGTTCTGTGTCACCCTATGTTATGACTGTTACATGATGAACCGCATCCAGCATAATTCTCCATCATCGATCCAATGCCTACGAGCTTTTCAAATATTGTTCTTCGCTTACTTACTTTTCTGTTGCTATTGTTATAATCACTACAAAATACCAAAAATATTACTTTTGCTACCGTTACCTTTTGCTACCGTTACCACTACTATCATATTACCTTGCTACTAAACACTTTGCTACAGATATTAAGTTTCCAGGTTTGGTTGAATTGACAACTCAACTGCTAATACTTGAGAATATTCTTTGGCTCCCCTTGTGTTGAATCAATAAATTTGGGTTGAATACTCTACCCTCGAAAACTGTTGCGATCCCCTATACTTGTGGGTTATCATTTATGCTCCGTAATAGTTTTCATAGTGCTTAGGCGATGCCCTGCAGATATTGTTCTTCACCAACACCGTCACCACGCCGTTGTGCTGCCAGAACTCATCTACTACTTCGCCCCTCTTGCTGGATAAAGAAGGCGAGGACGTCATCGAGCTGAACGTGTGCTAAACGCGGAGGTGTCATACGTTCAGTACTTGATCGGGGCAGATCGTGAAGGTGTACGACTACATCAACCGCGTTGATAAACACTTCCACTTTAGGTCTACGAGGGTACGTAGACATACTCTCCCCTCTCGTTGCTATGCATCACCATGATCTTGCGTGTGCATAGGAATTTTTTGAAATTACTACGTTCCCCAACAATGTTGTGATGTGATATGGTCAAGACATGATGAGATATAAATTGTTGTATGAGATGATCATGTTTTGTTAAAGTTATCGGCAACTGGCAGAAGCCTTATGGTTGTCTCTTTATTGCATAAGATGTAAGCGCCATATAATTGCTTTACTTTATCGCTATGCGATAACAATAGTTGCAAAAGCAATAGTTGGCAAGACGACCATGTGACGACACATTGATAGGGATCAATATGATGGAGATCATGGTGTCATACCGGTGACGATGGAGATCATGACGGTACTTTGGAGATGGAGATTAAAGGCACAAGATGATAATGGCCATATCATGTCACGTATTTTGATTGCATATGATGTTTATCTTTTATGCATCTTATTTTGCTTAGTACGGCGGTAGCATTATAAGATGATCCCTCACTAAATTTCATGGTATAAGTGTTCTCCCTGAGTATGCACTGTTGCAACAGTTCGTCGTGCCGAGACACCGCATGATGATCGGGTGTGATAAGCTCTACGTTCACATACAATGGGTGCAAGACAGTTTTGCACACGCGGAATACTCGGGTTAAACTTGACGAGCCTAGCATATGCAGATATGGCCTCGAAACACTAAGACCGAAAGGTTGAGCATGAATCATATATAAGATATGATCAACATAGTGATGTTCACCATTGAAAACTACTCCATCTCACGTGATGATCGGACATGGTTTAGTTGATATGGATCACGTGATCATTTAGATGACTAGAGGGATGTCTATCTAAGTGGGAGTTCCTAACTAATATGATTAATTGAACTTAAATTTATCATGAACTTAGTCCTGATAGTATTTGCATATCTATGTTGTAGATCAATTACTCGCGTATAGATTCCCCCTTTTATTTATGATATGTTCCTAGAGAAAACTAAGTTGAAAGATGATAGTAGCAATGATGCAAATTGGATCTGTGATTTGAGGATTATCCTCGTTGCTGCATAGAAGAATTATGTCCTTGATGCACCGCTAGGTGATAGAACTATTGCAGGAGCAAATGCAGACATTATGAACATTTGACAAAGCTCGGTATGATGACTACTTAATAGTTTAGTGCACCATGCTTTATGGCTTAGAACCAGTACTTCAAAAATGTTTTGAATGCCATGGAGCATATAAGATGTTCTAAGAGTTGAAATTGGTATTTCATACTCATGCCCGTGTCGAGAGGTATGAGACCTCTGACAGTACTTTGCCTACAAGATGGAGGAGAATAGGTCAACCAGTGAGCATGTGCTCAGATTGTCTGGGTACTACAATTGCTTGAATCAAGTGGGAGTTAATCTTCCAGATAAGATAGCAAATGACAAAGTTCTCTACTCACTATCACCAAGTTACTAGAACTCAATGATGAACTATAATATGCAAGGGATGAAGAAAGTAATTCCCAAGCTCTTCGCGATGCTGAAATCGACGAAGGTAGAAATCAAGAAATACCATCAAGTGTTGATGGTTAACAAGACCACTTGTTTCAAGAAAATGGCAAAGGGAAAGAAAGAGGAACTTCAAAGAAGAATAACAAGCAAGTTGCTGATCCCATGAAGAAGCCCAAAACTAGACCCAAGCCTGGAACTGAGTGTTTCTACTGCAAAGGAAATGGTCACTAGAAGTGGAACTGCCCTAGATACTTGGCGGATAAGAAGGATGGCAAAGTGAACAAAAGTATATTTGATATACATGTTATTTATGTGTACTTTACTAGTGTTTATAGCAACCCCTCAGTATTTGATATTGCTTTAGTTGTTAAGAGTAATACCTCAAAACGGGAGTTGCAAAATAAACAAAGACTAGTTAAGGGCGAGGTGATGATGTGAGTTGGAAGTGATTCCAAGGTTGATAAGATCACCATCGCACACTCCCTTTACCTTCAGGATTAGTGTTGAACCTAAAATAAATGTTATTATGTGTTTGCCTTGAGCATAAATATGATTGGATCATGTTTATTGCAATACGGTTATTCATTTAAGTCAAAGAATAATTGTTGTTCTATTTACGAATAAAACCGTCTATGGTCATACACTCAATATAAATGGTTTATTGAATCTCGATCGTAGTGATACACATATTCATAATATTGAAGCCAAAAGATGCAAAATTAATAATGATAGTGCAACTTACATGTACTTTTGGAGAGAACTCCATGCTGATGGACTTTTGGAATCACTTGATTATGAATCACATGAAGAAAACTCCATGCTGATGGACTTTTGGAATCACTTGATTATGAATCACTTGATGCTTGCGAACCATGCCTCATGGGCAAGATGACTAAGACTCCGTTCTTCGGAATAAAGGAGCGAGCAACAGACTTGTTGGAAATAATACATACTGATGTATGTAGTCCAATGAGTGTTGAGGCTCACGGTGGGTATCGTTATTTTCTGACCTTCACAGATGATTAGAGCAGATATGGGTATATCTACTTGATGAAACATAAGCCTGAAACATTTGAAAAGTTCAAAGAATTTCAGAGTGAAGTGGAAAATCATCATAACAAGGAAATAAAGTTTCTATGATCTGATCGCGGAGACGAATATTTGAGTTACGAGTTTGGTCTTCATTTGAAACGATGTGGAATAGTTTCACAACTCACGCCACCTGGAACACCACAACGTAATGGTGTGTCCGAACGTCATAACCGTACTTTATTAGACATGGTGCGATTTATGATGTCTCTTACCGATTTATCACTGTCGTTTTGGGGTTAAGCATTAGAGACAGCTGCATTTAGGTTAAATAGGGCACAATCTAAATCTGTTGAGACGACATCATAGGAATTGTGGTTTAGCAAGAAAACTAAGTTGTCGTTTCTTAAAGTTTGGGGCTATGATGCTTATGTGAAAAAGTTTCAACCTGATAAGCTCGAACCCAAATCGGAGAAATGCGTCTTCATAGGATACCCAAAGGAAACTGTTGGGTACACCTTCTATCACAGATCCGAAGGCAAGATATTCGTTGCTAAGAATGGATCCTTTCTAGAGAAGAAGTTTCTCTCGAAAGAAGTGAGTGGGAGGAAAGTATAACTTGATGAGGTAATTGTACCTTCTCTCGAATTGGAAAGTAGTTCATCAGAGAAATTTGTTCCTGTGATGCCTACACCAACTAGAGATGATGATGACCATGAAACTTCGGATCAAGTTACTACAGAACTTCGTAGGACAACCAGAGCACGATCCGCACCAGAGTGGTATGGTAATCCTGTACTGGAAGTCATGCTAGTAGACCATGATGAACTTACGAACTATGAGGAAGCGATGATGAGCCCAGATTCCGCAAAATGGCTTGAGGCCATGAAATCTGAGATGGGATCCATGTATGAGAACAAAGTATGGACTTTGGTGGACTTGCCCAATGATCGGCAAGCCATAGAGAATAAATGGATCTTCAAGAGGAAGACGAACGCTGATAGTAGTGTTACTATCTACAAAGCTCGAATTGTCGAAAAACAGTTTTTGACAAGTTCAAGGTGTTGACTATGATGAGATTTTCTCACTCGTAGCGATGCTTAAGTCTATCTGAATCATGTTAGAAAATTGTCACATTTTATGAAATCTGACAAATGAATATCAAAACTACATTCCTTAATGGATTTCTTAAAGAAGAGTTGTATATGATGCAACCAGAAGGTTTTGTCAATCCTAAAGGTGCTAACAAAATGTACAAAGCTCCAGCAATCCATCTATGGACTGGTGCAAACATATCAGAGTTGGAATATACGCTTTGATAAGTTGATCAAAGCATATAGTTTTATACAGACTTGCGGTGAAGCCTGTATTTACAAAAAGTGAGTGGGAGCACTACAGCCTTTCTGATAAGTATATGTGAATGGCATATTATTGATCGAAAATGATGTAGAATTTTTCTGAAAAGCATAAAGGATAATTTGAAAGGAGTTTTTCAAAGAAATAATTAACTGTAAAGCTACTTACATATTGGGCATCAAGATCTATAAAGATAGATCAAGATGCTTGATAAGACTTTCGATGAGTACAAACCTTGATAAGATTTTGTAGGAGTTCAAAATGAATCAGTCAAAGAAGGAGTTCTTTCCTAAGTTGTAAGGTGTGAAATTGAGTAAAGACTCAAAACCCAGCCACTGCAGAAAATAGGAAAAGAATGAAAAGTCATTCCCTATGCCTCGGTCATAGGTTCTATAAAGTATGCTATGTTGTGTACCAGACCTATTGTATTCCTTAGCATGATTTTGGCAAGGGGGTATAATAGTGATCTAGGAGTAGATCACTGGACAGCAGTCAAAATTTTCCTTAGAGGACTAAGGAAATATTTCTCGGTTATGGAGGTGATAAAAGAGTTCGTCGTAACGAGTTATGTCGATGCAAGCTTTTTACACCGATCTAGATGGATCTAAGTCTCAATCTAGATACATATTGAAAGTGGGAGCAATTAGCTAGAGTAGCTCCGTGCAAAGTATTGTAGACACAGAAATTTGCAAAATACATACGGATCTGAATGTTGCAGACCCGTAGACTAAACTTCTCTGACAAGCAAAACATGATCACTCTTTGGGTGTTAATCACAAGCAAACATAAAGATGTGAACTAATCACATAAAGATGTGAACTATTCACATGACGATGTGAACTAGATTATTGACTCTAGTGCAAGTGGGAGACTGAAGGAAATATGCCCTGGAGGCAATAATAAAGTTGTTATTTATTTCCTTATATCATAATAAATGTTTATTATTCGTGCTAGAATTGTATTAACCAGAAACTTAGTACATGTGTGAATACATAGACAAACAGAGTGTCACTAGTATGCCTCTACTTGACTAGCTCGTTAATCAAAGATGGTTAAGTTTCCTAACCATTGACACGAGTTGTCATTTGATTAATGGGATCACATCATTACAGAATGATGTGATTGACTTGACCCATCCGTTTAGCTTAGCACTATGATCGTTTAGTTTATTGCTATTGCTTCCTCCATAACTTATACATGTTCCTATGACTATGAGATTATGCAACTCCCGAATACCGGAGGAACACTTAGTGTGCTATCAAACGTCACAACATAACTGGGTGACTATAAAGATGCTCTACTGGTGTCTCCGATGGTGTTTGTTGAGTTGGCATAGATAGAGATTATGATTTGTAACTCCGTGTATCGAAGAGGTATCTCTGGGCCCTCTCGGTAATGCACATCACTATGAGCCTTGCAAGCAATGTGACTGATGAGTTAGTTACGGGATGTAGCATTACGGAACGAGTAAAGAGACTTGCCGGTAACGAGATTGAACTAGGTATTGAGATACCGACGATCGAATCTTGGGCAAGTAACATACCGATGACAAAGGGAACAACGTATGTTGTTATGTGGTTTGACCGATAAAGATCTTCGTAGAGTATGTAGGAACCAATATGAGCATCCAGGTTCCGCTATTGATTATTGACCGGAGATGAGTCTCGGTCATGTCTACATAGTTCTCGAACCCGTAGGGTCCGCACGCTTAATGTTCGGTGACGATCGGTATTATGAGTTTATGTGTTTTGATGTACCGAAGGTAGTTCGGAGACCCGGATGTGATCACGGACATGATGAGGAGTCTCGAAATGGTCGAGACATAAAGATTGATATATTGGACGGCTATATTCGAACACCGGAAGTGTTCCGGGTGGTTTCGGGTAAAACCGGAGTGCCGGAGGGTTACCGGAACCCCCCGGGGAACTAATGGGCCTAGATGGGCCTTAGTGGAGAGAGAGAGGGGCTGCCAGGGCAGGCCGCATGGCCCCTCCCCCTTGAGTTTGAATTGGACTAGGAGGGGGGCGGCGCCCCCTTTTTTCCTTCCCCTCTCCCACTCCTTCTTTCCCCCTCCTAGTAGGACTAGGAAAGGATGAATCCTATTCCTACTAGGAGGAGGATTCCTCCTCTCCTTAGCCGTCCCAAGGGCCAGCTGGCCTCCCCCCTTGCTCCTTTATATACGGGGGCAGGGGGCACCCTAGAACACACAAGTTGACATTGTTTAGCCGTGTGCGGTGTCCTCCTCCACCATAATCCACCTCGGTAAGCCCTGCGCCGGTAGCTTCATCATCACCGTCATCACGACGTCGTGCTGACAAAACTCTCCCTCGCCACTCAGCTGGATCTAGAGTTCGCGGGGCGTCACCGAGCTGAACGTGTGCAGATCGCGGAGGTTTCGTACCTTCGGTGCTAGGATCAGTCGGATCGTGAAGACGTATGACTACATCAACCGTGTTTTCATAACGCTTCTGCTTGCGGTCTATGAGGATACGTGGACAACACTCTTCCCCTCTCATTGCTATGCATCATCTAGATAGATCTTGCGTGTGCGTAGGATTTTTTTTGAAATTACTGCGCCCCCCCCCCCCAACAGAGATAACTGCAAGCCCACTGATGAAGTGCATTGTGGCTGTTCGAGTGTTGGCATATGGGTGTTCGACCGATGTGAAGACTATGTCTGCACTGGTGAAGACACAATCTTGGAGGTTGTTCAAAGGTTCACGAAAGCAGTGATCGCTGTCTTTGGCCTAGAGTACTTGAGAGCACCCAACGAGGAAGATACTCAAAGGCTCATGACAGAGAGTGAAGCAAGAGGATAGCGAGGGATGCTTGGATCACTTGACTGTATGCACTAGACATGGAAGAATTGCCCTGCATGATGGAAGGGTTGAGTACAAAGATCATGACTTGTTGCATCATACTGCATAACACGACCATTGAAGACGAGAGGGATATGCATGAGAACTTTCGGTATATCACCAACGGAACTCCGATTGTACGAACAGGATCATGTCATTCCTTGAGAAGCATCGCAAGATCGAGAACCGACAAGTTCATGCTCAACTCCAACAAGATATTATTGAGCATCATTAGGGACGTCTTAGCAAGTTCCAGTAGTTCTATCACATGTTATTTGCTACATATGGACCATTCGGTGTGTTTAAATTTGAATGATTCAGTTTGTAAACTTTGAATTCGGTTTGTAAACTATATTGGTGATTTGCTTGAACATTCACATTTATGTTTACTTTCTATATGTGTGCTCATATGTAGTTGCAATGTATACTAGAATTGCAAGCTTCGGAAAAAACAAAGATTTACTCCGTTATATATAGGGGATCGGCTAGGTCCGACCAAAACTTATTGGAGTAAATATACTCCACCAAGGGTTTAGGGTGCCGGATCCTTCTCTATTTATTGGGCATCGGCATCCCCCGCGTCGCCTTGCTGGGCGTTATGGGGGAGACCTAGATCGAGCCCAGCCGCTCTCTCTCTCTCTCCTCCCCCCCCCCCTCACCTTGCCGCCACCGGAGGAGCGACCGTGGAAGCCGCGTCGGCTTCGGGGAAGGTGGCAGTGGGACTCTTTTGGTCGGTTCGTGGGATCTCCTACTTAGTCCGCCCCATGGATGCATGCATGGCTTCCAGGTGTAGTAGATGCATGGAGATGGTGGCTGGGCACCCGATGATGCTCTAGTGTGCTGGTAGGTGGTCGTCTCAAGGCACCACCGCGATGGTCCAGCGGTGGAGATTGTGTGCACCGTCATCGGTATGGGTCATTGTGGTGATCACTCCGGCATGTGGCGGCGGCCTACTGCGGGTAGTGATGGCCACCGGAAGGTCCTCACGAGGGTTCTTCTATATAGATTTGGCGGTTGACTTCAACTGTGAGATGCAAACTATGGACGACCGCTTACGCGGAGGGATGGCTGTGCAACAACGGCAACCGCATCGCATTCAGTTGTTGTCTCGGTGGAAAAGTGGTGGTGACAACACATGTGTGACTTCGATATTGGTGCTACCTGAGCATCCAGTCTCGAGCTACGGGGTGAAAGCCTAGGTCTGACCCGAGTTGCTTATATCTGGCAATGATGATAGTTTTGTGTCGTTCCCTTGTAGAAGGTTTTGCTCAGATATGTTCAGACTGATTCTTCAGGGTGAAAACCTAGATTCTACTATGGGCGGTTGGATCAGGTGACGCCAGCGCTTGAGCGTCGCTCCCTTCTTCAAGACATTGCTGTTGAATAATCTCATCGTCAGTATGGTGTCATGATATGTTTCGTGCAGATATGGTCATTGTTATAGTTTGCTGATTGCGGGTTGGGTCGCCTTAGGTTATTTTCTTTTTCCTCGCCGATGCATAGCTTTGGTATTATATGACTTTGTTATTTGCCGTCATTTTTTGTGTATGCGTGTCGTTGATGTTGACTGTGTTCATTCTAGCTATGCAGAGACCGGACGTGTGTTCATTATGTTTGTATCCTCTCTACGTTTCATTTTGAGCCAACAAAATTTACCCTTTATCAACAATTTGCTGGGATCGGTTAGAAATACCCTAACAGACGGAGCAGGATGCATAAACCACAGCTGCAATTTCAAGAACTAACACAAGCACAGAAGAGAAAGAACACGCATTGTTGTAGTCGCACGTATCAGGTATCAATAAAACGTTTCCCCTCAAAAAAAAGGTATCAATAAAACGAGACGTGGTGTTTCTACTATCGTGTCCGATTCTGGTCAGGTTCCCGAGTTCGGAGGCGCCCATATAAGCAGCGCCGCAGCCTCTCTTCTTTTCTCGACTAGAACCCTACACGAGTTTTTTTTTTTTTTGAGAGGAACCTGACCAGAATCGGACACGAACCCTACACGAGTTGCTCAAGTACCGGCTGAACGCGCCGCCGCCGTCGCCGTATCTCCTTAATCCGGCCTCTAGCTAGCCTGCGTGAAAGGTCGCGGAAGCCAGACATGGACCAGACCGAAGCCCTACCCGACGACACGCTCGCCAGCATCCTCGGCCGCCTCCCGCCGTGCGACCTCGCCGCGTCCCGCTGCGTCCGCAACACGTGGCGCGCCGTCGTGGACGCCCGCCGCCTGCTGCTCCCGCACATGCTCCCGCATTCGCTGCATGGCATCTTCATCAACTACATCGACTACGAGAGCCCGCGCTGCTTCTCGCGCCCCTCCACACAGAAGCCCGCGATCGACTGCAACCTCGACTTCCTGCCTGGTTACGCCGAGGATTTCGATTCAATCGTAGACCACTGCAATGGCCTCTTGCTTTATGAGAGCGACATGAACTTGTGCTCCTACGTGGTCAACCCCGCCACGCGACAATGGGGACGTCTCCACTACAAGACCGACCACCGCCACCACCTCGCATACCTTGCGTTCGACCCCGCCGTCTCACCCCACTATGAGGTGCTTTTGATCCCGTGTGTGCCTGACAAAGTGGACCCTGCACAAGATTCCATGGAATGGCCACCATCCTCGTGGGTGTTTGATGTGTTCTCATCTAGTACAAGGAAATGGCTCAAGAGGTCCTTTATCCGCCAAGGCGAGGCTGCCGGCACGGTGACCGATGTTCGGGTAGATCCACCAGAGCCAAAATCTATGTGCGGGGGAGGTCCAAGGCGGCGATATAGTGCGTACTGGCGAGGATCACTCTATGTGCATTGTCGCGGTGCGTTTGTCGTCAGGTATTACCGCATCTTTGTAGAGTCGCACTTCTACTTCTCGAACGATGCTTCGGTGCTTTAAGGCACCTACCTTTGTATCTATGACATATGAGCCCAACAGGTGGCTGGCCCATATGTCAATGACCCAAAGGCAGGTGCCTTTAAGGCACCGAAGCTGCGTCCCTACTTCTTTTGTCTTAGTAGCGTTTTCTCTTATAATATTTGAATATTTATACGACAACTTCGCCACTATAGCTATGAATTGATAATTTTGCAGATTATCTTTGTCGGACAGCAAGTACCAAGTAATTAAGATGCCAATAGATATTGCAGAAAGAAAACAGGATCAATATCTTGGCAAATCAGAAAAAGGGGTGTACCTTGCAGCTATAATATATGATAAACATATACTCCAAGTTTATACCCTTGTTGAATCAAGCAGACACATAGATTGGGTGTTGAAGTATCATGTTGATCTCGAGCCATGTGCAACGGCAGATTTCCGGATCGACACAGATGAGCTCGAGGGATTTGAAAAAACATGGACCTTGGATGGAGGACGACGAGAATGGAGATGGGGAGAAGCAGATGAAGAAGAAGGAGAAGGAGAAAACGGTGGGATGCTAATACCAGAGAATCTAGAATGGGACTCCGACGATGATAATGTTCTGAATGTTAAAGCTGATTATGGATGCTTCTATGGAGGGAACGTCTACTTCCTTGGCTTTCACCCTTACAAGGAGGTTGTTTTCTTGGGGTTATCATTTACAGGAATGGCTTATCATTTGGAAAGCTCGAAGGTTCAGTATCTTGGAGACATGCGCCCAAAAGATTACTATCATGGACATGCGAATGGCATATACGACTCATTTCCGTACACCCCTTGCATGATTGGGAGGCTTCAGAGTCATGCTTCAAGGAGTCGTCGCCGTCGCAGAAGTTAGAGCATTTCGGCTGTTTGACTGAACAATATAGGAAATGGCAGCCGATGTTTGGGTCCTCCGTTTTACCTTTGATGATGTTCTCGTTGAAACTGCTCCGGCAGGTCGGTTACGTGTTAACCTGCGTTCTGTATCATTTAGATTAGATTATTCAAGGGTCTAGTTAAGTGCCAAGAAGTCTTAGCCTTTTGCATTTCTCTGGTTTCTTCAGCTATTTGAGTATCAACTTTTGCAGTTGCATGAATGAGTAGACATGTACAACCGAATTCGTGCACCGATAGTTTGCAACCCTGAGCTTTGGGTTCTTCTGATTCCTCGATGATTCACTTGGATGGATGTATAGATTTTTTGTCCAAAAAAACCACCTGCCAATGAAATTGATAAAAAAGACCATCTTCAAACGAAATTGACAGAAGAAACCATCCCAGCCGTGGCGGCAGGCACGGCCCACAAGGCCAGGCGGCAACAGGCGCGGCAACAGGCGCATAACAGCCAGCCAAGACCCAAAACGGAACGTGGGGCTGCATGTGATCCCTGCCGTCTAGTGGCGTGGTGGCATGACTGTTTGCCTACGTTTCGTCTGTATTTTGTTTGGTCTGACGAATAATGGCGTTTTGTCTGTGTTTTGTTTTGTCTGTGTTTTATTTCGTTTTATTTCGTTTGACGAATAATGCCATAGATTTGTATGTCCCTACTGTTGATTCCTATACATATAGTGCACTGTTTTTGCAAATAATAATAGTTTATTTACAAATAATAATACAAGCCTCCGTCGCGGGTCTCATCATCGGCCTCCTTACACCGGCCTTAACGCCCGGCGGAACATCACCGTCGCAAGCCTCATTGTCGGCCTCCTCATGCCGGGATTCACCCGACGGACTTTCACCACCGTAGTCTCATCGTCGGCCTCCTCGCCCGGCGGAACTGCTCCGCCGCGAGCCTCATCGTCGGCCTCTTCGCACTGGCCTCATCGCCTGGCAGACCTTCGCCACCGCAGGCCTTATCGTCGACCTCCTCGCGCCAACATCATCGACAGGCGGACCTTCACCGTCGCGGGCCTCATCGTCCGGCAAACTTGCTCCATCACAGGCCTCATCGTCGGCCTCCTCACGCCGGCCTCAACGCCCGTCTGCCTCCTCGCGTACCTTCCCCGCCGTAGGTCTCATTGTGGGCCTCCTCACACCGACATCATCGCCCGGCAGACCTTCACCGCCGCGGGCCTCATTGACGGCCTCCTCGCGCCCGCCTCATCGCCCAGAGGACCTGCTCCGTCGCGGGGCTCATCGTCGGCCTCCGGTGGCGAAGGTCCGCTAGGCGATGAGACCGACGATGAGGCTTGCGGCAGCGAAGGTCTGCCAGGCGATGAGGCCAGTGCGAAGAGGCCGACGACGAGGCCCGTCGCGGAGCAGGTCCGCTGGGCGATGAGACCAGCGCGAGGAGGCTGGCGATGAGACCTGCAACGGCGAAGGTCCGCCAGGCGACGAGGCCGGTGCGAAGAGGCCGACGATGAGGCCCGCAGTGGAGCAGGTCCGCCGGGCAGTGGCGGAGCTACAACGAACAAACTGGGCGGGCCAAACTAATGAAGAGCGCAAAAAAATATGAAAATTTGAACCATATACTATTTCAGTAGGCATAGACAATATGGAGCTGCATACTTGTTCTCATTGATTAGAAGATGCACACACATATTTATGTACATATATACTAGTACTAAACAAAAGAAGCCACAGTAGCTTACCATCGGTCATGGTCATCATGGATTCATGGTACAAATCAGCTTTCCGATCCTGGGTCACCTGTGCTGTTACATACTACTGTACTACTCTACAAATCAAGAGAGAAATTCACCTATGTCTGGGTCACCTGCAGCACGGCAATGACGCCGGAGTGGTCATTCGTCACAAGGACCGGCAGCTCAATAGCAGCCGCTGCTTGTTACTCTGCTTCTTGCTGCTGCTGCCGGATCGCCACTGGCCGGGTCGCCGCTGCAGCTACTGCGACCACATCAGATGGAGGATGCTGGGATGCGGGATGGATTGCTACTGGGAAGGGTAGGGGCTAGCTCCGACTAGCCGGACCTCTGCCGTCGGCCGGCGCCGTGCCCTAGTCGTCCTAGTGGAGTCCACGAACAGGGGATGGGGATGGATGTGAGCGGTGGGTGCGGTGTGCAGCTTTATTGGACTGAGCGTTTGGGGCTTTGGGCCATGACGCTATTGATTATGGGCTGTGCGCTATGTGGCTGTGGGCTGGGCTTTGAGCATATGTATTAAAAAAAAGTTTGGCAATTTTGCTGGGCGAGCCACGGCACGGTTTTGTCCATGAGTAGCTCCGCCAGTGCTGCCGGGCGAGGAGGCCGTCGCGATGAGGCTGACGATGAAACCCGCGGCGGTGAAGGTCCGCCGGGTGAATCGCCCGACACGAGGAGGCCGACGGTGAGGCCTGCGGCGGTGATGTTCCGCGGGGCGTTGAGGCCGGTGCGAGAAGGCCGATGATGAGGCCCGCGATGGAGGCTCGTATTATTATTCATAAATAAACGATTATTATTTGCAAAAATAGTGCACTGCATGCCTAGGAATCAATAGCAAGGACATACGAATATGTGGTATTATTCGTCAGACGAAACGAAACGCATATGAAACAAACACATGGATGAAACTAGCATACAAACAGTCCTGCCGCCACCCCACTAAGCGGCAGGGAGCACATGCAGCCCCCCGTTCCGTTCTTGGGTGCTTGCTGGCTGTTATGCGCCTGCTGCCGCCAGACCATGTGGTTATACAATAGTGCACTGCATGATCATGATCTATTACACAGAAACAGGCCTAAACATCAGGCGTCAAGGTGATTTCGATCACCTCGCGCTTGTAGGACTTCTCTGGAGCGAAGAGAATTTTTAGATCCCGCCGATGATGATGATTGCAATATATTCGGATAAAATTGATTTATGTCGCCCGTTAGACATGAATTGGGTGTTTGGTCTAGTGGTATGATTCTCGCTTCGGGTGCGAGAGGTCGCGAGTTCGATTCTCGCGACACCCCATTTTGTCTCTCCTTTTTTTTTACAGCCAGAAACAAAAAAAACTCTCTCCAGTCCAGGTAGCTGCCAGCACAGTGCCACAACCGAGACGGACGTCAAGCCTCAGCACGGCAGCAGACAGAGCGCTATTCTTGGCGCCAAGCAAATTAAGCTCCTCCCCCTTCTACCTCCTCTCCCGTCCACCCGTCCCAACCAGCCACCGCGTTTCGTGCCTGTAAAAAACTCTCTCCAGTCCAGGTAGCTGCCAGCACAGTGCCACAACCGAGACGGACGTCAAGCCTCAGCACGGCAGCAGACAGAGCGCTATTCTTGGCGCCAAGCAAATTAAGCTCCTCCCCCTTCTACCTCCTCTCCCGTCCACCCGTCCCAACCAGCCACCGCGTTTCGTGCCTGTAAATAGTCACGCGGCAAAGCGGCCGGTCTCGCGCGATCGATCCCTTTGACTTGATCAATCAGGAGAAGGCAAGAAAAAGGGTCGATCCATGGTGCCGGCAATGGCGTCCCGCCGGGCCGTCCTCGTCATGGTCGTCGCCGTCGCGGCGGCGTCGTCCGTTGCAGCCGACGATCCGGACTACAGTTACGTGTCGGGGACCAAGCTGGGCCCGGAGAACTGGGCCAAGCTGAGCCCCAAGTACAGCGCCTGCAACGGCGGCGCTGCGGCGAGGAAGCAGTCCCCCATCGACATCGTCACCAAGAGCGCCGTCCCCAAGCCCGACCTCGACCCCCTCACCCGCACCTACGTCGCCACCGACGCCACCCTCATCAACAACGGCAAAGAAATCTCGGCAAGTCCCTTCCATTGACGCCTCCAAGCCGGCGACGCGCGCGCGTCCATGTACACTACTGACCGGCCGATTTGGTAAATGGCGATGCAGATGACGTTCAACGGTAAGCCTGGCGGCGTGACCATCGGTGGCAAGGCCTTCAGCCTCAAGAAGCTCCGGTGGAAGACGCCCTCGGAGCACACCATCAACGGCAAGAGGCACCCGGTCGAGGTCCAGCTCGTCCACGAGAGCGACGCAGGCTCCGGCGAGCTCGCCATCATCGCCATCCTCTACAAGGTCGGCGCCCCGGACTCCTTCTACTTCCAGCTCAAGCGGAAGCTGGCGGAGCTGGCGGCCGACCGGTGCAGCTACGGCGAGCAGGACGCGCGCGTGGCGGCCGGCCTGGTGCACCTGCGCTCGCTGGAGAAGCGGACGGGGAGCTACTTCCGGTACATGGGCTCCCTCACGGCGCCGCCGTGCGCCGAGAACGTCTACTGGAACGTGCTGGGCAAGGTGAGGCAGATGACCAAGGAGCAGATCGACCTCGTCACCGCGCCGCTGCCGGCCGCCGCCAAGCAGAACGCCCGGCCGGTGCAGCCGCTCAACGGCAGAGTCGTCACCTTCTACAACCCGCCCAACAGTACCATCTCCTTCGACATGTGACCTTACCCCATTAGATGGAATGCTAATTAACCTAGAAATCAACGTACTGACCAGCTAATCTCGTGTTTGCCTTGTCATTATCTCTTCGCTGCTTTACTCAGATGAAACATTGTCAGAAAGATCTTGGCATGATACCTTGTTGTAGTACTAATTATAACGATCATCTGAAACTCTGAATCATATTAGCTACTGCACTGGCCAAGATTCCAGGGCCAATTTAGTAATACCCCAATACTATCTGAAATTCAGTCTAGTTTATCTGAATTCGGAATCGTTTCTGAACTTTCCTTATCTTGATGCAACGAACCAGAAGCGCAAAATTAAAATTGGGTACACTGCAAGTGAATACATACATTCCCCAGTTTTCTTATTCCATCCTTGTTAACAGCATCAGAATGAATAGCACATACAATTGCTATTTAGTTTGGAAAATAAATCCAGTGACTCCAGGGCTGGCGATTATCCCTTCTGTGATAACTGAGCCTGATGGCATATACTCGCTCTTGCGGCACAACAAATCCGTGTGGTCCATTGCCTGAAATGTAGAAAGGCATTTAGTTTGGAAATTCGACATGAACAATACTCCCGAAGAGTCGTAGGGTTAGGAAGCCCACATTATCACGATATTGAATGGCACTGTTTCCGACATAGACTCGGTACCAACTCGTGTTACTATTTAGATTCAAACAAGAGAGAAATTCCAGGTTTACGTCCATCATCAGAAATAACAAATAATTCCATTGTGTCCAGTCAATATTCCAGCAGAAAATAGCTAATTCCAGGTAAGTTGATGCTTAATGCCAGTGGATTTCATGCAGAAACTATTCTTTTTCTACTTAGCTCTTTTGTTTGCACTGAAATCCTGCAAACTAGTAATTCTTGTGGTGCCAATAGCACTAAACTTAAAAATGTATGCCAAACTAGTAACTCTTGAAAATGCACCTGGCGCAACGACTCGCTCTTGGAACCATCACTAATGATATTCAGAACTCGAAGCAACCAATAAGTTTAATACCAAGGACTGCACCATGTTTTGACAATTTACACCTTTCTCATTACAGTAGAATTCGTTTGGAGGTTATGGTACACATTATGCGACACCATTACCAGCTCTTCAGTGATTTACATGCCCAGAAATGTTCAGGCAACAGAAAAACAGAAGCCACCCACGGTATCCATAGCTCAACTTACATTCAATGTGATATGCAAACTTGACTAGCCAGAGTTAAAGTTTCTACATTCCTCTCTTCAGAGCAATTAAATTTGAATGTACTGTAATATTTTAGTTGTAGATATCCAGTTAGTTAGAAGTTAGTGGAGAGGTCTGTACTAGCCAATATACAGGAGCGCAGTTTGGGATTTTGAGATAATCAATATTCATGGCATCATAACCCCATTACAGTGATGCATGACGGAGCCAACGATCTTTTTTTTTGATGGACTGACGGTGATAAAATGCATACTCTGCAACAATAAATAGATAACTAAAACAACGATGCAGCTAGTGGACAATGCAAAATGGCACCTCTGTATATATAGGCTGCATACTGGATCCTCAATTTATGATGTAACAACATAAATTCAAGTTTGAGAAGGGATACGGAGGATCATGGTTTTCAATTTCAGTTTCAGAAAAATTTCAGCACCAACTGAAATCATCGAAATTCAGCGAATTTCAGTTTTCATTTCAGTCAAAGGGCCGAAATATTCACTTGAATTCAATTAAGATTTTGAATATTTTGAAAAACATTTGAATTTATGTGTACTACTGAAACTGCTGAAATTAATGAAATTCAGTGAATTTCATTGAAATCTCACCGAAAGTGAAAACCATGTGGAGGATCAAGGATACTAGCACATGTTTACTACAATAGAATTAACAGTAAAGCACATAATCAGTCACTTAACAAGGAACAGTGCAGCTGTTTCTGTAGTTTCGGAGCCAGAATTCGTGAATAGGACAAATAGTGTATTCAGATGCGTGATCAAACTCGAAAACATGACAGCTTACACTACTAATATAAACAGTGACGAAGTCAAATAAACTGATGTGCGATGAAAGAATAATTTAAGGCGTGTGTGTCACCAAGTAAGTGGCGCGCCCAAATCTAACCACGAAACAAACAGATCTGCGACGAAGTAGTGGCTGCTTTTCTGCAATCTACCGAAGGCTTAGGTTTATTTAATTTCACTAATCTGGATGAAGTCGCACTTGAGCAAGGAATGCTGGGCAGAGTACTAACATATTTTAGGGAAACTATGTGCTGAAAAGAAGTGGTTGTACAGCTAAAGTTGAATTTTCATATTGTATTCAGGTCCCTGACGGCAGAGTATTGCACAATTCAAAATCTGTCCCCATTGTGAGTAGGAATGACTAGATGGACACGGTGAAAGCTGGATTAAACTCACTGGAATAAGAGGAATGCCTTTGGAGCTGTGGTCATGGCCCATGACGACATCGTTCCTGTAATAAGAGACAAATGGAAGGTTGTAAGAAAGGACGGTGAGAAACAATGCAGTGACACGACAGCTGAGGAAGAAAATTCGAGGGCCGACGTTCTACCTCTCAAGCTATGCTGCTGATCTTCTGCAAGAAGATGGTGGTGCAAGGTATGTTGTCAAGATTAGTTCTGAAATTTTCATCAAATTTCCACAGGATGTCAGGACTGCATTGTCAAGAACATGTGAAATTGCAACAATTCAGAAACGAGCCAAAAGCAGATGAGGAAACTAGCAAAATTTTGTCTGATTTTCAAATCCATATCATGACCCCACAAATGTGTTGTCCTAATTAATACTATCAGTATATACAGACAAACAGAAACAAGTTTACTAAGCCTAGAGCACGGCAACAACAAGCAGCAGAAGCGGACACAAACCAAACCCAACCCGAGAGCAAAATTAAATCTCCTGCCCGCGCTACAACGGCCCGGATTTCGCCACGCGGTCGTCCACCTCCATCTGGGCCGCCCAATCCGCCGCCCGCCTCCCCGACGCGAACCGCATGACCCCTCCCAGCCCGGGCGCCGGCGCCGGCGCGGCCTCCTCCGTCTCGGCCGCCTTCGCCTCCCTCCGCCTCGCTGCCGGTGGCGGGGGAGGCGGGGACCAGTCGACGCTCTCCACGGCGCTCTTCCGCGAGCGGCTGCGGCGCATGAGGAAGCCGAGTCCAGGGCAGCAGCCGGAAGGAGGGCGCTCCGAGGGGGGCGGGCGAGGCCTGCGCCGCGCCCTCTCGCGCTCGGAGAGCACCTTCCCGATGCACGAGACCTTGGGGGAGCTGGGCTCGTCCTCCGGGACGGCGGGCCTCGGGTTGCGGCCGCCGCCGCCGGTCTTGGCCTTCTTGGGGAACATGGCGGGCGGGTGCTGCTGGTGGGTCCGCCGCGCGCCGCCCTGGCCGAGCTTCCCGGAGAGGCCGATGATGGGCGCCGCCGTGGGCTTCAGGTTCCCGGAGAAGCGCTGCGACGCGGCGCCGTTGTGGTGGTGGTGGTGGTGCTGGCCGGGCGCGCTCGGGTTGTGGGCCTTGAGCAGGCACTTGGGGTTGGTGTTCTCCTTGAGGGAGTCGTCGCGGTCGTAGACGCCGCCGACGTCCGCCCAGGCGATGTCGTCGCCGATGCGCAGCCGCGTCGAGTCCGGCGGGTAGCCGCCGCGGTCGCGCGAAGTTGACGTCGCCATGAGAGAGGAGGAGAGATCGGTGGGAGGAGGGGCGGGGAGGGGAGGGGAGGAAGAAGTCGTCGGCGGGTTCAGGTTCCGGTTCCGGTTGGTCGGCGTGTGGCGCGGTTTAAAAGGAGGGAGGGAGTCGTATGCGCTCGCGTCGTTGGGGATTGCCGGGAGCGTGGCTGGGTGCGTGCGGGTGGGCGTCCTTTTCTTTCCGCCTCGATTTGTTTTCCCTCTCGGTTTAGTAAACGGTTTATCAAAAGTCGGAGGAGTTGTGGTTTGTGTGGGCCTGGTTTACAACACACCGGGGTCAGGATGGCTCCAGGAAAACCCTGCTCCAGATTCTAGAAGCACCAGCGTTGCGATGCTACCCGTGGGCGGCGTGTGCGTGGACGGAGAAGGCCAGTAAAGAATCTTGTGTTGAATTTTTTTTTCTGAAAACTTGAATTAACAATCTAATTGCCGATTTGAGTATGTATAGGATGCGGCAAGAACATTTCTTTGGTTGAGTTTTTGGTAAGATTTGATTTGATTTGGGTACAACTAGGAGAAGGCAAAAAAAAGTTTTAATTTAGTTGAGATTTTGGTAAGATTTGATTTAATTTTATTTAGACATGACATAATTTTGGTAAGATTTGATTGAGTAAATGTAGGGTATACTCCCTCCGTTCCAAATTATGTGTCTTAGATTTGTCTAGATACGGAGGTATCTAACACTAAAATGAGTCTAGATACATCCGTATCTAGACAAATCCAAGACAAGTAATTCGAAACGGAGGGAGTAGGTTTTAGTAGGAAAAAGAAAGGGAAGTACTGATTTAATTTAGTTATTCTAAACCAAAGAAGGGATCGTAGAAAAAAACATAGAGGGGAATGGGAGAAGGTTAGAAAGTAGAGATTTTTTTTAATATTGTGAGCATGGAAATACCTAGTGCGATATCCCCCGATATCCACATCACAGTCCAAGCGCCCAACTCATGAGCAAACGCGCCTGGGATAACCACAAACGCATGTGATCGCATGAGCAACAGGTAACTTTTCGACCTGACCCGTATCATTCGCACAGGGTACAATCCACGTCTCTAAAGGGCGGAAAGAAAACCCTCGAACCCACCCACCCCCTTCTCTACCAATCGAGAGGCGACGACGCACACCTCGATCCCCTCCGCCTAGCGACTGAGAGCAACACATCTGTCTTCCTCTGACGATGTCTCCCAGTGCTAGCCTCCGAGTTTCTTTGCCCTCCGGCGGTGACCTAGTGGTCGTCTCCTTCCCCGGGTTCCACCATGCCACAAAGCTTTTGTCCCTTCCGGCAACGGCGGTCGCCCGACGGCTATCTTCCTTATCCTTTGACGAAGGTTATTACACTCCTTCTCCTCATTCTCCACCTCGTTTTGTTTTTCTATG
>NC_041386.1:477879813-477895686 GCF_002162155.2 Triticum dicoccoides | reverse complement strand
GTGCAGACCCATCATCTGTTTCCTCACGGGAGAATGGGGCGCCAATTAACCAAAGGAAAAGGGGGATCACCCCCATGGGATAAAAGGGCTCCCTTGTGCTCGTGGAAATCTCCCACTTGGGTTTGTTACCTTGGATAGTCCTCACCTTAAGGTGTGGGAGCACAAGATATGCAATACCTTGGGTATATCAACATTTTCTTCTTCATGCAGCTATCAGTAGTGCATCCTCAACAAAATTTGATGTCACCTCTGGATCTCCGAAGCACCCTCAAAGCTAGGCCAGCGTTGTTGACACTACGATTGGGAAGTCGTCAACCGGAGTAAGAAGGTACCAAAACAACGAATTGAGGACCAAACTGTTGTCCTAGAGAAGAAGGCAGCGAAGAAAGCTGGACAATCATCCCAGTTTTGGACAAGCTTGCCTCACTAGCTTCCCTGCGAAGCCGTGCTTCAATCGACGCACGAAGAAGGAGCTAGCAGACGAAAACATGAATGGTCATCGTCCACACAGTTGAAGAGCACCTTTACGAACCGACAGCAAATGAGGCCTTGGACTTCGCCGAGACCGAAGCTCACATTCTCCGCCAATGCCGAAATGTACCAACGAGAGGGGGACATGACACGAAGACATTATCCTGCGGCATCGACGAATGACACCATCGCACTGTCGCAACCACCGATTAACATCTAGACTGAACCCTAGCAAACCGGATTCCCCAGCCTCACTGCCACTGGCCGGAAGACACCCGGAGCCGAGGAAGGTGGCGGCGGCATGTCACCCACCAGAGAAAACCCTAGCCGCCTTTCCTGTCGTGAGAAATCGGAGGTGCGATTGCTTTTTGTCAAGTCCACCTCGTGTGCACGTACGTGTGCCACTGGTGCACTGCACCGGGCCTAGATAAGATAAGTCGCTGAGAAGGATCGCACCAATCAACAGAGCGCGACGCTCGACGCGATGTCGCGTACACATCTGGGCAGCTGTATAGGAATAGGAGCACTAGAAAAACCAAAACCTTGAGATTAACTACGACGACGGCGACGTGTTTAGACCGCTCCGAGCACGCAGTTGCCCGTTTCCTAAGCTAATGAAACCAGCAGCTAGCTAGTGCTGCAGCTGGTGCACGCGGCCGACCGGGGGCAGGCGGTTGTAGTCTATGTATTCCCTCAGTTCTCGCGGTTTCATGGACTTTTTTGACCTTGGACTCCGCAGGACCAGGGTCCCACGCACCCTGGCTATCTTGCTCCTCAAACAATGGGGGTAGACCGGAGACTGCCGCCATCAAGTAGCAAGTTCAAATATTTCTCTGCTTATGAAACTTAATTACAACTAATTAATTGAGCGGTCGTGGCCATCTCCATCAATCGATGAGCTAGAGGCTGGAGGGGGAACCCTCATTTTGGAGAAAAGAACAATGACAAGAAGGTGACATCTCATTGTTGATCATATAGGTCCTGTTCGAGCAGTTGATCGGTTACCATCATGCCATGTCAGTACGACCTCACTGCTTCCCTCTAGACGACTCGTGCCAAACAGCTCAACCACTGTGACTTTAGCTTAGCAGTCACCTCACTCGGCTCCTGTATCAATCACTAGGCCCTTCTTCTCAGTTTCTCGTGATTTGAACATTCCAACGTACAGTCAACGTAAGTACTCCCTCCGTTAACAAATGGAAGACGTTTTTTTTAGGTCACTAAAGTTTACAGAGGTAGTAATATATATTTTTTAGGAAAAAGAGGATAAACCCCCGACCTCTGCATCTGAACTATGCATACAACCATTTTATTAATTATTCACATAGGCAATACAAAATAATATCAGTGAGTCTGAAGCCACCATCTAGGCAACACCTGTTGCTACTCCTATCCCATTGATCAAGGTGTGCCGAATATCCGGGTCAAATACCAAACGGACATCGCACCAAATCATAACATCTAAAGCCGGATGCCTTAGCCCAGCCACATACCGGGACTGGGTCCCATTACCGAACCGACGCACTCTCAGAGGCTGCCGCCGCCATCTTCCATCCACCCATCTCCCGAGCAGCAATTGACCCATCGACCTTGCCTGGCCTGCTGTCGACGCCATCATGACGCCAGACAACTCCACCATCCTACATGAATCCGTCCACACATGCCAGTCGTCGAACCTCCGCAGCACCATGTCACCACGATCCGCCGCCGGCCTTGCGGTGGAGGAGACACCGCTCTTTCGTGTCCCATCCAACTAGCACTTACTCCAAAACGATGCTCTCATGAGGGACAACGACATCAAAGGTACCATCATCGTTCGATCCGGTAGATTCAGATCTAGGGTTTTTCTCAGTGCATCACGAGTGGGGTGCTACGACCTGCAACAACGATGCCTCGAGAAGGGAACGACGTCATAGACGCTGCCATCGTCCGCCATGACCGAAATCGGCGCGAATTTCATCGGAAGTCGCGTCCCCCAACCTTGCAGCTAGCTGGAACAGAACGGAGCCTCGCCGTGGAGACGAAGGCCGTCGTCGGCACGCCGGCAGGGAGCCTCCAGCCGCCCCTCACCGATCCTCCTCGCGCTACCGGCCGGCCAAGGCCATACCGAGACGGATCTGGACAGGACGCCAGATCCGCAGCCATCTTAGCCACCCATGTGCTCGCGGCCGCCACACCGCTGGCCATGTAGGTTCCCATCGCCACCGCGCAGCAAGGATGCCGCCCTGACTGCCGCCCCGGCCTCCCCGCGTGAAACGCCGCCTCCGTCTCACCGGATCTGCCATGGCGACCACCCGCCCTGGATCATGCAGGACCCGCCGCCACCGTGGCCCTTGCCGGCGGTAGCGGCGACTGGGGATGGAGGAGCAGGGAGGGGCTGCCAGCGCGGGGTCAGGGGCCCCTGACGCCGCCCGAGGGGAGGCAATGCGAGGGCGAAGGGAGTCGTCGGGGTGAGGTAGTAATATATATAGCCCCACCAGATCGATTATTGCTGGGTCACAACAATCGCTCTGACCGAGTAATCATTATTCGACTCTTTTGCGTCAATTGTGCACAAACTCTTCATTTTAATAAAGATAATGCGGCTTTTGGGACGCGGATTTGATGAACATGGGTGTGCGCGCACCCTTTATGAATAGTAAATTTGAAAAAAGCTAGAAAGAATAAAAAAATCTGAATTTATTTGTTTAATATACATAATCAACATGTATACTCGCATATGAAGTTTCATGAAGAAATCCATCCGTGGTTATCTGAGCAAAAATGACAAAATGGAAACTAATCGAAGCTATATTAAAAACACTGTTTAATGAATAGTATGGTCGTATTTGTATTTTTTTTCACTAAGAATACCATGGATGTCAATGCATCATGAAACTTCACACGTGAGTAGAATGATCAACTAAGATTCACACTGTGAAATTTCAGAATTTTTTAATTTTTTAATAACTTTTATGAATTTACTATTCACATGGTGCGCGCGTACCCATGTTCATCTTTATATTTTCACGGCTTTTTTTGCTACTAAAGAAAAGAACCAATTATCACGGAGGATAGAACTCATCCCTGACCTTGTCCGCACAATGAAAATAGGAGTATTCCATGTTACGTGTGTTCCATTAAAAAGGAAAGCAAAATAGGAGAAAGCAACAGACACGGATGAATGATCATACATCACTGAGATATGCTGGCCATTCATAAAGCTAGAATCAGCGTTTCTTCCACGTGGCAAGCAGAACACAGAAGCATCCGTACCCGGATCCGTGCATGCGTCGTCCCTTAGGTACTAGTAGTCTAATACTTCCTCTATCTCAAAATAACTGTCTCAATTTTTTATAACTTTATACTAAAGTTATACTACTAAATTGAGATGCTTATTTTGAAACGAAGAGACTGCATGGTATGTTGTAGTACTATACATGCACAACTGCTACAATGTCGCGTACGTGCGTAGTGTGCGGGAAATCAAGACGACCCAAGGTACCCATAAAGGTAGACGATGTAACTGTGATGTTGATTTGCAACCATAGTAGTAAAGATTGACGACGAGTATGTGTACACAACTTTCGGCAAAAAAAGATCACTTCCCCCTCAATGGCTATGCGATAATTCTCGCTAGACTACTGTCGCCTACCAAGCTCCACTCCTTAAACCGGCGGGGAAACCGGGGGATAATTAGTCATTGTATGCTCATTTTCCCCCGCCGGTTTCCAACCAGTCCCCGATTGCATGTGTTGGTTTCCAAATGAGTGCACACCATATTCCGAGCATACATGGAGGGATTTGAGGAGATAAGCAAGGATGGCCAATCGCCGATCCAAATTATAGCTACCTAGTGCTGATACATTCAAAAGCAAGGGCAAATTAGTCAAGAAAAAAATAGATCGAGGCATTCCTTGGTATTCAGGTCAAACATTATATGAAGAGAAATGAAAAACGGAGGGAGCCCTTCTTTTATAGATTGTAGTGCAGCTATCACTGAAAATTGTAGTGTACATATATGTATGAATTTGGTGTGTTGTGTTGGCATGTATGTGATGATCATGGCAAAGTATATGTGCTTGTTTCATATCTTAGTCCAACATGGCAGTTTCTGTGGATAGTACGACTTTGAAATGTACTATGGCAAATAAGTATGTCAACTATTTTCTCGACCACATGTTCATTCTCTTTGAAAGGCCGACCAAGCT
Organism: Triticum dicoccoides; assembly: GCF_002162155.2. Lineage (NCBI taxonomy): Eukaryota > Viridiplantae > Streptophyta > Magnoliopsida > Poales > Poaceae > Triticum > Triticum dicoccoides. Next base: position 477,891,025 of record NC_041386.1, on the reverse strand, counting down.
TACATTAACATCTATCTACATCTTTTAACCATATCGAACCATTCATTGAACTTTAGCCACACATGACACAAATCCTGTAGATAATTTACAAATGTAATAGAACTAGTAAACCCTGAATACTAGGCTAACATTGAAATTTTGGAGGCACTAGTGCACACTGGGTACAATGTTAAGATAGAAATGGGCCGACCCGGACCTGGCCCTAGCCCTGGCCCAGGCCCCATGGCCACAAGGTCAATATGTGAGGCCATGGGTTGGCCCATTTCATCAGAAATTTGTGGCCTGACTTACGCATTGGTTACATGAGGCCAGCCCAAAACTCAGCAAATGTTTACACGGTCCAGTAAAATGACAAGGTGTAATATTTCCACATATCTAACCTTTTCACATCCATTAAAATGACGAGATCAAAATATTACAGGTTTCAAAGAGCATCAAGCTAAAGCCGTCAAGAAATAGTGATTATTAGACAATCCAACGGATTCAGACAAGATCAAAAGTTTCAGGTTCCACATAGCTAACCTTTTCACATCCAGTAGATTATAGAGAAAGCTGACATCTCTTTGCTTCATCATCTGTTGCAGCCTGCAAGTTAACATTAATTGCTCCAAGAAGCATCGGTCCTCATTATTCGCATTTACAAGAAAATGTCACAAGAGTAATTCCGTGCACATTTATGAACAGACGAATATTCTTAGTAGCAAGACACTAAAAATGATCTACGCCTTAGATACAGGCCAAACACAATGTCGAGCAAATAATGACATGAATTAGAGTCTGGAAACTGAAGATACAATGTTTACAAGAGATTCAAAACTAGAGATACAATGTTTATAAGAGACCGGAAACTGAAGATAGATAATGTCGACCAAATAATGACAGTAGCCAAACAACATGAGGACACCTTGCCTGACCAGACAAAAATTCTTTCCTATCCAGGCAACCATCAATCATCATTTTGTCACAGGCATGAAGCACAGGGCATGAACCAAATGATGACACATAGGTATAGGGGATCTATTGTAGTCTTTTCGATAAGTAAGAGTGTCGAACCCAACGAGGAGCAGAAGGAAATGACAAGCGGTTTTTAGCAAGGTATTCTCTGCAAGCACTGAAATTATCGGTAACAGATAGTTGTGTGATAAGATAATTTGTAACGGGTAACAAGTAACAAAAGTAACTAAGGTGCAACAAGGTGGCCCAATCCTTTTTGTAGCAAGGGACTGTTGTGGAACACAATATTTAAAAAAAATCCTAAAATCACGCAAGATCTATCTAGGAGATGTATAGCAACGAGAGGGGAGAGTGTGTCTATGTACCCTTGTAGACCGAAAACGGAAGCTTTAAGTAACATGGTTGATGTAGTCGAACGTCTTCGCGATCCAACCGATCAAGTACCGAACACACGGTACCTCCGTGATCTGCACATGTTCAGCTCGGTGACGTTCCTCGTACTCTTGATCCAGCTGAGGCTGAGGGATAGTTTCATCAGCTCGACGGCGTGGTGACGGTGATGATGAATTTACCGACGCAGAGCTTCGCCTAAGCACTACGACAATATGACCGAGGTGGAAAACTGTGGAGGGGGGCACCGCACACGGCTAAGACAAATCTTGGAGTGCCTTTGGGGTGCCCCCTGCCCACGTATATAAAGGAGGGGAAAAGGAGGCCGGCCTAGGAGGGCGCGCCTATAGGGGGAGTCCAATTAGGATTCCCAATCCTAGTTGGAGTCCCCTTCCTTTTCCAAGAGGGGAGAGAGGGAAGGAGTAGGAGAGGGAGAAGGAAAGAGAGGGGGGCGCCGCCCCCTCCCTAGTCCAATTTGGACTTGCCATGGGGGGGGCACCCCTTAAGGCCCTTCTCTCCTTTCCCGTATGGCCCATTAAGGCCCACTACTTCCCCCGGCGAATTCCCGTAACTCTTCAGTACTCCGAAAAATACCCGAATCACTCGGAACCTTTCCGATGTCCTAATATAGCCTTCCAATATATATCTTTACGTCTCGACCATTTCAAGACTCCTCGTCATGTCCGTGATCTCATCCGGGACTCTGAACAACCTTTGGTACATCAAATTACATAACTCATAATACAAATCGTCATTGAACGTTAAGCGTGTGGACCCTACGGGTTCGAGAACTATGTAGACATGACCGAGACACATTTTCGGTCAATAACCAATAGCGGAACCTAGATGCTCATATTGGCTCCTACATATTCTACGAAGATCTTTATCGGTCAAACCGCATAACAACATACGTTGTTCCTTTTGGCATCGGTATGTTACTTGCCCGAGATTCGATCGTCGTTATCCTCATACCTAGTTCAATCTCATTACCGGCAAGTCTCTTTACTCGTTTCGTAATGCATCATCCCGTAACTAACTCTTTAGTCACATTGCTTGCAAGGCTTATAGTGATGAGCATTACCGAGAGGGCCCAGAGATACCTCTCCGACAATCGGAGTGACAAATCCTAATCTCAAACTATGCCAACTAAACAAACACCATCGGAGACACATGTAGAGCATCTTTATAATCACCCAGTTACGTTGTGACGTTTAATAGCACACTAAGTGTTCCTCCAGTATTCGGGAGTTGCATAATCTCATAGTCATAGGAACATGTATAAGCCGTGAACAAAGCAATATCAACAAACTAAACGGTCATAGTGCTAAGCTAACGGATGGGTCTTGTCCATCACATCATTCTCTAATGATGTGATCCCGTTCATCAAATGACAACACATGTCTATGGCTAGGAAACTTAACCATCTTTGATTAATGAGTTAGTCAAGTAGAGGCATACTAGGGACACTCTATTTGTCAATATATTCACACATGTATCAAGCTTCCGGTTAATACAATTCTAGCATGAATAATAAACATTTATCATGATATAAGGAAATATAAATAACAACTTTATTATTGCCTCTAGGGCATATTTCCGCCAGTCTCCCGCTTGCACTAGAGTCAATAATCTAGTTCACATCGCCATGTGATTTAACACCAATAGTTCACATCTTTATGTGATTAGTTCACATCTCCATGTGACTAATATCCAAAGGGTTTACTAGAGTCAATAATCTAGTTCACATCACTATGTGATTAACACCCAAAGAGTGATCATGTTTTGCTTGTGAGAGAAATTTAGTCAATGGGCCTGCCACATTCAGAGCCGTATGTATTTTGCAAATTTTTCTATGTCTACAATGCTCTGCACGGAGCTACTCTAGCTAATTGCTCCCACTTTCAATATGTATCCAGATTGAGACTCAGAGTCACCCAGATCAGTGTCAAAACTTGCATCGACGTAACTCTTTATGACGAACTTTTTGTCACCTCCATAACCGAGAAACATATCCTTATTCCACTAAGGATAATTTCGACCGATGTCTAGTGATCCACTCCTGGATCACTATTGTACCCTCTTGCCAAACTCTTGGTGAGGTTCTGGTACACTGCATAGCATACTTTATAGAACCTATGGCTGAGGCATAGGGAATGACTTTTCATTCTCTTTTTATTTCTGCCGTGGTCGGGTTTTGAGTCTTTACTCAACTTCACACTTTGCAACATAGGCATAGGGAAGAATTCTGGCTGAGTCATAGGGAAGAATTTTGTTGCTCTTTACAACATGACATGAGCAGCAACAAAAGTGACTCTAAGTCTCTAACTAAAAGAAATTAAATTTGGTTCACAAGCTAAGTCTTCGTTTGCTTCTTGTGCTCATTGCGGGGCTGGCTGGGTTAGTTTTTTTTGCTTCTTGTGCTCATTGCGGGGCTGTCAAATGGCACCATAGGACAAATTTCATCCTTTTTAGCAAGCTCCATCTTCTTCCCCTTCCCTGATCTGCACTTATACATGTATGGCAACAGTAATTTTAGAGTAAATAACAATATGAACTATGCATAATATGTGACATTAAAATTCAGAATTAGCAAAGATCACCTTTTACACCCTTTTCCATTTTTCTTGTTTGCAGTCTCCAAAGTTTGGCTGTGTTTTCCTTTCTTCTTGGTTGTAATTTCTAAGCTTTGGCTATGGATTAGACGAATGCACACTCAGTTTTCATTTGGCACTAATCAAACTCAGTTTTCATTTGGCACAAATTAAATTCAGATTTGCTAACCTTGGTGGAAAATACATAGAGGTTGCTGGTGCTTCATCACCTCTTGGCACAATGGATGACTGGGCTGATTTGGTAGTCTTCCTCCTCTTCTTTGGTGGTTCTCTACATGAGCAACAAGAAAGTAGTTCACATGCATAGTTGATTACAAAACAGTAATGTAAGAGAGTAGTTAACATGCAATAAGAAAGTAGAATGCATAGTTGATTACCTCAACTCCATCAAAGCAGCAATGTCATCTTTGTTCCCCTTCTTGCACTTGTGCCAATGGTGCCCGTATTCCTTACAAATAGGGCATAAGTGCTGGCCACTTTTCCTCCTTTTCTCACTACAACCCTTATGCCTCTCTATTTGGGGCCGACCAGCTACGGCTTTTAGCAAGGGTGGATGCATGAAGAATCCATGGTTAGATTCAGGCCACTGGGTCTTGTCACACATAGCAGGGATTAGTTGGCCATAAGCTGCTCTAAACTTATCAATGGAGTAATATGAGTCCACATAATTCTGTATATGTGCATTGACAAGTGATGTGACGAATGCTAGAGCATGTTTGCAAGGAAGGCCAAAAACTTGCCATTGTTTACAAGAACATGTGTTGTCAAGCAAGTTGACGACAAACCTAAACCCGCTGCCTCCCAATTGAGTTACTTCAGCAACTTCTTCCGAGCTTTCTACCACCTCCAAGTTTAACTCTCTACTCTTTGCATTCAACTTCTTAATTATGTGGGGCCAAATTAAGCCAACTAACTTCTTTGCTACTTTTCTCCGGCGATTCCACATGATCATAATCATCTGCCTAAGCTTGTCCATTAAGTTGTCCAAGTTCAAAGACTTGTGGTGCTTAATCCAATTATTGAAGCACTCTGCGAGGTTGTTGGTTACATAGTCCACCTTACAAATGGTTGAGAACTGACTCCTAGTCCACAACCTAGTGTGCCACTTCCTAAGATATGCAGTTGCCGCTGGCTTTGCTGTTTCCATTGCAACCCAATTTTTCTCAAATATATATGTGTTCCATGAGTAAGTAGCAGCCCAAAGATGGTCATCAAATATCTTTCTGTGATACTTTTTCTTGAAGTTTAACACCAAGTGAAACATGCATTTCCTATGTTCTACTTTTGGGAAAACTTCCTTTACCCCTGTCATCACCGCCTACCTGGCATCAGTGCTTATGGCTAAACCCCTTGGTGATCCTATGGCTTGCCTAAGCAATTGCATAAACCAGATCCAATTCTTGTTTGTTTTGGAATAAAAAATTCCAAAACAAAGTGGATACATCCAATTATGGCCATCTACAGCGGTAGCACTAGCCAGCTGCCCCTTGAACCTGCCTATTAAGAATGTGCTATCTACTGCCAAATATGGCTTGCAACCACCAAGGAATCCGTCTATGCAAGGTTTCAAAGCAAAGAAGAACCTCCTAAACCTGATTTTTCCTTTTATAGTGTAATGATCAATCTGAACTATGCTACCAAGGCAAGTGGTTTCAACTTGTGCTTTAAACCTATACAAATTGTCAAAGCTGCTATCCCAATCACCATACAATTCTTTCAGAGCTAGCTTCTTACCCATATATATTCTCTTGTAGTGGAGGTCAACCTTGTGGTGTTCTTTAATCTTCTTCTGCAATGCCTTCGCCCCGAGAGTTGCATATTCAATCAGCCAATCCTTCACCTTATCACATACCCAATGCTTGGTTCCATTCTTTGTCTTCTTTTTCCTTCTTGTACTAGAGCAACAACTTTTTCACAATTTAGTTCAAAATTTGGGCAGAACCTCCCCTATAATTTGATGCTCATCTAGATCACACAATTCACATATACATATATTTTAACAAATAGTATTCAGATTTGCACATAAACATACAGGCCCCCATCCAAGTAAACATATATCACTTCCAACATATACATGATCACATATATGAGTCCAATCCCACACATACATCATACTCTACATCATATGAGCAACACAAAAGGATTGTCATCATGTCCAGGTTTGCGTACATAGTCCAAGTCCATACATACATGATATGGACTACACAAAAGTGACCTAAGGTTCACAAACATGAGTCCAAGTCCACACAACATGACATGAGCAGCAACAAAAGTGACTCTAAGTCTCTAACTAAAAGAAATTAAATTTGGTTCACAAGCTAAGTCTTCGTTTGCTTCTTGTGCTCATTGCGGGGCTGGCTGGGTTAGTTTTTTTTGCTTCTCGGTGATAGGCTCATACGGTTCAGACGGATCACAATATGCAATGATCATACACAACACCTTTGTCTCCGAGTGTTTCTCAAACATAAACATTAAATCTTGGTCACATTTTACTTCTGGACAGATTTTTAGAGCATCATCATAGTACTACACATGTGCAACTTCCAAATAACACGGAGAGTACTGCTCTACAATTGATTCACGAAATCCTTATAGTTTGTCAAGTCACAATCAATGATCTTCTCAAAACAGAAACATCGAATGTCTTTTTGAGCTTTTTTTTATTGCCAAACAATTTGATTTTTATCAAATAACTTGAATTTGGATCCATCGTGTGAATTCAAGAGACAATTAAGTGAAGAAACTATGCATGAGTATTGCTAGATAGTTCTGATCATTGCTAGTGGTACAAACATCATACAAATCCACAAAGTGCCATGAACTTACCCATCTGGACACGCCCATGTAGTGGAGGCCAACCGAGCTGCACCCTGGCCGGACCCTGCAACTGCTGCCGAGGCCGATTCAGCAGCGTATTGGCCTAAGCCTACAGCTGCTGTTGAGCCCGAACCAGCCGTGCCTTGGCCCGAGCCTCCAGCCACACCGGCGGTCGAGCCCTCAGCCCATGCCCCGCCCTGGCCCGTGATTGCTACAGCTGAGACACCGCCTCCTGTCGAAGCCGTGCGCTGACGCAACCCCTCCGTAGCCGTAGCCGCGTGCTGGCCCGACCCCTCCGCACCACAGCCGTCGCCAAGGCTCGCCATCGCCGGATCCGCGGGAGCGCCAAGGTCGGACCCCTCCGCCGCCGCGCACTGGATTTCCTCCGCAGCGCCTTCCCCATCCTCAACATCACCGCCATCCATAACACCGAATCTCCTCCACCGCTAGCAGGTTCTCCGCCGTTGCCGCCGCCCGCAATCGCTAGGGTTTGAGAAAGGGGAAGCGGGGAAGGGGATGTGGATCGTGAGAGAGATGGCCGGTTTGGTTCGTTTCGGTCGTGTTCTGTTTTCTTTTCTCTCATGCTTATGGGTAGGGGCATTTTTGTCTAGCTAAGAAAAACTGACATCAGTCCATGCCTGTTTTAACGGTGTGAGCTAACAGAATTGACAGGAGTGTTAGATAGGGAAAAAAATTATACATGATGTTAGATAAGGAAGAAGAAAATTTTCAGTGTTACATAAGGAACCAATATTTAAAATAGTGTTATATAAGGAATTTTCTCTTTGATCCTATCTTGCAAGTCTATAGTCACCTATTATGTGTTATGATCCGTTAACCCCGAAGAGATAGTAATCGGGATACTTACCGGTGATGACCATAGTTTGAGGAATTCATGTATTCACTAAGTGTTAATGCTTTGGTTCGGTACTCTATTAAAAGGAGGCCTTAATATCCCTTAGTTTCCAATAGGACCCCAATTCCACGGGAGGGTAGGACAAAAGATGTCATGCAAGTTCTTTTCCATAAGCACGTATGACTATATTCGAAATACATGCCTACATTACATTGATGAACTGGAGCTAGTTCTGTGTCACCCTATGTTATAACTATTGCATGAGGAATTGCATCCGACATAATTATCCATCACTGATCCATTGCCGATGAGCTTTTCATATATTGATCTTCCCTTATTTACTTTTCCGTTGCTACTATTACAATCACTATAAAACCAAAACTTCTATCGTTACTTTTGCCACCGTTACCACTACTATCATATTACTTTGCTACTAAATACTTTGCTACAGATATTAAGTTTCCAGGTGTGGTTGAATTGACAACTCAGCTGCTAATACTTGAGAATATTCTTTGGCCCCCTTGCATCGAATCAATAAATTTGGGTTGAATACTCTACCCTCAAAAATTGTTGCAATCCCCTATACTTGTGGGTTATCGAGACTATTTTCTAGCGCCGTTGCCGGGGAGCATAGCTCTATTCTTTGAGTCACTTGGGATTTATATCTACTAATCACTATGAAGAACTTGAAAGATAAAATGTGACGCCCCCGATTCAATCGTACACTAATCATACACGCAAACGAGTACGATCAAGATCAGGGACTCACGGGAAGATATCACAACACAACTCTACAAATAAAATAAGTCATACAAGCATCATATTACAAGCCAGGGGCCTCGAGGGCTCGAATACAAGAGCTCAATCATAGACGAGTCAGTGGAAGCAACAATATCTGAGTACAGACATAAGTTAAACAAGTTTGCCTTAAAAAGGCTAGCACAAACTGGGATACAGATTGAAAGAGGCGCAGGCCTCCTGCCTGGGATCCTCCTAAACTACTCCTGGTCGTCGTCAGCGGGCTGCACGTAGTAGTAGGCACCTCCTGAGTAGTAGTAGTAGTCGTCGACGGTGGCGTCTGGCTCCTGGGCTCCAACGTCTGGTCGCAGCAATCGGGTAGGAAGGGGGAAAAGAGGGAGCAAAGCAACCGTGAGTACTCATCCAAAGTACTCGCAAGCAAGGAGCTACACTACATATGTATGCATTGGTATCAAATGGAATAAGGGTATCATATGTGGACTGAACTGCAGAATGCCGGAATAAGAGGGGGATAGCTAGTCCTATCAAAGACTACGCTTCTGGTAACCTCCATCTTGCAGCAGGAGAAGAGAGTAGATGGTAAGTTCACCAAGTAGTATCGTGTAGCATAATCCTAACCGATGATCCTCCCCTTGTCGCCCTGTGAGAGAGCGATCACCGGTTGTATCTGGCACTTGGAAGGATGTGTTTTATTAAGTATCCGGTTCTAGTTGTCATAAGGTCAAGGTACAACTCCAAGTCATCATGTTACCGAAGATCACAACTATTTGAATAGATTAACTTCCCTGCAGGGGTGCACCACATTTCCCAACATGCTCGATCCCCTTTGTCCGGACATACTTTTCTGGGTCATGCCCGGCCTTGGAAGATCAACATGTCGTAGCCCTACCTAGGCACAACAGAGAGGTCAGCACGCCGGTCTAAATCCTATGGCGCAGGGGTCTGGGCCCATCGCCCATTGCACACCTGCATGTTGCGTACGCGGCCAGAAGCAGAACTAGCCCCCTTAATACAAGAGCAGGATTACGGTCCAATCCGGCGCGCGCCGCTCAGTCGCTGACGTCACGAAGGCTTCGGCTGATACCATGACGTCGAGTGCCCATAACTGTCCCCGCGTAGATGGTTAGTGCGTATAGGCCAGTGGCCAGACTCAGATCAAATACCAAGATCTTGTTAAACGTGTTATCTTGAAATAACTGCGAATGCCGACCAGGGTCAGGCCCACCTCTCTCCTAGGTGGTCTCAACCTGCCCTGTCACTTCGCCACAAAGATCCACACAGAGGGCTGTCGGGAAATTATGTCCTTCCAGCCCCCAATTCGTGAATCAACCGCGGGTACTCCTCGAGCCAACCGACTTTAGTCATCACATGTATCATGTATAAAGTATATAGTATATACCCGTGATCACCTCCCAAGTGATCATGACCCGATAGTATAGCATGTCAGACGGACAAGAATGTATGGCCACTGATGATAAACTAGCATCCTATACTAAGCATTAGGATTGCAGGTAAAGGTAACAACAGTAGTAGCAAGGACATGCTATGCATCAGGATAGGATTAACGGAAAGCAACAACATGCTACACTACTCTAATGCAAGCAGTATAGAGAAGAGTAGGCGATATCTGGTGATCAAGGGGGGGGGGCTTGCCTGGTTGCTCTGGCAAGAGAGAGGGGTCGTCAACACCGTAGTCGTACTGGGTAGTAGCGGCGTCAGTCTCGGTGTCTAGCGAGAGAAGAGGGGGAAGAAACAATAAATATAATGCAAACAAATGCATGACGATGCATGACATGACAAAGCGTGATGCTAGGTGTGCCCTAACGCGGTACAAGGTGGTACCGGTGAAGGGGGAAAACATCCGGTAAAGTATTCCCGGTGTTTCGCGTTTTTGGACAGAAGATCCGAAGGGGGAAAGTTGCGTGTTCCCTATGCTAGGGATGCATGGCGGACGAACGGGCTGCGTATCCGGATTCGTCCCGTCATTTTGAGCAACTTTCATGTTGAAAATAATTTAATCCTAGTTACGGATTAAAAGATATGATTTTCTAAAGATTTTATTATTATTCTGAAATTATTTTTAATTCGAAAATAAATGCTAAATTGGTAGGCGCACCCAGCACAGTGTACACAAAAGTGTACCCAGTGGCTGACAGGTGGGCCAGAGGGACCCAGTTGACCAGTCAACGTTTGACTGGTCAACAGGGGTGGGACCCCCTGTCATTGACTGTTTTAGTCTACTCTAACAGTTTAGTTAGTTATTTGGTTAATCTTAATTATGATTAAGTAGTTTAATTAATTGTTTAGTTTAATTAATCAAAATTAATTAATTAAGTTAATTAATTAATTAATTAACATTTTTTTAAAACGTTCCAGGGCAGTGGCCCACTTGTCATAGGCCCTGGGGGGCCTAGCGGGCGTGCGGTTCATGGGCGTGCTAGCGGGCGAGGGCGTGGGCACCCAATGGGTGCGGCGTCACCTGAACGGTTGCGCCGGCGAGCAGAGCGGCCGCGGCCGGCGCGGGCACCGCGATGCGGGCTGTGGCAAGCGGCGAGCGTGGGGAGCAGAGCGCTGCGAGGGAGCCAGAGCGGGGCGGCGGGCGAGCAGCGACAGGGCATCGGGGCGCGGCCAGCGAGCTACAGAGCAGCGGCGGTGAGCGAGCGGAAGGGAGGCACGGGGTCGGTGGGCGCGTTGAGCGGGCGGAGCACCGCGGGGTTGGCCGGAGCAGCTGTCCCGGGCGCCGGCGGGCGGCGGAGCCGAGCGCGAGGGAGAGGCAGGGAGGATGGCCACGGGCGCAAGGGGAGGCGGGCGGCAACGGCAGCAG
>NC_041386.1:477678051-477879269 GCF_002162155.2 Triticum dicoccoides | reverse complement strand
CGGCTGGGCCGGTTTGGGCCTGCCCAGTTGGGCTGGTGGCCTACTAGGTTTCTCTTTTTTTTTGTCTGTTAGTTTGTTTTCTGTTTTTTTGTTTTTTCTTTCTTTTATTTATTTTCTATTCAGTTTTGGTTCATTTTAAATCATTTAGGAAATTTCTAAAATGAGTTTGCTGCACTAAAATTACCTATGCCATTTTTGGCACAACCCAAACATTTTTGTTATCACTTTTGAAAACTTTTATTGTTGACATTAATTTGAATTTGAATTTAAATTTTGAAACGGTTTCGAATTAACCCGAGATTAGCCACAGTAATCGAGGTGAGGTGGCACCATTAGCGGAGGATTACTGTAGCGTAACTATCCGGGCGTCACATAAAAGAACCAATATTTTTCCCTCAACTACGAGGGGAGGTAAGGAACTCCCATCTAGCTCTGCACTTGATTCACCTTCTGTTTTGAGTAAACTCGCGACACCTACTCCTGCTATTCATTCTAATATGTCGCATGTTATTGATGATGCCACTTCCGCTTGGCATGATACATATGATGAAACTACTTCTATGCTTGATAATACTGTGCCACTAGGTGAATTTCTTGATGAACAACTTGCTAGGGTTAGAGAGAATAAAATTATTGAAACTGATAATATTGATGAAAGTGATGATGAAGATTCTCCCCCTAGATATGAATTGCCTGTTGTGCCTGAGGGCTATGTTATGGATGTAGAAACTGCTAGACTTTCTTGCTTGCAATGATAGATCTGATCTTAAAAAATTATTAGCTAAGCTTAAAGAAAAGTCTTTGAATGCTAGAGTGAAATATGACCCTGCTTTTACCACTTCACCTATCTTTATTTCCGATAAGGATTATGATTTCTCTGTCGATCCTAAGTTAATTACTTTGGTTGAACCTGATCCTTTCTATGGTTATGAATCTGAAACTATTGTGGCACATCTTACTAAATTAAATGATATAGCCATCCTGTTTACTCATGATGAGAAAACTCGCTATTACTTTATCCTTAAGTTGTTTCCATTCTCATTAAAGGGTGATGCTAAAACATGGTTTAATTCTCTTGATCCTGGTTGTGTGCGTAGTCCCCGGGATATGATTTATTACTTTGCTAAATATTTCCTCACTCATAAGAAACAAGCTGCCTTAATGGAAATATATAATTTTGTGCAAATTCAAGAAGTGAGTCTCCCACAAGCTTGGGGGAGGCTTCTCCGATTACTTAATGCTTTGCCTGATCATCCTCTCAAGAAAAATGAAATACTTGATATCTTTTATAATGGACTAACCGATGCTTCCAGAGACCACCTGGATAGTTTTGCTGGTTGTGTTTTCAGGGAAAGAACAGTTGATCAAGCTGAATTGCTATTGAATAATATGTTGAGTAATGAAAATGATTGGACACTTCCTAAACCAACTCCTAAGACAACTCCAAAAAAGAGGTATTCTATTTCTCAGTCCTGAAGATATGCAAGGCAAAGAAATCTATGAAATAAAAAGGTATTAAAGCTGAAGATGTTAAGAATTTACCACCTATTGAAGAAATACATGGTCTTGATAACCCGACACAGGTAGTGAAGGTAAATTCTCTTTGTAGATTTGATGAAAAGGTGACATTCCTCGTTATAAGTCTGCTAGCCAATGCTTAGATGAGTTTAATAATTTTATTGTTAAACAAGAAAACTTCAATGCTTATGTTGGTAGACAATTGAAACGCAATGCTTATATGATTGAACACTTGAGTGATTATATGTTTAGAGTTAAAGGTGAACTTAAGCTTATTAGTGAACATGCTTCTATGGTTACCACTCAAGTAGAACAAGTACTTAAGGCTCAGAATGATTTGCTCAATGAATTAAATAATAAGAAAAATTATAATGTTGTTAGAGTTATGACTAGAGGGGGTGAAATGACTCAGGAACCTTTGTATCCCGAGGGCCATCCTAAGAGAATTGAGCAAGATTCTCAAAGAACTAATGTTGATGCACCTAGTTCTTCTAAGAAGAAGAAGAAAAATGATAGGTCTTTGCATGCCTCAAGTGAACCTGTTGTTGACACACCTAAGAATCTCAGTGATATTTCTATTTCTGATGCTGAAATACAATCTAGTAACGACCATGAACCTAGTGATAATGTTAATGATGATGTTCATGTTGATGATCCACCTAGCAATGATAATGATGTAGAGATTGAACATGTTGTTGATCTTGATAACCCACAATCAACGAATCAACGTTATGATAAGAGAGACTTTGTTGCTAGGAAGCACGGTAGGGAAAGAGAACCATGGGTTCAGAAACCCATGCCTTTTCCTCCTAAACCATCCAATAAAAAGGATGATGAGGATTTTGAGCGCTTTGCTGAAATGATTAGACCTATCTTTTTTGTGTATGCGTTTGACTGATATGCTTAAAATGAACCCTTATGCTAAGTACATGAAGGCTATTGTTACTAATAGAAAGATACTGGATGCTGAAATTTCCACCATGCTTGCTAATTACACTTTTAAGGGTGGAATACCAAAGAAACTTGGAGATCCAGGAGTACCAACTATACCAAGCTCCATTAAAATAAACTATGTTAAAACTGCTTTATGTGATCTTGGAGCCGGTGTTAGTGTTATGCCTCTCTCTTTATATCGTAGACTTGATTTGAATAAGTTGACACCTACTGAAATATCTTTGCAAATGGCTAATAAATCAACTGCTATACCTGTCAGTATTTGTGAGGATGTGCTTGTTGTGGTTGCAAACGTTACTATTTTAACGGACTTTGTTATTCTTGATATTCCCGAGGACGATAGTATGTCGATTATCCTTGGTAGACCCTTTTTGAGTACTGCAGGGGTTGTTATTGATTGCAACAAAGGCAATGTCACTGTTCATGTTAATGGTAATGAGCATACGGTACACTTTCCGAGGAAACAACCTCAAGTCCACAGTATCTATTCTATTGGAAAAATTCCAACAATCACTATTGGAGGTTTTGAATTTCCTCTTCGTACTGTCAAGAAGAAATATGATACTCTTATTGTTGGGGATGTGCATATCCTAGTTGAGGTAACCTAGTGTTATTCGAAATTTCTCTAGTTTCATGTGATTCGGGATGAGTTTGTTAACAAGACTTGATCAACCTTGTTAGTGGATTCCTTTTGATGAGCATGAGATGGATGAAGTTAGAAAGCACAACTTTTTATGCCCTCCTTTTACTTTCTGTTATTTATCTTAAATAAAGTAAAAATAGTATTTTCTGTCTGTTTTCTGAATTATCCTTGCAATAAAAAATACCCCGAAAATAAAAGTTCTCCAATGCCCTGAAAATTTAATATGATTTTTTCCAGAATATTTAAGAATTATTGGCACTGAGAACACACCAGGGGGACCCACCATGTGCCCACGAGGGTGGAGGGCGCGCCCCTGCCTCACGGACCCCACGTGGGTCCCCTCCACTTATTCTTGCACCCGCACACTTTGTCTTCCTTCATAAAAAATCATCCACCAGCTCAAACCCGTGTTATAGCTCATCTTGCTGCCATTTTCGATCTCCTTGCTCAAAGCTCCATTCACAAAATTGCTTTGGGGGATTGTTCTTCGGTATGTGAATCCTCCAATGGTCCAATTAGTTTTTGTTCTAGTGCTTTATTTATTGCACATTTTTGCTGCTTAGGTGACCCTGTTCTTGAGCTTGCATGTCAAATTTATGTGGTCAAAAGTAGTTTTAATGCATGGTATAGCCACTAGGCACTTGTAGGAGTAGTTGCTATCAATTTTGTTGAGTTTGGTTCACTTTTATTTTGAGTCACTAAAAATTTTAGAAATTTTTCAGAGGAAGAATTTTTTTAGGAAGATGTACCAAGGTGGTTCCTCAAGGAAGTAAGGCCCAAGGCCCGCGATACGAGATACGAACAATAAACTACCAAGGGAAGCTCATGTGCGGCCTTGTGAATGTCGGTCAGAGGTTTTCATGGTCCAAGCAGGCATCAAGGAAGAATTTGACGCATATGTGCGCAGCGCTGATCTTCAGAGCTTTGTGTTAGATAAGTGCCGACAATACCTCTACTTAACTGATTCATTTGTGAGAAGGTTTAAATTTACATCCTCGCGTAATTCTCACAATGTCCTATTTGATATTTATGATAAATCTTATACCATGGACTTAGAAGATTTTAATACTGCTTGTAAACTCCCGCAGTGGGGTAGTGCTAGTGAACCTCGCAAATCTGAATTTAAAGAATTTCTTGCTAGTATCACTGTGGGGGAATCTAGAGAAATAACACAAGCTACCATAGGGAGCATTCATTTTCCTGCCATACATTATTTTGCTCTCTTCGTGGGTAGATGCATTAACAGTAAGGATGAGGCATGTCACATGTGTGTTCCCGGTCTTAGTGTTCTCAAGAGTGTTGTATTAGGACATAAACAATACAACTTGGGGGCTATTGTCGCACGTAGGTTGCATCTTAATAGTTTAACTGGAGATTTGTTTGGTGGAATTTATGCAACTCGTGTAGCTAACTTTCTTGATATACCCATACGTGGGGATGATATTGAGTTGCCTCCTGCTTATCTAGATTATAATGCTATGGTTCATCATCAGTTTGTTGAGAGGAACGATTAGTTCCTCCAGTACCCACTAATCTTTGACAGATGGCACACCATCCATGTTTCTCTCCCTACTCCTGCTTTCTTTGATTTTCAGACAAAAGGGAGATATGTTATAACCAGGGAGGAGGCGAACGAGTACGAGAGGAGGACGGAGGCAGCCTGCCTCCAAGCTGTAGCTCGTGAGGCAATAACTGTTGCATCCCAGTATGACCCCAGTTACAACTTTGGATTTCCACCAGGCTAGCCGTGGCCATAGACCAACTTAGGACAAAAGCCTAAGCTTGGGGGAGTACGTATCTCTCACCGACATTACATTCATGTTCACACACTCATGCCGGTTGTCGGTGCTCATACTTTTTCATTGTATCATCCATGCTAGTTTATTTTCTTTTTAAGCTTTCTTCTTGTGTGTTTGAAAAACCTTAAGAAAAAAGAAAAAAAACTTAGTTGTAGTGTTTAGCTAGTTTACTTTCCATGCTTGTAGTAGTAGTAATTAAAAAGAAAACCCAAAAAGATTTCTCGTTCTTCTTTTCCTTGTTGGGAGCTTTCCCGTGTAAATAGTTTTGTTTCTTTTCTTTGGGGGTCGAGAGGAGAAGACCATGATGAAAATGTTGAGTGGCTCTCATATGCATTATTGTTGATCTAACAAAGAGCCCATATTACCTTGTCTTCTCCCTTGTATTGAATGCTTGCAAATTCCATCTTAGTCCAATGCACGCGCACCATTATTATTATCCACACTATTCGGTTGTGCAAGTGAAAGGAAATAATGACGATATATGATGAACTGATTGAGATGAGAAAAGCTGGTATGAACTCGACCTCTCTTGTTTTTGTAAATATGATTAGTTCATCGTTCCCGATTCAGCCTATTATGAATGAAACATGTTTGCAATGACAATTAGAGATTATAGTTGCTCATGCCATGCTTAAATTTCTAGGAGTTTATAATGGTTTACCTTGCGTGCCAACATGCTATTAAAATGGTTGTGATGTGGTATGATAGGGTGGTATCCTCCTTTGAACGATTCGAGTGGCTTGACTTGGCACATGTTCACGCATGTAGTTGAAACAAAATCAACATAGCCTCCATGATATTTATGTTCATGGTGATTTATATCCTACTCATGCTTGCATTCAGTGTTGATTAATTTTAATGCATGTTCATGACTGTTGTCGCTCTCTAGCTGGTCGCTTCCCAGTCTCTCTCTAGCCTTCACTTGTACGAAGCGGGAATACTGCTTGTGCATCCAACTTTATAAACCTCAAATTTATTCCATATGAGTCCACCAAACCTTCCTATATACAATATCTACCTGCCGTTCCAAGTAAATTTGTATGTGCCAAACTCTAAACCTTCAAATAAAAACTATGTTTTGTATGCTCGAATAGCTCATGTATCAACTACGGCTGTCTGTATCTTCCATGCTAGGCGGGTTATTCTCAAGAGGAGTGGACTCCGCTCCTCACTCACGAGAAAATGGCTGGTCACCGGGATGCCCAGTCCCATGCTCGAATCAAATCAAAATAATTGCAAACAAACTCCCCCGGGATTGTTGTTAGTTGGAGGCACCCGTTGTTTCAGAAAAGCCATGGATTGATGCTTGTTGGTGGTGGGGGAGTATAAACTTTACCATTCTTCTTGGGAACCGCCTATAATGTGTGTAGCATGGAAGATATCGAGATCTCTTGGCTGTTATGTTGACAATGAAAGTATACCGCTCAAAATATTATTCATCTCTATTTTAAAACCGAGCTCTGTCACCTCTACAAATCCCTGCTTCCCTCTGCGAAGGGCTTATCCATTTACTTTTATGTTGAGTCATCACCCTCTTATTAAAAAGCACAAGTTAGAGAGCACCACTGTCATTTGCATGTATTATTATTAGTTTACATTGAGTACGACTTGACTGGATCTCTTTTACCATGAATTACAATTTCTAGTCAGCCCTTGATCCTCAGAGGTGCTCCGCATTTATGTTTTGCGGTCTCAGAAAGGGCTAGCGAGATACCATCTTGTTATATCATATTATGATTGTTTTGAGAAAGTGTTGTCATCCAAGATTTATTATTATTGCTCACTAGTTGATTATGCCATTGATATGAGTAAACATGAGACCTAAATGTTATTGTGAATATGGTTAGTTCATAATATTTGCTGAAAACTTGAATGCTGGCTTTACATATTTACAACAACAAGAGTAAACAGAGTTTGTAAAAGTTTTTCTTTATCACTTTCAGTTTATCAACTGAATTGCTTGAGGACAAGCAAAGGTTTAAGCTTGGGGGAGTTGATACGTATCTAATGTATCTACTTTTCCAAACACTTCTGCCCTTGTTTTGGACTCTAGCTTGCATGATTTGAATGGAACTAACCCGGACTGACGCCGTTTTCAGCAGAATTGCCATGGTGTTATTTTTGTGCAGAAATAAAAGTTCTTGGAATGACCTGAAAATCAACGGAGAATATTTTTGAAATATATAAAAAATAATGGCGAAAGAATCAAGGCCAGGGGGCCCACACCCTGTCCACGAGGGTGGGGGCGCGCCCCCTGCCTCGTGGGCCCCTAGTGCTCCACCGACGTCAACTCCAACTCCATATATTCACGTTCGGGGAGAAAAAAATCAGAGAGAAGGATCCATCGTGTTTACAATACGTAGCCGCCACCAAGCCCCAATTTCTCTCAGGAGGGCTCATCTAGAGTCCGTTCGGGGTTCCGGAGAGGGGAATCCGTCGCCATCGTCATCATCAACCTTCCTCCATCACCAATTTCATGATGCTCACCGCCGTGCGTGAGTAATTCCATCGTAGGCTTGCTGGACGGTGATGGGTTGGATGAAATTTATCATGTAATCGAGTTAATTTTGTTAGTGTTTGATCCCTAGTATCCATTATGTTCTGAGATTGATGTTGCTATGACTTTGCTATGCTTAATGCTTGTCACTAGGGCCCGAGTGACATGATTTAAGATCTGAACCTATTATTTTTTCACGAACATATGAGAGTTCTTGATCCTATCTTGCAAGTCTATAGTCACCTATTATGTGTTATGATCCGTTAACCCCGAAGTGACAATAATCAGGATACTTACCGGTGATGACCGTAGTTTGAGGAGTTCATGTATTCACTAAGTGTTAATGCTTTGGTCCGGTACTCTACTAGAAGGAGGCCTTAATATCCCTTAGTTTCCAATAGTACCCCGCTTCCACCGGAGAGTAGGACAAAAGATGTCATGCAAATTCTTTTCCATAAGCACGTATGACTATATTCGGAATACATGCCTACATTACATTGATGAACTGGAGCTAGTTCTGTGTGTGTGGGAACATAGTAATTTCCAAAAAATTCCTACGCACACACAAGATCATGGTGATGCATAACAACAAGAGGGGAGAGTATCGTCTATGTACCCTCGTAGACCGTAAGCGGAAGTGTTATGAGAACGCGGTTGATGTAGTGTATGTCTTCACGATCCGACCGATCCAAGTACCGAATGCACGACACCTCCGAGTTCAGCACACGTTCAGCTCGATGACGTCCCACGAACTCCGATCCAGCAGAGCTTCACGGGAGAGTTCTGTCAGCACGACGGTGTGATGACGGTGATGATGTTGCTACCGACGCAGGGCTTTTCCTAAGCACCGCTACGATATGATCTATGTGGATTATGGTGAAGGGGGGCACCGCACACGGCTTGGAACAATCAACTTGTGTATCCTAGGGTGCCCCTGCCTCCGTATATAAAGGAGCAAGGGGGGAGACCGGCCGGCCCTTGCAGGGCGCGCCAGGAGGAGGAGTCCTCCTCCTAGTAGGAGTAGGACTCCCCTTTCCTACTCCTACTAGGAGGGGGAAAGGAAGGAGGAGAGGGAGAAGGAAGGAGAGGAAGGAAAGTAGGAAAGGGGCCCGGCCCCCTAGTCCAATTCGGTTTGGGCTAGGGGGGCCGCGCGCCCTACCTTGTCCTGCTTCCTCTCTTCCACCACTTGGACCATGAGACCCAATACTTCTTCCCCCGTATTCACGTAACTCCCGGGTACTCCGAAAAATACCCGAATCACTCGGAACCTTTCCGATGTTCGAATATAGTCGTCCAATATATAGATCTTTATGTCCCGACCATTTCGAGACTCCTTGTCATGTCCCTGATCTTATCCGGGACTCCAAACTACCTTCGGTACATCAGATTACATAAACTCATAATACCGATCGTCACCGAACGTTAAGCGTGCGGACCCTACGGGTTCGAGAACTATGTAGACATGATCGAGACACGTCTCTGGTTAATAACCAATAGCGAAACCTGGATGTTCATATTGGCTCCTACATATTTTACGAAGATCTTTATCGGTCAAACCGCACAACAACATACGTTGTTCCCTTTGTCATCGTTATGTTAATTGCCTGAGATTCGATCATGGGTATCTCAATACCTAGTTCGATCTTGTTACCGGCAAGTCTCTTCACTCTTTCCGTAATGCATCATCCCGTAACTAACTCATTATTCACATTGCTTGCAAGGCTTATAGTGATGTGCATTACCGAGAGGGCCCAAAGATACCTCTCCGACAATCGGAGTGACAAATCCTAATCTCGATCTATGCCAACTCAACAAGTACCATTGGAGACACCTGTAGAGCACCTTTATAATCACCCAGTTACGTTGTGACGTTTGGTAGCACACAAATTGTTCCTCCGGTAATCAGGAGTTGCATAATCTCATAGTCATAGGAACTTGTATAAGTCATGAAGAAAGCAATAGCAGTAAACTAAAACGATCAAGTGCTAAGCTAACAAAATGGGTCAAGTCAATCACATCATTCTCCTAATGATGTGATCCCATTTATCAAATGACAACTCATGTCTATGGTTAGGAAACATAACCATCTTTGACCAACGAGCTAGTCAAGTAGAGGCATACTAGTGACACTCTATTTGTTGCTTCATCCAGACTCCCTCATTTGCTGCTTCCGAAGCAGCTATGTACTCCACTTCACACGTAGATCCCGCCACGACGCTTTGTTTAGAACTGCTCCAACTGATAGCTCCACCGTTCAATATAAACACGTATCCGGTTTGCGATTTAGAATCATCCGGATCAGTGTCAAAGCTTGCATCGACGTAACCATTTACGACGAGCTCTTTGTCACCTGATAAACGAGAAACATATCCTTAGTCCTTTTCAGGTATTTCAGGATGTTCTTGACCGCTGTCCAATGATCCACTCCTGGATTACTTTGGTACCTCCCTGCTAAACTAATAGCAAGGCACACATCAGGTCTGGTACACAACATTGCATACATGATCGAGCCTATGTCTGAAGCATAGGGAACACTTTGCATTTTCTCTCTATCTTCTGCAATGGTCGGGCATTGAGTCTTACTCAACTTCACACCTTGTAGTACAGGCAAGAACCCTTTCTTAGCTTGATCCATTTTGAACTTCTTCAAAACTTTATCAAGGTATGTGCTTTGTGAAAGTCCAATTAAGTGTCTTGATCTATCTCTATAGATCTTGATTCCCAATATATAAGCAGCTTCACCGAGGTCTTTCATTGAAAAACTCTTATTCAAATATCCTTTTATGCTATCCAGAAATTCTATATCATTTCCAATCAATAATATGTCATCCACATATAATATTAGAAATGCTACAGAGCGCTCACTCACTTTCTTGTAAATACAGGCTTCTCTAAAAGTCTGTATAAAACCATATGCTTTGATCACACTATCAAAACGTTTCTTCCAACTATGAGAGGCTTGCACCAGTCCATAAATGGATCGCTGGAGCTTGCACACTTTGTTAGCACCCTTTGGATCGATAAAACCTTCAGGTTGCATCATATACAACTCTTCTTCCAGAAATGCATTCAGGAATGTCGTCTTTACATCCATTTGCCAAATTTCATAATCATAAAATGCGACAATTGATAACATGATTCGGACGGACTTAAGCATCGCTACGGGTGAGAATGTCTCATCTTAGTCAACTCCTTGAACTTGTCGAAAACCTTCCACAACAAGTCGAGCCTTGTAGACAGTAACGTTACCGTCAACGTCAGTCTTTTTCTTGAAGATCCATTTATTCTCGATGGCTTACCGATCATCGGGAAAGTCAACCAAAGTCCAAACTTTGTTCTCATACATGGACCCCATCTCAGATTTCATGGACTCAAGCCATTTTGTGGAATCTGGGCTCATCATCGCTTCCTAGTTCGTAGGATCATCATCGTCAAGTAACATGACCTCCAGAACAGGATTACCGTACCACTCTGGTGTGGATCTTACTCTGGTTGACCTACGAGGTTTGATAGTAACTTGATCTGAAGTTTCATGATCATCATCATTGGCTTCCTCACTAATTGGTGTAGATGTCACAGGAACCGATTTCTATGATGGACTACTTTCAATAAAGGAGCAGGTACAATTACCTCATCAAGTTGTACTTTCCTTCCACTCACTTCTTTCGAGAGAAACTCCCTCTCTAGAAAGGATCCATTCTTGGCAACAAATGTCTTGCCTTCGGATCTTTGATAGAAGGTGTACCCAACAGTCTCCTTTGGGTATCATATGAAGACACATTTCTCTGATTTGGGTTCGAGCTCATCAAGTTGAAGCTTTTTCACATAAGGATCGCAGCCCCAAACTTTGAGAAACAAAAACTTTGGTTTCTTGCCAAACCATAGTTAATAAGGCATTGTCTCAATTTATTTAGATGGTGCCCTATTTAATGTGAATGCAGGTGTCTCTAAAGCATAACCCCAAAATGATAACGGTAACTCAGTAAGAGACATCATTGATCGCACCATATCTAGTAAAATACGTTTACGACGTCCGGACACACCATTACGCTGTGGTGTTCCAGGTGGCGTGAGTTGCGAAACTATTCCGCATTGTCTCAAATGAAGACCAAACTCGTAACTCAAATATTCTCCTCCACGATCAGATCGTAGAAACTTTATTTTCTTGTTACGATGATTTTCCACTTCACTCTAAAATTCTTTGAACTTTTCAAATGTTTCAGACTTATGTTTTATTAACTAGATATACCCATATCTGCTCAAATCATCTGTGAAGGTGAGAAAATAATGATACCCGCAGCGAGCCTCAATATTCATCGGACCACATACATCAGTATGTATGATTTTCAATAAATCTGTTGCTCGCTCCATTGTTCCGGAGAACGGAATTTTAGTCATCTTGCTCATAAGGCATGGTTCGCAAGTACCAAGTGATTCATAATCAAGTGATTCCAAAAGTCCATCAGAATGGAGTTTCTTCATGCGCTTTACACCAATATGACCTAAACGGCAGTGCCACAAATAAGTTGCACTATCATTATCAACTCTACATCTTTTGGCTTCAACATTATGAATATGTGTATCACTACTATCGAGATTCATTAAAAATAGACCACTCTTCAAGGCTGCATGACCATAAAAGATATTACTCATATAAATAGAACAACCATTATTCTCAGATTTAAATGAATAACCGTCTCGCATCAAACAAGATCCAGATATAATGTTCATGCTCAACGCTGACACCAAATAAAAATTATTCAGGTCCAAAACTAATCCCGATGGTAGATGTAGAGGTAGCGTGCTAACGACGATCACATCGACTTTGGAACCATTTCCCACGCGCATCGTCACCTAGTCCTTAGCCAATCTTCGCTTAATCTGTAAACCGTGTTTCGAGTTGCAAATATTAGCAACAGAACCAGTATCAAATACCCAGGTGCTACTGCGAGCTTTAGTAAGGTACACATCAATAACATGTATATCACAAATACCTTTGTTCACCTTGCCATCCTTCTTATCCGCCAAATACTTGGGCAGTTCCGCTTCCAGTGACCAGTCCCTTTGAAGTAGAAGCACTCAGTCTCAGGCTTAGGTCCATACTTGGGTTTCTTCTCTTGAGCAGCAACTTGTTTGCTGTTCTTCTTGAAGTTCCCTTTCTTCTTCCCTTTACCTTTTTTCTTGAAACTGGTGGTCTTGTTGACCATCAACACTTGATGCTCCTTCTTGATTTCTACCTCCGCAGCTTTTAGCATTGCAAAGAGATCAGGAATTGTCTTATCCATCCCTTGCAAATTATAGTTCATCACGAAGCTCTTGTAGCTTGGTGGCAGTGATTGAAGAACTCTGTCAATGACACTATCAACAGGAAGATTAACTCCCAGTTGAGTCAAGTGGTTATGGTACCCAGACATTCCGAGTTTATGTTCACTGACAGAACTATTCTCCTCCATCTTGCAGCTTTAGAACTTATTGGAGACTTCATATCTCTCAATCCGGAATTTGCTTGAAATATTAACTTCAACTCCTGGAACATCTCTTATGATCCATGATGTTCAAAACGTCGTTGATGTCCCAGTTCTAAGCCGTAAAGCATGGCACACTTAACTATCGAGTAGTCATCAGCTTTGCTTTGCCAAACATTCATAACATATGGCGTTGCTCCTACAGCAGGGTTGGCACCCAGCGGTGCTTCCAGGACGTACTTCTTCTGTGCAGCAATGAGGATAATCCTGAAGTTACGGACCCAGTTTGTGTAATTGCTACCATCATCTTTCAACTTTGCTTTCTCAAGGAACGCATTAAAATTTAACAGAACAACAACACGGGCCATCTACCTACAACAACATAGACAAGCAAAATACTATCAAGTACTAAGTTCATGATAAATTAAAGTTCAATTAATCATATTTAAGAACTCCCACTTAGATAGATATCCCTCTAATCATCTAAGTGATCACGTGATCCATACCAACTAAACCATGTCCGATCATCACGTGAGATGGGGTAGTTTTCAATGGTGAACATCACTATGTTGATCATATCTACTATATGATTCACGCTTGACCTTTCAGTCTCAGTGTTCCAAGGCCATATCTGCATATGCTAGGCTCGTCAAGTTTAACCCAAGTATTTCTGCGTGTGCAAAACTAGCTTGCACCCGTTGAGGGAGTCCTGGATTAGGGGGTGTTCGGGTAGCCGGACTATACCTTCAGCCGGACTCCTGCACTATGAAGATACAAGATTGAAGACTTCGTCCCGTGTCCGGATGGGACTTTCCTTGGCGTGGAAGGCAAGCTTGGCGATGCGGATATTCAAGATCTCCTACCATTGTAACCAACTCTATGTAACCCTAACCCTATCCGGTGTCTATATAAACCGGAGGGTTGTAGTCCGTAGGCAATCAACTCCATATACAATAATCATACCATAGGCTAGCTTCTAGGGTTTAGCCTCCTTGATCTCGTGGTAGATCTACTCTTGTACTACCCAATCATCAATATTAATCAAGCAGGACGTAGGGTTTTACCTCCATCAAGAGGGCCCGAACCTGGGTAAAACATCATGTTCCCTGCCTCCTATTACCATCCGGCCTAGACGCACAGTTCGGGACCCACTACCTGAGATCCGCCGGTTTTGACACCGACATTGGTGCTTTCATTGAGAGTTCCTCTGTGTCGTCGCCTTTAGGCCCGATGGCTCCTTTGATCATCAACAACGATGCGGTCCAGGGTGAGACTTTGCTCCCCTGACAGATCTTCGTCTTCGGCGGCTTCACTCTGCGGGCCAATTCGCTCGGCCACCTGGAGCAGATCGAAAGCTACGCCCCTGGCCATCAAGTCAGGTTTGGAATCCTAAACTACACGGCTGACATCCGCGGAGACTTGATCTTCGACGGGTTCGAGCCACGGCCAAGCGCGCCGCACTATCTCGAGGGGCATGATCTAGCTCTGCCTCCGGACAGTGTCCTAGAGGCTGCACACGCATTGGTTCCGACCCCTAACTCGGAGCCTATTGTGCCAATCGAGGATGAGCGGTTGGACGTCACCTCGGGGGCTGCGATACCGAAAGCGATCGAGCCGAACGCTAGCCCCGCACTCTGCACGACCCGTGACTCCGAGGATCCGGACTCCTTCCCGGACTCCAAACCCCCCGCGCCCCTGCCAATCAAATCCGATTGGGTGCCGATAATGGAGTTCACCACCACAGACATCTTTCAGCGTTCGCCTTTTGGCGACATCCTGAATTCTCTTAAGTCTCTCTCTTTATCAGGAGAGCCCTGGACGGACTACGGTCAGCGAGGGTGGGATACGGGCGATGAGGAAATTCAAAGCCCACCCACCACCCACTTTGTAGCCACTGTCGACGATCTAACCGACATGCTTGACTTCAGCTCCGAAGACATCGACGGCATGGACGACGATGTAGGAGACGAACAGGAACCAGCACCTGTAGGGCGCTGGAAGGCCACCTCGTCATATGACATATATATGGTGGATACTCCAAAAGATGGAGATGGCGATGGAACAGTGGGGGATGACGCCCCCAAGAAACAGCCAAAGCGCCGGCGTCAGCGGCGCTGCTCTAAATCCCGCCAAAGCAAAAACGGTGATTCCGGCACGGGAGATAATACTACCCCGGATAGCGCCGAAGAACACCCACCTCAGCAAGATTCGGCACAGGAAGATGGAGAAGCCAGCCCTCATGAGAGAGCGGCAGACCGAGAGGTCGAGGATGATAACTATACGCCTCCCTCCGAAGACGAGGCAAGCCTCGATGACGACGAATTTGTCATACCATCAGACCTCGCCGAACAACAGCGTTTTAAACACAGGCTTTTAGCCACGGCAAGCAGCCTCAAGAAAAAGCAGCAATAGCTTAGAGCTGCCCAAGATTTGCTAGCTGACAGATGGACTGAAGTCCTTGCGGCCGAAGAGTATGAACTCGAACGCCCCTCCAAGAGTTAACCGAAGCGCAGGCCGCTACCCCGATCGGAGGAGGAAGCACCTACATCACCAGCGCATGACATGGCAGACCGGCCACCTCGCGGCCGCGACAGAGAGGCCTCTCGGCCCTCCACCCAAGCCATGCCCCGACGCCGCTCAACTAAGGCACGGGAAAATGCACCCGACCTGCAAGACATACTGGAGGATAAGGCAAGACAAACAAGATCGATCTACAGATCGCACAGGCGCCCTACGGCATGTGACAATGATCTTCACTCCGGATACAACAAATCCGGCCGGGTCGAACACAACAGACATAGCTCTTCCGAGCTGCGTCGTGATATAGCCCAGTATAGAGGCGCCGCACACCCGCTATGCTTCACGAATGAAGTAATGGATCATAAAATCCCAGAGGGTTTCAAACCCGTAAACATCGAATCATACGATGGCACAACAGATCCGGCGGTATGGATCGAGGATTATCTCCTTCACATCCACATGGCATGCGGCGGTGATCTACACGCCATCAAATACCTCCCGCTCAAACTTAAAGGACCGGCCTAACATTGGCTTAACAGCTTGCCAACAGACTCAATCGGTTCTTGGGAGGACCTGGAAGCCGCATTCCTCGACAACTTCCAGGGCACTTACGTGCGACCGCCGGATGCCGACGACTTAGGCCACATAATTCAGCAGCCAGAGGAATCGGCCAGACAATTCTGGACACGGTTCCTAACAAAGAAAAACCAGATAGTCGACTGTCCGGACGCAGAGGCCCTAGCAGCCTTCAAGCATAACATCCGCGATGAGTGGCTTGCCCGGCACCTGGGAGAGGAAAAGCCGAAATCCATGGCAGCCCTCACGACACTCATGACCCGCTTTTGCATGGGAGAAGACAGCTGGCTAGCTCGCAGTAACAACTTATCAAAGAACCCTGGTAATTCGGATACCAAGGACAAAAGTGGCAGGACACATCAGAATAAGAAAAAACGCCGCGTTAACAGCGATAGCAATGAAGACACAACAGTCAATGCCGGATTCAAAGGCTATAAATCCGGTCATCGGAAAAAGCCATTCAAAAGGAATACTCAGGGCCCGTCCAGTTTGGACCGAATACTCGATCGCTTGTGCCAGATACATGGCACCCTCGAAAGGCCAGCCAATCACACTAACAGGGATTGTTGGGTGTTCAAGCAGGCAGGCAAGTTAAGGGCCGAAAACAGAGACAAGGGGCTGCACAGCGACGACGAGGAGCCCAAGCCGCCGAACAACAATGGACAGAAGGGCTTTCCCCCACAAGTGCAGACGGTGAACATGATATACGCAACCCACATTCCCAAGCGGGAGCGGAAGCGTGCGCTACGGGACGTATACACGATGGAGCCAGTCGCCCCAAAGTTCAACCCATGATCCTCCTGCCCGATCACTTTTGATCGAAGGGACCATCCCACTAGCATCTGTCATGGCGGCTTCGCCGCATTGGTTCTCGACCCAATCATCGACGAATTTCATCTCACAAGAGTCCTCATGGACGGCAGCAGTAGCCTAAACCTGCTTTATTAGGATACAGTGCGGAAAATGGGCATAGATCCCTCAAGGATTAAGCCCACAAGAACGACCTTTAAAGGCGTTATACCAGGTGTAGAAGCCAACTGTACTGGCTCAGTAACACTTGACGTGGTCTTCGGATCCCCGGACAATTTCCGAAGCGAAGAGTTAATCTTCGATATAGTCCCGTTTCGCAGTGGCTATCACGCCCTGCTCGGACGAACCGCATTCGCAAAGTTCAATGCGGTGCCGCACTACGCATATCTCAAGCTCAAGATGCCAGGCCCTCGAGGAGTAATTACGGTCAACGGAAACACCGAACGCTCCCTCCGTACGGAGGAGCATACGGCGGCTCTCGCAGCGGAGGTACAAAGTAGCCTTCTCAGGCAATTCTCCAGTCCGGCCATTAAAAAGCCAGACACTGCCAAGCGTGCCCGGAGTAACCCACAGCAGGACCGCCTGGCACACTCTGAGCAAGCGTAGCAATGCGGCCCCAACCCCAGCTTTCGCGACATAGCGAAACAAGTACCTCACGTACATAACTATGCCCTTGAAATACCATGGGCACAGGGGAAGGGGCACAATAACGGCACGCCCAAAATACGGCTTAAAACGTACTAGTGGCTGCCGGATTCTTTTTTTAATATTTTCTTACTTTCAGGACTCCATACTTCGGACGACCTGTTCGCCAATTCGACTGCTGCACAAACGATGCAAGATCCAGGGAGGCAGACAAGCCATGCCGCATTATGGAACTCCCAGGTGGTCTCTGTTACAAGCGGTATACCTGTTTTAAATACAATTCTGCAGCCTGCCCCTGGTCAGGACATACTGAATAGTCCAATATCTTTTGCTTACCGCACTATTTGTATCATTCGGCTTTGATAAATAGCCCCTCTATAAACAATGCTTAGCTTCTTGTCTATTTTTTGCATTATCTTCTTTTCACATTTATGTTTATTAAATGACATGATTGCACCCGTACACCATGGTACGGCAAACACGCCAGGGGCTTCAGTACCCCTCATAATGGTGTGAGAAGTCCGTACACTTTCACAAGTGCGGCACCCCGAACTTATAGCACTATATGCATCGGCTCCGAATCATGATTTGGGTCAATAGTTGGGTTTGCCCGGCTCCTATGTTTTGGTGCCTTACGTTCCGCTCTATCAGCTAAGGTAGCACTAGGAGAACCACTGCGATTGTGCCCCGGTTCAGCTGGGTTAAGCACCTCAGTGGAGAAAGCTAAAACTGACTGTCATGATGAGGCGAGAGACCGGTTGCTGTTCGAGAGGTTTTTCGAGTCCCTAAAGACTTATGCCGCTTCGAGCGAGGAGCTGGCTTTGTCCGGCCAAGGCGTGGATAGCGCCCCGAACTCGGTCTTCCGAACCAGGGGCTTCGCCGAAATTTAAAATTATAGAGTTCTATGGCTAAGTGAGAGTGTTCAAGCATTATAGTCCGATTGCCTGGTTCGTTGTGCTGAGCGCCTCCCTGGAAGGACCCAACTATGGGAAAAGAGCGCTCAGGTTTATCCCGAACACCCCAGCACTAGTGGCATGGGGGCAGAAGCCGACGACTGGCCATCTCTCAATTTTTTGATAAACGGCCGCACAGAAAGTAATATTTTAAATTCAATAAGCATTGCTTAGCGCATATGAACAAGTTTTCAGCGCACAGGATAAACACGAGCGAGTTCATTCAAAAATCACATCCTTGGTACATTCATCCGCCACAAGGCGGGCACCTGCAAGAACATCCTTGTAGTAGTTCTCGGGCTTGTGATGCTCCTTCCCCGGCGGCGGCCCGTCCTTCACAAGCTTCTCACCGTCCAGCTTACCCCAGTGCACCTTTGCACGGGCAAGGGCCCAATGGGCACCTTCGATGCAGACGGAGCGCTTGATGACCTCGAGCCTCGGACAGGCCTCCACCAGCTGCCGCACCAGCCCGAAATAGCTCCCAGGCAGGGCCTCTCCGGGCCACAGCCGAACTATGAAGCCCTTCATGGCCTGTTCGGCCGCCTTGTGGAGCTCGACCAGCTGTTTCAGCTGGTCGCTCAAAAGCACAGGGTGTCCGGCCTCAGAATACTGAGACCAGAACACCTTCTCCGTCGAGCTGCCCTCTTCAGCTTGGTAGAATGCGGTGGCGTCGGATACACTGCGGGGAAGATCTGCGAATGCCCCTAGAGAGCTCCGGATTCGGGTAAGTAACAAGTAGTTTACTTTTATATTTCTGCTTTGCATGAAGAATGCCTTACCCGCTGCTATCTTCCTCATCTCCTCCAACTCTTGGAGGGCCTTTTGGGCTTCGGCCTTGGCAGACTTGGCAGTCTCAAGGGCCGTCGCGAGCTCGGATGCTTGCGCCTTTGACTCAAGCTCCAAACTCTCATGTTTTTTCATGAGAGCCTGAAGCTCTTGCTGCACCTCGCCGACCTGAGCCCCAAGTCTGTCTCGCTCGGTGCGCTCCGCGGCCGTTTTCTTTTCGGCCTCAGACAGCGCCTGCTTAAGGGTTGTCACCTCAGTCGTGGCCCCTACAATAAGCAGTACAATCCTGTTTTTTTTGCAATCACGCCTTTTTATAGGCACTTTTTCTATAAGGTATTTCTTACCTTCTTTGTCCTCGAGCTGCCGCTTGGCAAGGCCGAGCTCTTGCTCGGTCCGCTCGAGGTCCTGCTTCAGGACACCCACCTCCGCAGTCAGTGCGGCGGTGGATAGCAACGAAGCCTGCATACGCATATTGACTCTTTTTGTTAGACTCCTGCGAAATTTAATAGATCCTCTATTCGTCTTTTCTTTCCGAACGCCAAACAGAGCATCAGGGGCTACTGTCTATGCGGTAATATTTTTACATATTTTTACTTACCTCGAAGCCTGTTAGAAGGCTAGCGCAAGCTTCAGTCAGTCCGCTCTTGGCGGACTGAACCTTCTGGATCACCGTACTCATAATAGTACGGTGCCCCTCGTCGATGGAGGCACCGTCAAGCACCTCCAGCAGATTGTCCGGCACCTCCGGTTGGACGGAGGCCGCCGGCTCAGAAGGCTTGCTCCTCTTGGAAGGAGTTCACCTACCGCGGTCCGGAACTGTGGAAGATTCCGGCGCGGTGTCCAGCACAAAGCCGGACTTGGAGCCCTGGGGGGCCTTATCCCCTTCACTCTTGGAGTCCGGGAGGTTGCCTTGCGGCTCCTCCAGGACCACCTCCTCCTGTCCCGAAGCTTGTCGCGACGCCACTTCAGCGTCGTCTGTAGTGCGGGGGGAGACAGCGGGCGGAACTGAGTTCACATCCGATGAGTCCAGGGAGCCGCCCGATGATTCGTTGAATTCGGCCCGGGGCGGGCTGCATAATTACGTTCGACATTAGGGAAAGCTGTGCAACAAAGGAACATCATGAGTTACTCTGATATCCGAACTTACGATTTCGCCGGACGCTTGGCCCTGTTTGGCCACTCCTCTCCGCCCTCTTCGGCGTCGGGGAGTAGTCCGGCGGAGGGGTCTTCCTTTTCCTAGACCCCTCGGCCTCTCCCGTTGGGGCGGCCTTCTTCTTCTCTCCTCCCTCCGCTGAGGGGGGAGAGTTTTCTTCTTCCTCCTCCTCGTTTTCACGGGAAGAGGGTGTCTTGGACTCTTCGGATGACGAGTCCGACACCACCACGTTGCGGGCACTCTTTCGAGTCCCCGTGGTCTTCTTCTTCTTGGCCTTCTTCTCCAGCACCACATAAGGCGCCGGAACTAGCAGCTTCACTAGTAGAGCTGGGGCTGGGTCTTCGGGCAGCGGAGCCGGATAGTTAATCGGTCCGGATATCGCCCGCCAAGCCTGTCAAAGGTAAGGGAGTTTAGATCCCGCATAGAGTCAAACTATATAGAAAGCTTAACATCCTATAAAAGGTGAAGATAGCTTACCTCACTAGCGTGACGCTGCGAGCTGTATCCGCGGTCCTCGAAAGCGGATGCGGGAGCCTCGGTGCCCTTAAATAGCACCTTCCAGGCATCTTTGTACGTCGTGTCAAAGAGCCTGCTAAGGGTTTGGTGCTGCGCCGGGTCGAACTCCCATAGATTAAAATCCCGTTGTTGGCACGGGAGGATCCGGCGGACGAGCATAACCTGGATTACATTAACAAGCCGGATTGGCTTGTTCACCAGGGACTGGATGCATGTTTGCAATCCGGTCACCTCTTTTTCGTCACCCCATGACAGGCCCGTCTCTTTCCAGGACATAAGCCGCGTGGGGGGTCCGGATCGGAACTCGGGGGCTGCGGTCCATTTCGGATCGCGTGGCTCGGTGATGTAAAACCACCCGGATTGCCACCCCTTTAGGGTCTCCACAAAAGAGCCCTCGAACCATAGGACGTTGGCCATCTTGCCCGCCATGGCGCCTCTGCACTCCGCCTGGCTGCCACGCACCACCTTGGGCTTGACGTTGAAGGTCTTGAGCCAGAGGCCGAAATGAGGGCGGGCGCGGAGGAAAGCCTCGCACGCGACGATAAACGCCGAGATGTTGAGGATGAAGTTCGGGGCCAGATCATGGAAATCCAGGCCGTAGTAGAACATGAGCCCCCGAACAAATGGGTGGAGTGGAAAACCCAGTCCGCGGAGGAAGTGGGGAAGAAATACTACCCTCTCATGGGGCCTTGGGGTGGGGAGAAGCTGCCCCTTTTCGGGAAGCCGGTGCGCGATGTCCTTAGACAGGTATCCGGCCGTCCTTAGCTTCTTGACTTGGCCCTCTGTAGCGGAGGAGACCATCCACTTACCTCCCGCTCCGGACATTGCTGGAGAAGGTTGAGGTGGGAAGTGCGGGCTTGGGCGCTGGAGCTCGAGTGCGCAGGAGGTGGATATGCAAAGGAGGAAGAAGGCGTAGGTAAAAAGGTGGATCCTTATCCCCTTATATGGGCGGATGCGGTTGTGCGTCCCCACCAGCCTAGTAAAACTCGCTTGCCTTCCAAGCGCCGTGATAAATGGCGCGGTTGGGTTACCCACGTCCGTATTGATGAGAATCCCGTAAAGGGGGTACACGATCTCTGCTTTGACAAGACGTGCCAAGGAAACCGCCTCGCAAAACATGCTGAGGTGGAAAAGTAAAAACGATTCGAGTGCAGGACTTGGCCGTAGTGTGATGACGCATTGCGGAATACATCAGCAGATTTGATTTGTGTTTATATCATTCTCTCTATGGCAATATGTGGAAGCTTATTTTGCAGAGCCGGACACTACTCTTGGTGTTTACAATCTTCTATGAAGGACTTGGAGGAGGAACCCGCCTTGCAATGCCAAAGACAATTTGCGCGCCGGACTCGTCGTCATTGAAGCCTGGTTCAGGGGCTACTGAGGGAGTCCTGGATTAGGGGGTGTTCGGTTAGCCGGACTATACCTTCAGCCGTACTCCTGCACTATGAAGATACAAGATTGAAGACTTCGTCCCATGTCCGGATGGGACTTTCCTTGGCGTGGAAGGCAATCTTGGCGCTGCGGATATTCAAGATCTCCTACCATTGTAACCGACTCTATGTAACCCTAACCCTATCCGGTGTCTATATAAACCGGAGGGTTGTAGTCCGTAGGCAATCAACTCCATATACAACAATCATACCATAGGCTAGCTTCTAGGGTTTAGCCTCCTTGATCTCGTGGTAGATCTACTCTTGTACTACCCATATCATCAATATTAATCAAGCAGGACGTAGGGTTTTACCTCCATCAAGAGGGCCCGAACCTAGGTAAAACATCGTGTTCCCTGCCTCCTGTTACCATCCGGCCTAGATGCACAGTTCGGGACCCACTACCTGAGATCAGCCGGTTTTGACACCGACACCCGTTGTATATGAACATAGAGCTTATCACACCCGATCATCACGTGGTGTCTCGGCATGATGAACTTTGGCAACGGTGCATACTCAGGGAGAACACTTATACCTTGAAATTTAGTGAGAGATCATCTTATAATGCTACCATCAATCAAGCAGAATAAGATGCACAAAGGATAAACATCACATGCAATCAATATAAGTGATATGATATGGCCATCATCATCTTGTGCCTTTGATCTCCATCTCCGAAGCACCGTCATGATCACCATCATCACAGGCGCGACACCTTGATATCCATCATAGCATCGTTAACGTCTCGCCAACTTTGCTTCTACGACTATCGCTACCGCTTAGTGATAAAGTAAAGCAATTACAGGGCGATTGCATTGCATACAATAAAGCGACAACCATATGGCTCCTGCCAGTTGCCGATAACTCCGTTACAAAACATGATCATCTCATACAATAAAATATAGCATCATGCCTTGACCATATCACATCACAACATGCCCTGCAAAAACAAGTTAGACGTCCTCTACTTTGTTGTTGCAAATTTTACGTGGCTGCTACGGGCCGAGCAAGAACTGTTCTTACCTACGCATCAAAACCACAACGATATTTCGTCAAGTTAGTGCTATTTTAACCTTCAACAAGGACCGGGCGTAGTCACACTCGGTTCAACTAAAGTTGGAGAAACTAACACCCGCCAGCCACCTGTTTGCAAAGCACGTCGGTAGAACCAGTCTTGCGTAAGCGTACGTGTAACGTCGGTCCGGGCCGCTTCATCCAACAATACCGCCGAACCAAAGTATGACATGCTGGTAAGCAGTATGACTTGTATCGCCCACAACTCACTTGTGTTCTACTCGTGCATATAACATCTACGCATAAACCTGGCTCTGATGCCACTGTTGGGGAACGTAGTAATTTAAAAAAAATTCCTACGCACACGCAAGATCATGGTGATGCACAGCAACAAGAGGGGAGAGTATCGTCTATGTACCCTCATAGACCGTAAGCGGAAGCATTATGAGAACACGGTTAATGTAGTCGTACGTCTTCACGATCCAACTGATCCAAGTACCGAACGCACGGCACCTCCGAGTTCAGCACATGTTCATCTCGATGACGTCCCACGAACTCCGATCCAGTAGAGCTTCACGGGAGAGTTCCGTCAGCACGACGGCATGATGACGGTGATGATGTTTCTACCGATGCAGGGCTTCACCTAAGCACCACTACGATATGATCGAGGTGGATTATGGTGGAGGGGGGCACCGCACACGGCTTGGAACAATCAACTTGTGTATCCTAGGGTGCCCCCTGCCCCCGTATATAAAGGAGCAAGGGGGGAGGCCGTCTGGCCCTTGCAGGGCGCGCCAGGAGGAGGAGTCCTCCTCCTAGTAGGAGTAGGACTCCCTTTTCCTACTCCTACTAGGAGGGGGAAAGGAAGGAGGAGAGGGAGAAGGAAGGAGAGGAAGGAAAGGAGGAAAGGGGGGCCGCCCCCCTAGTCCAATTCTGTTTGGGCTAGGGGGGCCGCATGCCCTACCTTGTCCGGCCTCCTCTCTTCCACGACTTGGCCCATGAGGCCCAATACTTCTTCCCCCGTATTCCCGTAACTCTTCGGTACTCCGAAAAATACCCGAATCACTCGGAACCTTTCCGATGTCTGAATATAATCGTCCAATATATCGATCTTTATGTCCCGACCATTTCGAGACTCCTCGTCATGTCCCCGATCTCATCCGGGACTCCGAACTACCTTCGGTACATCAAATCACATAAAATCATAATACCGATCATCATCAAACGTTAAGCGTGCGGACCCTACGGGTTCGAGAACTATGTAGACATGACCGAGACACGTCTCCGGTCAATAACCAATTGTGGAACCTAGATGTTCATATTGTCTCCTACATATTCTATGAAGATCTTTATCGGTCAAACCGCATAACAACATGTGTTGTTCCCTTTGTCATCAGTATGTTACTTGCCCGAGATTCGATCGTCGGTATCTCAATACCTAGTTCAATATCGTTACCGGCAAGTCTCTTTACTTGTTCCGTAATGCATCATCCCATAACTAACTTATTAGTCACATTGCTTGCAAGGCTTATAGTGATGTGCATTACCGAGAGGGCCCAGAGATACCTCTCCGACAATCGGAGTGACAAATCCTAATCTCGATCTATGCCAACTCAACAAGTACCATTGCAGACACCTATAGAGCACCTTTATAATCACCTAGTTATGTTGTGACGTTTGGTAATCGGGAGTTGCATAATCTCATAGTCATAGGAACATGTATAAGTCATGAAGAAAGCAATAGCAGTAAACTAAAACGATCAAGTGCTAAGCTAACGGAATGGGTCAAGTCAATCACATCATTCTCCTAATGATATGATCCCATTTATCAAATGACAACTCATGTCTATGGTTAGGAAACATAACCATCTTTGACCAACGAGCTAGTCAAGTAGAGGCATACTAGTGACACTCTGTTTGTCTATGTATTCACACATGTATTTTGTTTCCGGTTAATTGTAACATCCCAAATTTTCAATTTGGAATGTTATACATTAGATCATCTATGCATATCATATTTTAATTTTTGCATTTTGGTAGATCCTAGAAATTGTACGCAACTCAAGGACCCACGGAGAGAGTTGGGGATTTCGTTATTTTCATATTTGAGTTTTCTCAAATTTTGAGAATAGGATCATTTGATTTTGTTATTTTATCGTCAATTATTTATATTACAAAAATATGAGAGAGGGAATAAAATGACTTTCCCAAAATAAAGAAATATTGAGGATTTAATAATAAAATCAAATAATATTTTATTTTGGAGTTTTTCGTTATTTTATTTGAATTTAGGAAAAATGTGCGTTTTTCAAAATTGCATTTAGGCCCCAAATAAATGTTCACCTTGTGCAGCTTGATTTTAGAAGCCCGGGAAAATTTATTTCGGGATTTTTGGAGTCCGTTTAGTATTTATTTTTATTTTTCTTCTACGCGTAATTATTTAAAAAAACGAACCGACCTAGGGGCCTTGTCCAACCCGGACTCCTGGCCCGCTAGGCTTTATAACCGGGAGAGGGGGGGGGAGCCCAGCCAGCCTCAGCCCACGCCCCCTCAAACCCTAGCCAGCGCCGCCCCACCGCCGCCAGCGCCGCCGCCGCCGCCGCCCGCCGCCGACTCACGCCGCCCGAGGTGCGCCTCGGTATCCGTGCCGGTTTATTTTTTTTCGAAAAACCGTCCGGTTTTTCCATTAGTTTTTTTAGATTCGGTTTTTTATAGATCGGTTTTTCTGATTTATTTAATTAGCGAGCGTTCGTCCGTTCGTTCGTTCTAGTGAACGTTCGTCGTTTTTTTTCTCGGATTTAATCCGCGATTTTTCTGATCGCGATTCCTGATCCGATTTTGTTTTTAGTATAACTTTTCGCTCGTTTATCGGAATCAGGCGATTCAAGCACCTGGAGTTTCGTCTCGAAACCCTCTATCCGTTTAACCAACTTAAACAAGTTTTTGCTACTGTAAAATTTGCCTTAGATCCAGATTAGTAGAACGAAGTTGTTTTCTTTCGCCGTTTGACTTCCGTTGCTTCGTCCGATTTGATTCTTTTTGCAAACCGGAGGTCTTAAGTTGAACCTTCTGGTTAGATCTCTTATTTGACTTTTACCTGTGCATTAGATGAGTACTTATTGTATGCTTGTTTGTTTGTCTGCGGTAGAATACCCGGAGTGCGCCGCCTGTTACTTCGAATCGCTAGGTTTCCCGGATCATCAGCAAGGCAAGTAACACTTTGATCATACCTTTCCTACTACCCAATTTTATTGCATTAGATCAATCCTCACACATTGCATGATTAGGATCTAATTAAATTGTGGGATGGGAAGTAGTTGAGGTAGTACCTATTACCTGTTTACTTACAAACCTTTGGGAGTTACTTCTACGTTTGCTTATTATGCCATGCTATGCTAGTAGACGTTGATTGGGTGAGTGATATCCATGACATATGTGAGTTTGTTAATTAATGGTTTATCTAAGGTGGCAACTTAAACACACATCTGGGTGGATTGAGGCACCTGGGTATTCCAGGACTTGCCTGTTTTCTTTTGGACCGCCACCCAGGCTCAAAGGGATCATGAGACTATTCATACTAGAAACTTCCGTGTGTAGCCACAAGCTATTATGGGCTGTAGAATAGTTGATTAAGTCATGCGAACTCTTACAGGGTAGACTAGCAGATGTAGGGGAAAGT
Source organism: Triticum dicoccoides (assembly GCF_002162155.2). Classification (NCBI taxonomy): domain Eukaryota; kingdom Viridiplantae; phylum Streptophyta; class Magnoliopsida; order Poales; family Poaceae; genus Triticum; species Triticum dicoccoides. Next base: position 477,852,308 of record NC_041386.1, on the reverse strand, counting down.
AGGTGTAACGGTCTATCCATCGTAAGGTGCTAGCCGTGTCCCCGGTTATGGACAATCTTGAGTATCTAGTACTTGGATTATCATGTGAATCTCAACATGTTACCCTAAATTAATTTTGTTGGGCTTTGTTAATGATATTTTTAATTGGGATTGAGAATGCTGTCAACCATTCTCAATGTTTAACAACTACCATGATAGTTAAATAAATTTATTCCTTTGCAGTAGGGAAAAATTGGCTTTACGCAAAACTATAAACGTAGAGATTTCCACCAGCCAAGTATGCATATAGTATAGTTGTTTCATTTCATTACTCTCTATGTGCTACCTTGCCAGCATATTCCATGTGCTGACCCCTTTCGGGCTGCAACGTTAATGTTGCAGACTTTTCAGACAACGATTAAGGAGTTTTTTGGTCGTGGTTCTATACTCAGTGATGCCGTTGGAGTTGATGGACTCACTTATCTTCCAAGCCTTCCGCTGTTATCGTTATTAGATGGCCTTAAGCCATATTTATTGTAATAAGTTCTCTCTTGAGACACTTGATGTAATAAGTGTGTGATTGCTACTCTGTTATAAATCCTCTGAGTACTGTGTGGTGTCAGCATTACTGATCCAGGGATGACACCGGAGCACAGAGATCAGACTGTTTGAGGTCTGGTCGCTACATGGATGGTATCAGAGCACACGCTGACTATAGGACACGACCACTAAGCTAAAGACCTAGATCACTGCTCACTCTCTTCTCTTTTGACTCCTCATCTTTTCTACTCTTTTAGGATGGCGGATGCAAGGAACAAGTTCACGCAACCGGATGAAGATACACCCTTTGGACGTCACTTGAAGGAAGTCACTAGATACCTGAACATAGGAGTACCAAGCTTCACCGGAACCTACAATGCCACTTTACCTGAAGAAGAGCGCTGGATGATTCAAGTTCAAGTTCCAGGAAGGACGTTCATGCCAGTCACTGAGCCCATAGAGTTTTCTTTTGATGCACCAACTTGGAGTCTAGGCAAGAGCATGGCAGCTCACATCGCCATGGGACGCATTGGAGAAGTCTACCGCCATGATCTCAAGGATACTATCTACTAGATTTGTGGGCGCCGAGATGAGGACTGGGAGATGATCAACACCAGAAAGGATAGATCAATTGCAGCTTTTATCCAGGAGTTAAACCAGCACATTCGACAACAGGAGAACCAGATGTGCGCCGACATGATAGATCTGAAGAAGGCTAAGACAAGAATCAAGGAGCTGGAGGAAGAACTCAAGGCTACACGTGAAGATTATGAAGAGGAAATTGAAGTATTGGTGGATAAGAATGCCGACCTAACTATGAAGCTAGCAGTATTTATGGGAGACCCTACACCAGTAGATGAAGATGAAGAACCCAAGGAGATTAGCCCGGAAGACTACATCATCATCGACGACACAGACTCGGACCCAGATGAAAGCGATGATGACTATGTTGATGAAGCTGGAGCAGATATCATGGAGTCTGCAACCGAAGAATATTTCTAGTAGACCACCTCATCAGTAGTAGTAGTCCACCATGTAAATATAGTAGTCCGAGCACTTTTGCGATAGTTAGATCGATTGTATGCCCTTGTTTGATTGAATGAAGTGAATTGTTTGCTTTTGCCTCATGTGCATATGGGTAGTGTTTTCTCTTTAGACCCCCTCTAGTCTTACATCTCATCTTTTCTAAACCCTCAGATGCCTCCGAGACGTGACCCCGGATTTACCTTTCCACCGGAGCTCACCCAATTGATCCAGCAGCAGAACACTTTGATGAAGTTGCTAGTCCAGAATCAAATCAGGGGAACAACAACAACAACCCACCACCACCACCACCACCTGTTGATCACTTAGCCCGTTTCCTTAGGCTAAATCCGCCGGTGTTTTCCAGTAGCACCGAGCCGATAGTAGCAGATGATTGGCTCCGCAAGACAGCTAGAGAGTTGACCACAGCAGGATGCACAGATGCGGAGAAGGAGAAGTTTGCCGCACATCAGCTTGAAGGACCCGCAGCATCATGGTGGGAGAATTTCACAGCCACTTTCCCTGTCGACACTGTCACATGGGACCATTTTCAGCAGGCCTTTCGTACTGCCCATGTTTCAGCAGGAGCTATGGCCATGAAGAAGCGTGAGTTTCGCAACTTGCGCTAAGGAGGATGAAGCCACCTGGGAACGAGAGGAAGATTTTCTCAAGGACCACCCTCACCTATTTTCTAGCCAACCCGAATCTCGAGGGCGAGATTCATCTTAAGGGGGGTAGGTTTGTAACATCCCAAATTTTCAATTTGGAATGTTATACATTAGATCATCTATGCATATCATATTTTAATTTTTGCATTTTGGTAGATCCTAGAAATTCTACGCAACTCAAGGACCCACGGAGAGAGTTGGGGATTTCATTATTTTCATATTTGAGTTTTCTCAAATTTTGAGAATAGGATCATTTGATTTTGTTATTTTGTCGTCAATTATTTCTATTACAAAAATATGAGAGAGGGAATAAATTGACCTTCCCAAAATAAAGAAATATTGAGGAATTAATAATAAAATCAAATAACATTTTATTTCGGAGTTTTTCGTTATTTTATTTGAATTTAGGAAAAATGTGGAAATTTTTCAAAATTGCATTTAGGCCCCAAATAAATGTTCACCTTGTGCGGCTTGATTTTAGAAGCCCGGGAAAATTTATTTCGGGATTTTTGGAGTCCGTTTAGTATTTCTTTTCATTTTTCTTCTGCGCGTAATTATTTAAAAATAAACGAACCGACCTAGGGGCCGTGTCCGACCCGGACTCCCGGCCCGCTAGGTTTTATAAGCCGGGGGGGGAGCCCAGCCAGCCTCAGCCCACGCCCTCCCGAACCCTAGCCAGCGCCGCCCCGCCGCCGCCAGCGCCGCCGCCGCCGCCCCGCCGCTCGCCGCCCGCCGCCGCCGCCGCGCCGCCCGCCGCCCGAGGTGCGCCTTGGTATCCATGCCGTTTTTTCCGAAAAACCGTCCGGTTTTTCCGTCGGTTTTTTTAGATTCGGTTTATTTATAGATCGGTTTTTCCGATTTACTTAATTAGCGAGCGTTCGTCCGTTCGTTCGTCCTAGTGAACGTTCGTCGTTTTTTTCTCGGATTTAATCCGCGGTTTTTCTGATCACGATTCCTGATCCGATTTTCTTTTTAGTACTCCCTCCGTCCCAAAAAACATGTCGCGGGCGTAGTTCACTGGTAATTTTGCAAAAAACCCTCATGGTTTCAAAAGCGTTTCAAACAAGTCCCTCCACCCCGTCTTCTTCCTCCGCCCGTCGCCTGTGCGTCGCCAGGGGCCGCCGCCGCCCAGCTGCGTGATTCGCCAGGGGCCGGCGAGCCCAGCTGAGCTCCTCCGCCGTCGCCAAGTACATGCTCTCGCCGCCATCGGTAGTTACCTCCTCCACCGCCGTAGCCCAGACCTGCGCCGCCGCAGTCCCCTCCCGCTGCAATTACCTACGGGCGTCGCCGGAATCTCCCACTACGTCTTCTTCGAGGCCGTGCGCGTCCCTCCTCGAGCTCCCCCGTATCCTCCTGAAGCCCGGGCACATCCTCCTCGTCCTCCCGCGCATCCTCTTTGAGCTCCGGCACATGCTCCATCGTGATCCCCTACCGGCGTCGCCGGAGCCTGCCTCCATGATCCGGTGGACCAGGAGCTCGCGCACGTGATCCTCGATCTCCAGCGCGACCTCGTCGATCTCCCACGCCCACGCACCCGTGCTGCTCCTTCTCCCCCGCCGACGCACCTGTGCGGCTGCTTCTCCCCTATCGCCGGTGGTCTCTGCCCGTGATGTTGCTGCTCCACTGACCCTGCCCATGCTACCGCTGCTCCACTGACCCTGCCCGTGCTGCTGCTGCTCCACTGAGCTGCCCGTGTTGCTGCTCCTTGACCCTGCCCGTGCTGCTGTTGCTGCTACTCTGCACCCTGAAGAAGGTACAGTAAAACTGTGTGATGGTGATGTAAAACTTCAATTGGTACTTCTACTTATGATGGTGATGTAAAACTATGTGTGACAAATGGAGCAGAAAAATACTTCTGCTTATGGTGAAGTAGAGTAGCATCTTGATCCAATTGACAAATGGAGGAGAAAAATACTCCTATCCAAATGAAGAAATCTACTGAATTCTTGTAAAAATGTCTACTGAATTTGCTCCATGTTCTAAACAGAGTACTCCTATGTAAAGATGCTTCAAGATGTCCCTCTATAAATTTGTCACAAAAGGTATAGGCTAGAGTTCAGACCTCCCAGCCTTTTGCATATTTTGTTATTTAAGGGATGCACCAATATCAGGAGGTCTGCAATTTGAGGCTAAAAGTTTCAGAGATGAAAAGTTGCTCTAATATCAGGAGCATTGAGCCTACATGAAAAATTAATGTCAATATCAGGAACTAATTCAAATATGTTGGACAATATAAGGAACTAATTACTGAAGCAAGGAAGTGTTAACTGAACTGAAACTAAATGACCATTTAAAATGACAAACTACTCCTAAGTGTGATGATTGCAACACAAAATCTGCTTCTGAACTGAAATCTAACTGAACTAAAATCTGCTCCTACAGAGAAAAAAAAGCATCAGTTCAACCATGCCAAAGTATTTCCAAATCTGTTAAGCACTTGTCATGTCATAATCTTGGAGAAGAAAGAAGCAGCACATAGGAGATTCAGAACAGTAGCTAGGTAGATAGTCACAGTACACAAATCCATGCTTGTGTGTAAAAGTTCACCAGTAATCTCTTTGTGTTGCTGTAAACAAAGATTGCAAGAAGATCTCAATCTTACTGATTGTTGTTGCGTGAGTATTACTGAGATCTTACTGATTGTTGTTTTTCTTCTTTTTCAGTTTATTTCCACCATATATACCCAGTCACCTAGGCAATACCAAAATGATAGAAAACCACTAATTTGGTTAGTTGAATTTGTTTTTGATAAGAATAAACCTAAAGAACAAGGAACTTCACTTTAACTAAAACTGAATTGTTAGAGTATAACTTTTCTGCAATCCTCTGTGTAATTTGAAAAGAGGCTCATTTGTTAGAGCAGAGTAAGCGTATTATTGACACTTGTGTACCTTGGAGAGGCCCTTGAGATGGGTCTTTCCCTGTTCACAATGGGAATAAGGTCACAATGTTCTGAAATTAACAGGAGTTGTACCACAAACAGCAGCAGATCACTTAACAGCATTACATAAAGTTAAGCAAAATTAGTCATAAAAAATGAAGTTGATAAACTAATGACATAAACTTCAAAATTGGTCATGATGGATTGGAGTTCTTTCTGAAATGACAGGAGTTGGAAGTTTCATAAGAAATGAAATGGTGTTGCAAAGGAGCAGCTTCATTTCTTAGTCATAACATTTCTTAGTCAGTAGTTCACATTTTTGTAATGCTTGCAACGCTCCTATCATTCTACTCATTTTTTGTGTGTATATCATTGTTATGGTACCATGATGTACTCATCTTTTGTCATTGATAGCAGGAGTATGGATTTGAACATGATGCCTCAAGAGGAAGACAATGAAGGTATTAATTTGAATTTTATGCCTCAAGAGGAGGAACCTCAACTGGCAGAGAATGTAGTTATGGATTTGAACTTGATGCCTCAAGAGGAAGACGATGAAGATATGAACTGGATGCCTCAAGGAGATGAAGGGAAAGAGGATGAAGCTCAAGAAGAAGAGCATGAAGTTATGAATTGGATACTTCAAGAGAAGAGAAGAGAATTGTCAGATAAGGAGAGGCATGGTGTTTACTTTGCCTTGCTGGTAATCAAGCTTAGAGATGGGTCTATTCAACCAGACGATAAGCTGCTAGCCTCAAACCTGTTGGACATAAGTGTACGATCTGTTGAAAGAATCCGGGAACAGGCTAAAAAGCAAATTGCCGATGGCAAAGAAGTAGATGTCTCAAGCAAGAAGGCAGGAAGGTCTGGCCGAAAGAGAAAGGAGCTGGATCTAGAGAGGACCTCAACAATCCCACTGAATAAAAGAAGAACAATTCGATCTCTGGCACGGTCTCTAGGTGTGGCCTAATCGACCCTACATAAGAGGTTCCAGTTGAATGAGCTCAACCGCATCACAAGCACCGTGAAGCCTCACCTCAAGCTAGAGAACAAGCTTGCGAGATTGAAATTTTGTATGTCCATGGTCGATGACAATTCGATCTCAACTTCTCGGGCTATGTTAAAACCAATGACGAATATGGTTCACATCGATGAGAAGTGGTTTGACATGACGAGAGTGAAGAATAGTTACTATGTACTTCTAGGAGAACCCGAACCGAAGCGCACCATGTCAAACACTCACATCATTGGGAAGGTGATGTTCCTAACGGCTGTTGCCAAGCCTCGATATAACAATGAGGGGGATATAACATTCGATGGGAAGATCGACATTTGGGCATTTGTCGAAGAGACTGAGGCAAAGCGGACAAGTCAAAACAGAACAAAGGGAACAAAAGTGTTGACATCAGTGAAAGTAACCAGGCCTGTGTGCAGAGATTATCTAATCAGTAAGGTTATCCTGGCAATTCAGGATAAGTGGCCTGACGATGATGAGGGAGCAACAATATTCATCCGACAGGATAACACAAAGCCTCATGTCCTTCCCAATGATGTAGCTTTTTGAGAAGCTGTGGAACAAATTGATCTTGACATCCGATTGCTACAACAACCCCCAAATAGCCCTGAGTTAAATTGTTTGGACCTCTGCTTCCATAGCTCTCTCCAGTCTCTAACCGACTACAGATCACCTACAAACATCCAGGAACTGGTAGAGGGTGTGGAAGAGGAATTCGAGAACTACGATCCCGACAAGTTGCACAGAAGCTTTATCACATTAGAAGCAGTTATGTTTGAAGTTATGAAAGACAAGGGAGGAAATCAATATAAGTTGCCCCACTTGCACAAGGATCGCTTTCAGAATGCTGGAATGGAAATAACCAGTGTATATTGCGACGGTCAGGTAGTTGTTGATACTAGGGCCATTATAGAAGAAATGGAAATTGCAATAGGAAAAGAAAATGAAAGGAAAGAATTGGCTAGAGAAGGGAAAAGAAAGAAAATTAAAGGGAAGGTAAGTGAAGTGAAGAAATGGCCAGAGCAAGGAAAAGAATGTAGCCAAGAGGGGACAAAGAGGCCCTTATGTCATGTAGTCAGGTAGTTGTTGATACCAAGTGCTCCTTGTGTATGTCTTGTGTAATCTTGTGTCAAAAGGGGACAAAGAGGCCATTATGTCATGTCCTTGTGTATGCCTTGTCTAATCCTTGTATATCAACTCCTCATTGGAATTTATTGGAATTTGGGTTATTTGGATTAATTGAATTATCTGGGTTATTTAGATTAACTGGATTAATTTGGATTATTTATATTAATTTGGGTTATTTGGATTTATTTGAATTGATTTTAGTTATTTGAATTAATTTAAAATATTTGGATTTATTTGAATAATTTGGATTAAAACTGAATTTGGGCTAACTTATAATCCAAATATAGATCTGATCAACAACAGAAAAATAGAACATGTACTGTCAATACAGGTTTGGACTTGTACTGTGAATAGAAAAAAAATGAAGCAAAACTCTTGCAAATTTTCAGTTTCAAACTGGGACAACAGTATAACATCAAGCAAAACTCTACCAATGTTCACTATTCATTGCTGGCTTGGTCAGATCACTTGCTTGTTGATATCACTTGATATCACTTGCTTGTTGCATTGCTACCGAGATTGATTATCTCTTGGCAAGCAAGGCCTTTGCTAATCTGTATGCTTGTCTAGTTATGTCATCCAATCTTTGGAAGACCCCATTTGCCTCTCCTGAATGAACTAGTGAAAGTAAGACCATGTCATATTTTTCCTGACTATAAACTGCTGTGTAATTGACATGTTCCATCAATTGTTAAGCTAGTCTTTGATTATAATCCTTAGGCCAGCAGAACTAAGTCTTTACATTTCATTATTTTTCAGAATGTCCGAACAACTGCAAGATACTCAATTGAACTACGCCGTCTGCAGATGCTAGATTTGAGGGCAACTGGTGTAAAAGAGCTACCATCCAGTATTGTTAAGCTTACAAAATTGAGGTGTCTGCTTATTAACAGATCCAAAGAAGTGCTAGATAAGATTATTGGGAAACTACATGCTCTAGAGGCTGGTTAGTTGAATTTGTTTTTGATAAGAATAAACTTAAAGGACAAGAAACTTCACTGGAACTAAAACTGAATTTGTGATACACACAACAAACATAACTTTTCTGCAATTCTCTGTGTAATTTGAAAAGAGGCTGATTTGTCAGAGCAGAGTAAACCTTGGAGAGGCCCTTGAGATTGGTATTGCCATGTGCATCCTCCAGCACCAGGACCTCCTGCTCCTTGGGCTACAGCAGATCGAAGAAGCAACACCAGCACTTCCATGCCACTTATCTGAAGAAGCAACACCAGCACTTACAGGACAAAGAACAGAGACAGAACCATGGTGGTCAGCAAGAAAGCAAGCACGCACCTCTCTTGCATCCATGCCAATGCACTGGGTGTCAATGGCCGCCGCGAGCTCCATCCCCCTCGTTCCCGATCCCCACTCTCCCTCCCCGAGCGCGTCGCCCCTGCAGCCTCCTGTCGCCCGCCTCCTCCCTTCCGCGCCGTGCCTCCCCGCGCTACCACCGGAGGGGCCAACTCCGGCGGCCCCGGCGCTCGCGCTAAGCTGCCGTCAGGTCCCACGTCGCCATCCAAGACCCCGCCGGCCTCCCCTGCTTCTGTTGCGCGGGGATGACGCATCGAGCGCCCGCCTACAGCCAAGCCGCCAAGGCCCTGCTCTGCCGTACGCCACTCCGTCGACCCTGCCTCCATGGCCTTGCTGCCGCTACCATCCCTCAACTCCTTCTCTAGTGAGCCCCGTGGCCGGTCTGCACCGCCCTTGCCGGACTCCATCCTTGCTCCGCCGCCACCATGCTCGACCCCAAGACATGAGGTTGTTGTTGGTGGTCCGGATCCAGCGCCTCCTGGCTCGCTGACGCCGGTTCCAACATAGCCGGAGCAAAGCGCGGCGGTAGCTGGGAAAATCAAACATTTTTATGACGAAGGGGGGAGCTTGGTGAGGCAGGCGAGTGGCAGCTGCGGCGGTGGAGCAGCAGGCAGCTGCAGCAGGGGAGCGGGGGAGCGGGGGAGCTGCGGCGGCCGGGACAGCGCAGCTGCGGCGGCATGGAGGAGCGAAGTTACGGCGGCGGGGAGTAGCAGAGCTGGGGATTCTGTCGGAGGAGCAAGACAAGGAGCACGGGTTCGGTTGGGAGAAACTGGAGGGCTTTTTTGCAAAACTTCCCTTGCGACATGTTTTTCGGGACGGAGGGAGTATAACTTTTCGCTCATTTATCGGAATCAGGTGATTCAAGCGCCTGGAGTTTCGTCTCGAAACCCTCTATCCGTTTAACCAACTTAAACAAGTTTTTGCTACTGTAAAATTTGCCTTAGATCCAGATTAGTAGAACGAAGTTGTTTTCTTTCGCCGTTTGACTTTCGTTGCTTCGTTCGATTTGATTCTTTTTGCAAACCGGAGTTCTTAAGTTGAAACTTCTGGTTAGATCTCTTATTTGACTTTTACCTGTGCATTAGATGAGTACTTATTGTATGCTTGTTTGTTTGTCTGTGATAGAATACCCGGAGTGCGCCGCCTGTTACTTCGAATCGCTAGGTTTCCTAGATCATCAGCAAGGCAAGTAACACTTTGATCATACCTTTCCTACTACCCAATTTTATTGCATTAGATCAATCCTCACACATTGCATGATTAGGATCTAATTAAATTGTGGGATGGGAAGTAGTTGAGGTAGTACCTATTACCTGTTTACTTACAAACCTTTGGGAGTTACTTCTACGTTTGCTTATTATGCCATGCTATGCTAGTAGACGTGGATTGGGTGAGTGATATCCATGACAAATGTGAGTTTGTTAATTAATGGTTTATCTAAGGTGGCAACTTAAACACACATCTGGGTGGATTGAGGCACCTGGGTATTCCAGGACTTGCCTGTTTTCTTTTGGACCGCCACCCAGGCTCAAAGGGATCATGAGACTATTCATACTAGAAACTTCCGTGTGCAGCCACAAGCTATTATGGGCTCTAGCATAATTGATTAAGTCGTGCGAACTCTTACAGGGTAGACTAGCAGATGTAGGTGTAAGTGCATCTAGTGCCACCCCTAGTTGGTTTTGGAGTATTGACGACAAACCTAGTTGAGGGTCTAATGTGTTTGTGAGAATTGCAGGATAACACAGGTAGAAGTCCCTCATTGATTCGGTTTTCCTACCAGAGATGACCCCTAAAAATGTATGAAGACATTGAAGTCAAAGGTGGTATATGAAGATACTCACATTGAAGACTATGACAAGAGAAGACACCACATGAAGCCTATGGAGCTCGAAGACTTAGATCTTTCGTAGTTCTCTTTGTTCTGTGTTGAGTCATAGGAACCACTGTACTGTTAAGTGGGGTCCAAGAGAACCAGTTAGAATGACTGAATTGATGCTTAAACAAAACCTATGTCTTCGAGTGAAGACTTTGAGAGCGAATCTTGTCCAGAGTCAGGCAAGTCAGCTTTGCTTGAAGCCCAAGTAAAGTTGCCGTGTGAGTTTGAAATCTGACCGTTGGAACACGTGTCAGTTCCTTAGTGACCCAGGGTCATTTTGGACAAATCAGGTCGGGTTGCCAAGTGGCTATAAATAGCCCACCCCTACAACCATAAACGGTTGGCTGGTCAGATTCAGAGTACGGCTTTTGTCGTTTGAGAGCAACCCACCTCGAAGCCTTTGAGAGAGAATTCCTCGCGAGGATAAAGCCCTAACCACCCAGAGCCAAAGAGAATTAGGCATCACTTAAGTCTTCTTGTCTGTGTGATCTAAAGACTTATTACACTTGAGGACTGTGCATCCTCCAGCCGGTTAGGCGTCGCGTTCTGAGCATCTAAGAGACATTGTGGATTGCCGGTGAACGAAGTCTGTGTAGGTTTGGGAGTCTACCTGAAGACTTACCAGAGTGATTGGGCGAGGTCTGTGTGACCTTAGCTCAAGGGGAATACGGTGAGGACTGGGTGTCCTGAGTTGCGTGTTCAGGACTGGGTGTCCGGGACTGTGTGTCCTAAGGTTTAAATACCTAGCCGCCCTAACCAGACGTACAGTTGTCACAGCAACTGGAACTGGTCCAACAAATCATTGTCTTCAGCGAGTCACTTGTTTCATCTTCCCTTCCATTTACTTACTGTTACTCCTTGTGAAGTCATTGTATGTTCGCACTATCTTTTGTCTTCACTGAGTGACTGCGTGTTCTGTGTGGCTTCACAATATCTTCCTACCTGATCCTTACTACATTGCTGCTATTAGTCATTGTGCTTTCACTCTATTGAATACTTGACTATGGCTTGCCTAGTGTAGTCTACCTTCTGCTGCAGGGTAATAGGTTTATTTCTATCGTTTGTCTTCATAACTTCCACGTTTTGAAGACTTTCATAAAAATCGCCTATTCACCCCCCCTCTAGTCGATATAACACACTTTCAATTGGTATCAGAGCAAGGTGCTCCCTTGTTTTGTGTGATTCGGTTTAACCACCTGGAGTTTTAGCTATGTTGACTGCAGGGATAATTAAAGTCTCCGCTGCGTGCCCCGTCTTTGATGGAACTGAATATCCCTACTGGAAGAATAAGATGCGCATGCATCTTGAAGCCATTGACGTCGACCTATGGTATGTCGTCAAGAATGGCGTTCCCAAGGCTGGAGAAGGTGTCACTGCTGCTGATGTCAAAAAGTTCGTTCAACTGGACTCTACTGCCAAGAATATCATCTGTGGTCATCTGACAAAAGGACAGTATGGCCGTGTGAGTGCTTTGGAAACATCTAAGCTGGTCTGGGACTGGCTCTCCAAGGTCAATGAAGGCGTCTCAACCCAGAGAGATCAGAGGATCAGTGTCCTTCGCAACCTCTTCAACCGCTTCAAGCGAATGACAATGAGAATGTCCAGCTCACATTTGACCGACTCACTGACATCACAAATGAGCTTCAAGCCCTCGGCGCTACTGAGATCACCAAACATGAAGTCGTCAAGACACTACTGAGATCACTTGATAGTTCGTTTGACACCCTAGCCCTGATGATTCAAGAACGTCCTGATTTCAAGACACTCGATCCGTCTGACATACTTGAGAGGCTCAACACACATGAGTTTCAGCTTTTTGAGAAAAGAGATATCTACGGTCCAAACTATGGGCGAACTCGTGCCTTGAAGGCAAAAGCTGTCTCCTCATCTGAAGAAGAATCTGACAACAGTTCGAATGATCCTGAAGACATTGGAAGGGAACTTGCTATGCTTGTGAAGAAGTTCCAAAAATTCACCAAGAAGAAAGGTTTCAGAAAGTCTTCCCGATCAAGCTCAAGGAATGATGAAGCTTCTGCTCACGACTACAAGAAGAAAACATGTCACAAGTGCAAGAAACCTGGCCACTTCATCTCTAAGTGTCCACAGTGGGACAATGAGAACAAAAAAAAGAAGAAGAGCAAGGAATATGACTCTGACAACAACAAGAAGAAGAAATACTCAAAGTCTTCTTCCAAGTCTTCCTCAAAGTCTTCATCACACAAGAAGAGCTCATCTGGCAAGGCATGTGCATTTATTGGCAAGGAAATGGATTCAGAGGAGGAGTCCGCTTCTGAGGAGGCAGAGGTGGAGTCCGAGGAGGAGTCCGATTCAGGCGTCGCAAGTCTGGCTACAGCATATGTTGCCAAGTCCATCTTCAACACTGAAGACAATGACTTCATAACCGACACCGATGCAAATGACAAGGACTACTCCGCTTCTACCTACTGCTTCATGGCACGCGGTGCCAAGGTAAACACACGCACTACTCACTATCAAACATCTAGTGACGATGACTCTGATTGTGGTTCAAAACCCAGCTACAAAACACTTGCTAAAATTGCAACTGAACAACAGAAAGCTATGGAACATATTCAAAAACTGTTAGACAGAAGCGATGATCTGTTAGGTGCTGAAATGACTCGATCTGAATCCTTAATTGAAGACATAAAAACTCTTCACGTTAAGTATGAGGAACTTGAAAGTCGTCATGAAACTCTCTCAACAACTCATGAAAAGCTTTCCTATGATTATCTTCAAAGGAAGCAAGATCTTGAGAAATTGAGAGCGGCTCATGAAGATCTTCAAAAGGAAAACGAGTCACTTCGCGCCAAACAGATCAGTTCCGCTCAGGAAGGATTTGAACCACCATGTCTTAAATGCATTGAGCGTGATAATGCTACTTCTGTTGCTGAATGTTCTATTGCTACTACTGTTGCAATATCTTCAACTGTTGATGTGGTAACTAACCCCTATACTGAGGATACCACTGCTATTGCTGATGAGAATGCTAGGTTGAAGACATTGCTTGAAACAGGGATGTACAAAAGTCTTAAAGGGCATCAGACACTATGTGATGTCCTCAAAAAGCAGATTCTAAACCGAAACCCGAGGAAAGAGGGTGTTGGGTTCGTAAGGAAAATGAATGCTGATGGCTCTTACTGGAAACCTGAGCAGTACCCCAAAACCACGTGGGTTGCTGCAAAGGAACCTTCAGCAGATCCATCCAATCTATCTGGCTTCACTTGTGCTAACCCCATTATCATTGATGAATCCCTTGATGCAAACTATAAACTGTTTAAGAATCAGAATGGTGAAGTGTTTGCCAGGTACATTGGTACTAACTGCAGGAATGGACCGCCTATGAAGAAGATCTGGGTTCCGAAAAGGTGTCTGGAGAATCTTCTTGTGAATGTCATCATGACACCTCACGTGAAGAAGACAAACCTCACACCAAAGGCTTCATACGGTCCAAAGGCTTCATACAGACAGAGAACTCACCTGAGTCGCACTAACGCAAATGTTTTGCAGGGAAACCATACTCAGGCATATGAATATGAGAGCGGTTCATCAAACCGCCATGTTCATAAGACCAAGAACTATTCTCCTTATTCTTATGAGTACCATTGTCCGCCTGCAAGACTGTTTGCCAGGGCTCCAAAGCCAAAGTTCTCAGATGTTGCACTTAGACTTATTGCTTCTAAGCCACCCTTGAAGATATGGGTGGCTAAGAAAGCTCAACTCTCTTTTGCAGGGAAAGGTCTCCAGCAGAAAACCAAAATCGTCTGGCGCTATTGCTGGGGACCTTAAACATCTTGTAGGGCGCAAGATCAAATGCCCGAATGGTCTTACTATGTACTTCGTTCCTGAATCGCTTGCTACTCTCCCTATTAGTCCTAATCTGGATCTAAGCTTTCATAACCCACTGGTTCGTCAAATGTTTTTGCTTCACAATGCTCTTCGTGAAGCCTATCCCCCTAACTGCACTGTAGGGTACGACACCAGCGTCTTCAGAATGGAGTATTGATAGTGGGTGTACAAATCACATGACTGGCAAAAGAAGCCTTCTTATGGACTCAACCTTACGTCCATCCGACAAGAGCCACATCACACTTGCTGACACTGGTAAAAGTAAGGTATTTGGTCTAGGTAGAGTTGCAATCTCAAGGGATCAACACATGGATAAAGTCATGCTTGTTGAATCCCTTGGCTTCAACTTAATGTCTGTCTCAATGCTTTGCGATTTAAACATGATCGTAATATTTGGAAAATATCGTTGCCTTGTTCTAATGGAATCTGACAAGTCTCTAGTATTTGAAGGGTATCGTAAAGATGATTTGTACGTGGTAGATTTCTCAGCAGGACCACAGCTTGCCGTATGTCTTCTAGCAAAAGCTTCAGAATGCTGGCTCTGGCATCGGAGGCTTGGGCATGCTGGCATGAGGAACCTCCACACCCTGGCAAAGAAGAAGTGTATGTTGCACAACCTCCTGGCTTTGAAGATCCAAAACATCCTGACATGGTATACAAGCTCAACAAGGCACTGTATGGCCTCAAATAAGCTCCTCGGGCCTGGTATGACACACTCAAATACTTCCTGAAGAGCAAAGGCTTCATACCTGGTTCTCTCGACCCCACTCTCTTCACGAAGACATATGATGGTGAACTGTTTGTGTGCCAAATATATGTGGATGACATTATCTTCGGCTGCACCAATCAGAAGTACAGTGAAGAATTTGGATATATGATGCAAGAGCAATATCAAATGTCTATGATGGGAGAGCTGAAGTTCTTTCTCGGTCTTCAAATACGACAGCAACGCAACGGCATCTTCATATCTCAAGAGAAGTATCTCAAAGATTGCCTGAAGAAGTTCGGTATGCAAGACTGCAAAGGCTTCACGAAAACTGTTGCGATCCCCTATACTTGTGGGTTATCACTTCACCAAGGTCTTTCTTTGAAAAACTCCTTTCAAACACTCTTTTATGCTTTCCTGAAAATTCTACATCATTTCCGATCAACAATATGTCATTCACATATACTTATCAGAAACGTTGTAGTGCTCCCATTCACTTTCTTGTAAATACAGGCTTCACTGCAAGTCTGTATAAAACCATATGCTTTGATCACTTTATCAAAGCATATATTCCAACTCCGAGATGCTTGCACCAGTCCATAGATGGATCGCTGGAGCTTGCACACTTTGTTAGCACGTTTAGGATTGACAAAACCTTCTTGTTGCATCATATACAACTCTTCTTTAAGAAATCCATCAAGGAATGCAGTTTTGACATCCATTTGCCAGATTTCATAAAATGTGGCAATTGCTAACATGATTCAGACAGACTTAAGCATTGCTATGAGTGAGAAAATCTCATCGTAGTCAACATCTTGAACTTGTCGAAAACCTTTTGCGACAATTCGAGCTTTGTATATAGTAATACTACTATCAGCGTCTGTCTTCCTCTTGAAGGTCCATTATTCTCAATGGCTTGCCGATCATTGGGCAAGTCAACCAAAGTCCACACTTTGTTCTCATACATGGATCCCATCTCAGATTTCATGGACTCAAGCCATTTTGCGGAATCTGGGCTCATCATCGCTTCCTCATAGTTTGTAGGTTCGTCATGGTCAAGTAACATGACCTCCAGAACAGGATTACCGTACCACTCTGGTTGACCTATGAGGTTCGGTAGTAACTTGATCCAAAGTTTCATGATCATCATCATTAACTTCCTCACTAATTGGTGTAGGCATCACTGGAACTGATTTCTGTGATGAACTACTTTCCAATTCGGGAGAAGGTAAAATTACCTCATCAAGTTCTACTTTCCTCCCACTCACTTCTTTCAAGAGAAACTCCTTCTCCAGAAAGGATCCATTTTTAGCAACAAAGATCTTGCCTTCGGATCTGTGATAGAAGGTGTACCCAACAATTTCTTTTGGGTATCCTATGAAGACGCACTTCTCCGATTTGGGTTTGAGCTTATCAGGCTGAAACTTATTCACATAAGCATGGCAACCCCAAACTTTAAGAAATTACATCTTAGGTTTCTTGCTAAACCACAGTTCATCTCAACGGATTTTTAGACGGTGCCCTATTTAACGTGAATGCAGCTATATCTAATGCATAACCCCAAAACAATAGTGGTAAATCTGTAAGAGACATGATAGGTCACACCATATCTAATAAAGTACGGTTATGACGTTCGGACACACCATTACGCTGTGGTGTTCTAGGTGGCGTGAGTTGCGAAACTATTCGACATTGTTTCAACTGAAGGCCAAATTCGTAATTCAAATATTTCATCTCCGTGATCAGATCGTAGAAACTTTATTTTCTTGTTACGATGATTCTCCACTTCACTCTGAAATTCTTTGAACTTTTCAAATGTTTTAGACTTGTGTTTCATTAATTAGATATACTCATATCTGCTCAAATCATCCGTGAAGGTTAGAAAATAACGATACCCGCCGCGAGCCTCCACATGAATCGGACCGCATACATCGGTATGTGTTATTTCCAATAAGTCAGTGGCTCACTCCATTGTTCTGTAGAACGGAGTCTTAGTCATCTTGCCCATGAGGAATGGTTCGCAAGCATCAAATGATTCATAATCAAGTGATTCCAAAAGTCCATCCGCATGGAGTTTCTTCATGCGCTTTACACCAATATGACCTAAACGGTAGTGCTTCAAGTATGTTGCACTATCATTATCAATTTTGCATATTTTGGCATCAATATTATAAATATGTGTGTCACTACGATCGAGATTCAATAAACCATTTATATTAAGTGTATGACCATAGAAGGTTTTATTCATGTAAACAGAACAACAATTATTCTTTGACTTAAATGAATAACCGTATTGCAATAAACATGATCCAATCATATTCATGCTCAACGCAAACACCAAATAACATTTATTTTAGGTTCAACACTAATCCCGAAGGTAAAAGGAGTGTGCTATGGTGGTCTTATCAACCTTGGAATCATTTCCAACACACATCGTCACCTTGCCCTTAACTAGTATCTCTTCATTTTGCAACTCCTGTTTCAAGTTACTAATCTTAGCAACTAGACCAGTATCAAATACCCTGGGATTACTATGAACACTAGTAAAGTACACATCAATAACATGTATATCAAATATACTTTTGTTCACTTTGCCATCTTTCTTATCCGCCAAGTATTTGGGGTTGTTCCGCTTCCAGTGACCATTCCCTTTGCAGTAGAAGCACTTAGTTTTTGGCTTAGGTCTAGCTTTGGGCTTCTTCATGGGAGTGGAAACTTGCTTGCCATTCTTCTTGAAGTTCCCTTTCTTTCCCTTGCCCTTTTACTTGAAACTAGTGGTCTTGTCAACCATCAACACTTGGATGTTTTTTCTTGATTTCTACCTTTGCCAATTTCAGCATCGCGAAGAGCTTGGGAGTCGTTTCCGTTATCCCTTGCATATTATAGTTCATCGCGAAGTTCTAGTAACTTGGTGATAGAGACTAGAGAACTCTGTCAATCACTATCTTATCTGGAATATTAACTCCCACTTGATTCAAGTAATTGTAGTACTCAGACATTCTGAGCACATGCTCACTAGGTGAGCTATTCTCCTCCATCTTGTAGGCAAAGTACTTGTCAGAGGTGTCATACCTCTCGACTCGGTCATGAGTCTGAAATACCAATCTCAGCTCTTGGAACATCTATATGCTTCGTGGTGTTCAAAACGTATTTGAAGTCCTGGTTCTAAGCCGTAAAGCATGGCGCACTAAACTATCAAGTAGTCATCATACCGAGTTTGCCAAACATTCATAACGTCTGCATCTGCTCCTGCAATAGGTCTGTCACCTAGCGGTGCATCAAGGACATAATTCTTCTGTGCAACAATGAGGATAATCCTCATATCACGGAGCTAGTCCGCATCATTGCTACTAACATCTTTCAACATAGTTTTCTCTAGGAACATATCATAAATAAAATGGGGAAGCTATATGCGAGCAATTGATCTACAACATAGACATGCAAATACTATCAGGACTAACTTCATGATAAATTTAAGTTCAATTAATCATATTACTTAAGAACTCCCACTTAGATAGACATCCCTGCAATCATTTAAGTGATCACGTGATCCATATCAACTAAACCATGTCCGATCATCATGTGAGATGGAGTAGTTTTCAATGATGAACATCACTATGTTGATCATATCTACTATATGATTCACGTTCGACCTTTCGGTCTCAGTGTTTCGAGGCCATATCTACATATGCTAGGCTCATCAAGTTTAACTCGAGTATTCTGCATGTGCAAAACTGGCTTGCACCCGTTGTATGTGAACGTAGAGCTTATCACACCCGATCATCACGTGGCGTCTCTGCACGAAGAACTATCGCAAAGGTGCATACTCAGGGAGAACACTTATACCTTGAAATTTTAGTAAGTGATCATCTCATAATGCTACCGTTTTACTAAGCAAAATAAGATGCATAAAAGATAAACATCACATGCAATCAAAATATGTGACATGATATGGCCATCATCATCTTGTGCCTTTGATCTCCATCTCCAAAGTACTGTCACGATCTCCATCGTCACCAGCATGAAACCATGATCTCCGTCATCTTGATCTCTATCAATGTGTCGTCATATGGTCGTCTAGCCAACTATTGCTTTTGCAACTACTGCTATCGCATAGCGATAAAGTAAAGCAATTGTATGGCGCTTGCATCTTATGCAATAAAGAGACAACCAAAAGGCTCCTGCCAGTTGCCGATAACTTTAACAAAACATGATCATCTCATACAACAATTTATATCTCATCACGTCTTGACCATATCACATCACAACATGCCCCGCAAAAACAAGTTAGACGTCCTCTACTTTGTTGTTGCAAGTTTTACGTGGCTGCTACGGGCTTAGCAAGAACCGTTCTTACCTACGGCATAAAAACCACAACATGGTATAGTGATTGCTTTTTGATATTCAGAAAGAACCCTGTTCATTGAATCCGATTCAACTAAAGTTGAAGAAACAGACACCCGCCAGCCACCTATGTGCAAAGCACGTCGGTAGAACTAGTCTCATGAACGCGGTCATGTAATGTCGGTCCGGGCCGCTTCATCCAACAATACCGCCGAATCAAGAAACAACTAGTGACGGCAAGCAATATGTATATACCCACGCCCACAACTCCTTTGTGTTCTACTCGTGCATATAACATCTACGCATAGACCTGGCTCTGATACCACTATTGTGGAACGCAGTATTTCAAAAAAATTCCTACGATCACACAAGATCTATATAGGAGATGCATAGCAACGAGAGGGGAGAGTGTGTCTATGTACCCTCGTAGACTGAAAATGGAAGCATTAAGTAACGCAGTTGATGTAGTCGAACGTCTTCGCGATCCAACCGAGCAAGTACCGAATGCACGACACCTCCGCGATCTGCACACGTTCAGCTCGGTGACGTCCCTAAGGCCGAGGGAGAGTTTCGTCAGCATGATGGCATGGTGACGGTGATGATGAAGTTACCGATGCAGGGCTTCACCTAAGCACTACGACAATATGACCGAGGTGGAAAACAGTGGAGGGGGGCACCGCATACGGCTAAGACAAATCTTGGAGTGCCTTTGGGGCGCCCCCCTGCCCACATATATAAAGGAGGGGGGAAGAGTAGGCCGACCTAGGAGGGCGCGCCTATAGGGGGAGTCCAACTAGGATCCTAGTTGGAGTCCCCTTCCTTTTCCAAGAGGGGAGAGAGGGAAGGAGTAGGAGAGGGAGAAGGAAAGAGAAGGGGGCGTCGCCCCCTCCCTAGTCCAATTCGGACTTGCCATGGGGGGGCACCCCTTGAGGACCTTCTCTCCTTTCCCGTATGGCCCATTAAGGCCCACTACTTCCCCCGGCGAATTACCGTAACTCTCCGGTACTCCAAAAATACCCGAATCACTCGGAAACTTTCCGATGTACGAATATAGCTTTCACGTGTCGACCATTTCGAGACTCCTCGTCATGTCCGTGATCTCATCCCGGACTCCGAACAACCTTAGGTACATCAAATCACATAACTCATAATACAAATCGTCATTGAACGTTAAGCGTGCGGACCCTATGGGTTCGAGAACTATGTAGACATGACCGAGACACATCTCCGGTCAATAACAATAGCGGAACCTGGATGCTCATATTGGCTCCTACATATTCTACGAAGATCTTTATTGGCCAAACCGCATAACAACATACGTTGTTCCCTTTGTTAGCGGTATGTTACTTGCCCGAGATTCGATCTTCGGTATCCTCATACCTAGTTCAATCTCGTTACCGGCAAGTCTCTTTACTCGTTCTGTAATGCATCATCCCATAACTAACTCTTTAGTCACATTGCTTGCAAGGCTTATAGTGATGAGCATTACCGAGAGGGCCCGGAGATACCTCTCCGACAATCGGAGTGACAAATCCTAATCTCGATCTATGCCAACTCAACAAACACCATCGGAGACACCTGTAGAGCATCTTTATAATCACCCAGTTATGTTGTGACGTTTGATAGCACACTAAGTGTTCCTCGGTATTCAGGAGTTGCATAATCTCATAGTCATAGGAACATGTATAAGTCATGAAGAAAGCAATAGCAACAAACTAAACGATCATAGTGCTAAGCTAACAGATGGGCCTTGTCCATCACATCATTCTCTAATGATGTGATCCCGTTCATCAAATGACAACACATGTCTATGGCTAGGAAACTTAACCATCTTTGATTAATGAGCTAGTCAAGTAGAGGCATACTAGGGACACTCTGTTTGTCTATGTATTCACACATGTATCAAGTTTCCGGTTAATACAATTCTAGCATGAATAATAAACATTTATCATGATATAAGGAAATATAAATAACAACTTTATTATTGCCTCTAGGGAATATTTCCTTCAGTTACAAGCCTGTATGAACTCTTATATAATACAAAGCGCTCCCGAGGACACATGGGAATTACTGTCAAGCTAGTTTTCACCACGCTCATATGATTCGCGTTCATTACTTTGATAATTTGATATGTTGGTGGACCAGTAATTGAGTGCTGCCCTTCCTTGGACAAGCCTCCCACTTATGATTAACCCCTCTCGCAAGCATCCGCAACTACGAAAGAAGAATTAAAATAAATCTAGCCATAGCATGAAGCTTATGGATCCAAATCAGCCCCTTACGAAGCAACGCATAAACTAGGGTTTAAGCTTCTGTCACTCTAGCAACCCATCATCTACTTATTACTTCCCAATGCCTTCCCCTAGGCCCAAATCATGGTCAAGTGTCATGTAGTCGACGTTCACATAACACCACTAGAGGAAAGACAACATGCATCTCATCAAAATATCTAGCGAATACCAAATTCACATGATTACTTATAACAAGACTTCTCCCATGTCCTCAGGAACAAACGTAAATACTCACAAAGCATATTCATGTTCATAATCAGAGGAGTAAGAATTATCATTAAGGATATGAACATAATATCTTCCACCGAGTAAACCAACTAGCATCAACTACAAGGAGTAATCAACACTACTAGCAACCCACAGGTACCAATCTGAGGTTTTGAGACAAAGATCAGATACAAGAGATGAACTAGGGTTTGAGAGGAGATGGTGCTAGTGATGATGTTGATGGATATTGACCCCTCTCGATGAGAGGATCATTGGTGATGACAATGGCGATGATTTCCCCCTCCAGGAGGGAAGTTTCCCCAGCAGAACAGCTCCGCCGGAGCCCTAGATTGGTTCTGCCCAAGTTCCGCCTCGAGATGGTGGTGCTTCGTCTCGAAAGCTTCCTTTTGATTTTTTCTAGGTCAAAACACACCATATAGTAGAAGATGGGCACCGGAGGCCTGCCAGGGGGCCCACAAGGCTGGGGGCGCGCCCAGGGGGTAGGGCACGCCCCCACCCTTGTGGATGGCTGGTGGGTCACCTGTGGTGCTTTCTTCGCCCAATATTTTTTATATATTCCGAAATAATTCTCCTTGAAGTTTTAAGACTTTTGGATTTGTGTAGAATAGGTCTCTAATATTTGCTCCTTTTTCAGCCCAGAATTCCAGCTGTTGGCATTCTCCCTCTTCATGTAAACCTTGTAAAATAAGAGAGAAAAGACATAAGTATTGTGCTATAATGTGTAATAACATCCCGTAATGCAATAAATATCAATATAAAAGCATGATGCAAAATGGACGTATCACCAAACAGCCCCAATGTTTATAGGAGATGGGAACTAATGACAGCCCAAACACAATGTTTACAAGAGACATGAACTAAGATAACCCAAACACAAATTTTCGTACAAGAGACTGGAAACTAAAGATAGATATGAAAATTATGATTTTAAAATTACTGAATAGTTACTAATGCAAGATTACAAAACCCACGTTAAAAAATCATTGTCGACCAAATAATGACAGGAACTAGATAATGCATGGAAGCTAGCAAACAATAGCAAAACGAGAATAACTACTTGATGTTCTCTGAATTTCGCATAACTTGTGATGGAATGATTCATTGCTACTTTTTGAAGAAAAGCTAGTTACTAATAGCCATATTATTCAGTTTGGCAACACTGAAGGTTTCTCCTACCACATAATAAACAAGAAAAAATATCCAGTTAAGTAAATTCTAGAGGATCGAGGATTCAACAACACCGAAGGTTTCTATTACATATATGAAACAACCAAGGACAGCTATGTCCAGCACATCGACCACAAAAGAATGGTCAATTCATGCGCTACCACATATGCAGAAGAATGCTAAGGGCATCAACAAGAAATCATTCTACATCTCTAAGACAAAGACATGTCAACTACCTTGCAAGTCCATTATAATGCCATGAATTGAAGCCAAGCTACGCTGAGTATCAGTTGTAGAAAAAAAAGATTCATGAATTTGTAAACTTGAAGCATTAATAAGAAATAAGGAAAAAAACTTGTGTAGTATGGCTTTACCTATGGCCCTTATCCAATCTTGTAGGAAAACAAGAGCTTCAAATGTCGTTGGGGTCATTCGACTTCGAAAATTTGATAGTACTCTCTTCCCTGTGCTGAAGACAGACTCTGATGCCACCATAGAGGCAGGAGCCACCAAGATATCTGCTGCCAGACGAATCAGTGTTGGGTATTCACCTGAGTTCATCTGCCACCATGCAAGGATAAAGAATTGATCACTTTGACGGATGTGTACCTTTGACAAGTATGAATCTAGTTTAGTTGAACCTAAATTTGTTGATTGATCACTAAGGGTGACATGTTGGTCCCAATCAGCCATAGGATCTTGATCACTTACAACCATGTCAACGTCGCCACCTTGTGATATGGGATCTGAACCATTGTCATCAATTAGAGGTATTCCTCGAACAAACCTTGTAACACATTCTTTATTTTAGCAATCATTGCTGTAGCTTCATTCCCAAACTCTAGGCCAAATCAAAACTCAATATATTTCAACTTGAATTGTGGGTCCAAAATTACTGGAATACAGAGGGTCAACCATGACATTTTCCAATACCTTTTGATTTTTCTCTTCATATATTTTCCCGTTATGCCCATCTCAGAATGCATGTTGTTGCTCCAAGATTAACTTGACTTTCCACATTTCATGGAAATACAAGTTAGTAGTTGGATATTTGTGCCAGATATCACTTTAGTGGCTTCATAAAATACCTTCAACGACCTGCAAACAACTTCGGCTTTTCCCAATCATCAAAAGATGGCTTGAAGATAAATTGTTTGTCTTGAATGGCCAAGAGTTGAACACTCTGCGATACTCTTTTGTTGTATCAATCATCATGTAGGTTGAGTACCAGCAAGTTGGCACATCAAGGCTTGGAGTTTTCCCAATAGTCCATGTTTCTCAACAATTTATTGAAAATTTTCCTTTCGACTTGGCGAGATTCGAATATTTTTCACACTATCATACAACATACTGATCACTGGACTAAGGAAGTCCAATCCTGCTTGACATATCAGATTTATGACATGGGCGACACAACGTTGGTGGAATAACTTGCCATCACCAAGTAGCATCTTTTGAAGTAAGAGATGTGTCTTCAATAGCTTCATCATTGCACCATTGTTGGATGCATTGTCGAGCATCATAGCAAACCAATTATCTTCAATGTTCCACTCTCTTATGAAATTCAGCATGACGTTGAACATTGCAACACTGTGTGTGTGGCGTCTCCGTAGATGCCAATTTAACTATCATCTTTTGCGGCTTCCACTCGTCATCAATGTAATGAGTTGTGGTGCAAATGTACCCCACTGTCTGATTTGATGTCCACAGGTCCATAGTCAAAGAAATATTGGATTTGGAGTTTATGAACACCCCTTGAAGAATTCATTTCTCTTCCTTAAATGCTTTCATGCAACCATCCTTCACTATTTTTACATATCATCTTGAAGCTTGGATTTAGACTGGAGACAAATCTTCTGAATCCATCATACTCCACCAATGAGAATGCCAATTCATGCAACCTGGTCATCCTCATGAGTTTTTGGCATGCTAATGATTGATTAAAGGTCCAAAGTCCCATTTCAACTCCATCCGGACCCAAGATAGAAGCACTCAACTGTCCAGAAACTCTAAGAACCTTCTTCCTTTTCTTGCATCTCTTCAAGTGTTTGCGCAATGAACTTGTTCCATGTTTATGCTTAGCACAAATATTCGTTGCATAGTGTTTGCACTCAGCTGCTACTACTATGCCATCAACACAGATAGGCCATATTGTTTCCACACTTTAGACAAAAACTTTCTTCATGGTTCAGAAAATGATCCCATGTCAATGATCAACTCCTCCCTCTCCATCCACATTATCTTCTTCTTCTTCTTCAGCATCATCCTCATCTTATCCTCTTCTTATTTATAGTCAACAACTTCTTCATAGGCCTCATCTTCTTAGCAATCAACCATATGACTGTCATGTGAATGTCCTGCGGAGTAAAGGACACAAGTGTTAACATTGCATTTAGATAATAACTTATCAACTCTTAATTTACATCCCTGGAAAAAGAAAGACTAAAAATGCTCACCATGATAAGCTCTTCAAATGTTTAGCAAAGAAGGAGACACCCCTAGGGCATGGTTGAGCCCTTGTCATTGTCGGACCAGATATCAACAGTGAACCACCACTTTGGTATGCCTCATGGTCCCCTTCTTCCTCTTCCATGCTTTTTATCACAGGGATATATATATAGGGTCATTAGAGAGCATCATCAACTTTCAAAATTAACACCAGATGTAATGCCCAAATTTTATAACTTCATTAAACTAATTAAGTACAAAAAGTATATTATTTGATATGTTAATTTCTGATCATGTTGGCACATGGTTCGTGAACTACATGTATTTTTGCTTGTAACTGGTAAGCTCCTTATCAAACAACATTTAACAACTACGAATATTCAGATGGTTAGATTACATTATGACAACCAAATATTTCACTAACACTGGTGAGGTATCATCCAAGTACTAGAAATGACAAGAATTACCC
The DNA here is from genome assembly GCF_002162155.2 of Triticum dicoccoides. Classification (NCBI taxonomy): domain Eukaryota; kingdom Viridiplantae; phylum Streptophyta; class Magnoliopsida; order Poales; family Poaceae; genus Triticum; species Triticum dicoccoides. The sequence goes on along the minus strand of NC_041386.1, from coordinate 477,826,364 downwards.
AAATTCTCCAGGTACTGAACAACATGTACATCCATCATTATCCATACAACATTACACAGACGCGCAACCATAAAAAATGGAATGTGCTGGGATCAACTCTCAGTATGGAACATAACAGTAGAGGTTCATAAGAAGATTCATCTCAATCAGAGAATAATACAAGGGAACTGTACACAAGCACTTACGTAGATTTAAGCAATCTCAAACTGCAAACATAAAATGAGGATCAGCCTCATAATCAGTATTTCTGTTCCAAAAAATACAAGGGAATTGTCCACAATCACTTACGCAGATTTAAGTAGAGGTTCATAAGTAGATCAAGATCAATAAATAGGGATCAACCTGATAATCACTACTTATAGAAACAACCAACATAATTGCAGTAGGAGCGGGGGGAACTAGACATTGGAAGCTACCCGTTCTTGGCTTGTAGCTGCACTGGGGAGGGGAGGAAGCCGACAACCTGGATGGCGAGTTGGACAAGTTGAAGAGGAATGGGATGGCAAGCTTGACGACGACTGGGATGGCGAGCACGATGGCAACCGGGACCATGACATGGCGACAGAGACAACGAACATGAGGTGCACCTGGAGCGGGAGGAATGCTGGCAGTGGCAGAGATGCTCGGGTGCGGCCAGCGGCAGTAGAGATGCTTGGGGGCGGCCGATGGCAACAGAGATGCTCGTGAGCGACTAGGGCATAGCGGTTTGGCTGGGTCGACCCATCTGATCCATCTGGCCGCACAGTGCCAGCTCCACTGACCCGTATATAATTTAAGGCCAACCCACTTGGCCCATTAGCCTTGAATTCTTAGTCCAGGCCAGCAACCCAGCGTGCCGACTCGACCCATTCCCATCTTGAGTACAATGGGCTCAATGGCCATGTAGAATAAAATAAATAAGTCCATGCCTACAAATTGTATACCATGAAGGTAATATTAAGGCGTAAACATTAAAAATAAAATTTTCATGATCAAAAGCAGGTTTCATGTATATGTGATTATCAAATACAAATGATTATTATAGCATACATGTACATCGACATAAACAACTAGTGACTAGATATAGTGTGATGTCTTGAGGGGAGGGGGCCAGAGTGAAGGAAATATGCCTTGGAGGCAATAATAAAGTTGTTATTTTATATTTCCTTATATCATGATAAGTGTTTATTATTCATGCTAGAATTGTAGTAACTGGAAACTTGATACATGTGTGGATACATAGACAAAACACCGTGTCCCTAGTAAGCCTATACTAGACTAGCTCATTAATCAAAGATGGTTAAGTTTCCTAACCATAGACATGTGTTGTCATTTGATGAACGGGATCACATCATTAGGAGAATGATGTGATCGAAAAGACCCATCCGTTAGCTTAGCATAATGATCGTTCAGTTTTATTGCTATAGCTTTCTTCATGTCATATACATATTCCTTTGACTATGAGATTATGCAAATCCCGGATACCGGAGGAATGCCTTGTGTGCTATCAAACGTCACAACGTAACTGGGTGATTATAAAGATGCTCTACAGGTTTCTCTGAAGGTGTTTCTTGGGTTGGCATAGATCGAGATTAGGATTTGTCACTCCGAGTATCGGAGAGGTATGTCTGGGCCCTCTCGGTAATGCACATCATAATAAGCCTTGCAAGCAATGTGACTAATGAGTTAGTTGCGGGATGATGCATTATAGAACGAGTAAAGAGACTTGCTGGTAACGAGATTGAACTAGGTATGAAGATACCGATGATCGAATCTCGGGCAAGTAACATACCAATGACAAAGGGAATAACTTTTGTTGTCATTACGGTATGACCGATAAAGATCTTCGTAGAATATGTAGGAGCCAATATGAGCATCCAGGTTCCGCTATTGGTTATTTACCGGAGAGGTGTCTCGGTCATGTATACATAGTTCTCGAACTCGTAGGGTCCGCACACTTAACGTTCGATGACGATTTGTTTTTATATGAGTTATGTGATTTGGTGATCGAATGTTGTTCGGAGTCCCAGATGATATCACAGACATGATGAGGAGTCTCGAAATGGTCGATAGGTAAAGATTCATATATAGGATGATAGTATTCGGACACCGGAAGTGTTCCGGGAAGCACCGGGTACTTATCGGGTCATCGGAAGGGGTTTCGGGCACCCCCGGCAAAAGATATGGGCCTTATGGGCCAAGAGGGGGAACACACCAGCCACAAAGGGGTTGGTGCGCCCGCCATATGGTTTGGCCAAATTGGACAAGGAAAGGGGAAGGAGGAAAGGAAAAAGGGAATAGGATTCCCCCTCCCCCTCTTCCCTTCCTACTCCGAATAGGGATAGGAAAGGAGGGAGGCCGAATTGGGAGGTGCCCAAGTTGGGTTCCTCCTACTTGGGGCGCCCCGTTGGCTGCCTCTCCTCCCGTCCAACCTATATATATGTGGGGGGAACCGCTAGAACACACAACAAACATTGTTAGCCGTGTGCGGCGCCCCTCTTCACAGTTTACGTCTCCGGTCATATTCACGTAGTGCTTAGGCGAAGCCCTGCGAGGATCACTTCACCATCACCATCAACACACCATCGTGCTGACGGGACTCTCCCTCGACACTTTGCAGGATCAAGAGTTCGAGGGACATCATCGAGCTGAACGTGTGCAGAACTCGGAGGTGCCGTATGTTTGGTGCTTGATCGGTTGAATCGAGAAGACGTTCGACTACATCAACCGTGTTAAGCTAAAGCTTCCGCTTTTGGTCTACGAGTGTACGTGGACACACTCTCCCCCTCTCATTGATATGCATCTCCTAGATAGATCTTGAGTGAGCGTAGGATTTTTTTTGAAATTGCATGCTACGTTCTCCAACAGTAGCATCCGAGCAGGTCTACGCATAGATGATATGCATGAGTAGAACACAAAGAGTTGTGGGCAGTGATAGTCATACTGCTTACCACCAACATCTTACTTTGATTCGGCGGTATTGTTCAATGAAGCAGCCCAGACCAACCTTACATGACAACGTTCATGAGACCGGTTCCACCGACAGACATGCAACTTGTTTTGCATAAAGGTGGCTGGCGGGTGTCTGTTTCTCCAACTTTAGTTGAATCGAATTTGACTACAGCCGGTCCTTGTTCAAGGTTAAAACAACAAACTTGACGAAACACCATTGTGGTATTGATGCATAGGTAAGAACGGTTCTTACTAGAAGCCCGTAGCAGCCACGTAAAACTTGCAGCAACAAAGTAGAGGACGTCTAACTTGTTTTTGCAGGGCATCTTGTGATGTGATATGGTCATGACATGATGTGATATACATTGTTGTATGAGATGATCATGTTTTGTAGAAGTTATCGGCAACTGGCAGGAGCCTTATGGTTGTCGCTTTATTGTATGAAATGCAAACGCCATGTAATTGCTTTACTTTATCACTATGTGTTAGCGATAGTTGTAGAAGCAATAGTTGGCGAGACGACCACGACGCTACGATGGAGATCAAGGTGTCAAGGCAATGACGATGGAGATCATGATGGTGCTTTGGAGGTGGAGATCAAAGGCACAAAATGGTGATGGCCATATCATGTCACATATATTGATTGCATGTGGTGTTTATCTTTTATGTATCTTATTTTCCTTAGTACAGCGGTAGCATTATAAGATGATGCCTTACTAAATTTCAAGGTATAAGTGTTCTCCCTGAGTATGCACCATTGCGAAAGTTCTTCGTGCCGAGACACCACATGATGATCGGGTGTGATAGGCTCTACATTCACATACAATAGGTGCAAGATAGTTTTACACATGCGGGATACTCGGGTTAAACTTGACGAGCCTAGCATTTACAGACATGGCCTCAGAACACTGGAGACCGAAAGGTCGAACGTGAATCATATAGTAGATATGATCAACATAGAGGTGTTCGCCATTGATGACTACTCCATCTCACGTGATGATCGGACATGGTTTAGTTGATTTGGATCACGTATCATTTAGATGACTTGAGGGATGTCTATCTAAGTGGGAGTTCTTAAGTAATAAGATTAACTGAACATAATTTATCATGAACTTAGTCCTGATAGTATTTGCATATCTATGTTGTAGATCAATAGCTTGCGATGTAGCTCCCCGTTTATTTTTCATATGTTCCTAGAGAAAAATAAGTTGAAAGATGATAGTATCCATGATGCAGACTGAGTCCTTGATCTAAGAATTATCGTCATTGCCGCGCAGAAGAATTATGTCCTTGATGCACCGCTAGGTGATGGACCTATGGCAGGAGCAGATGCTGACGTTATGAACGTTTGGAAAGCTCGATATGATGACTACTTGATAGTTTAGTACGCCATGCTTTACAACTCAGAACCGGGACTTCAAAAACATTTTGAACGCCACGGAGAATATAAGATGTTCCAAGAGCTGAAATTGATATTTCAGACTCATGCCCGAATCGAGAGGTATGAGACCTCTGACAAGTACTTTGCCTACAAGATGGAGGAGAATAGCTCAACCAGTGAGCATGTGCTCAGAATTTCTGAGTACTACAATCACTTGAATCAAGTGGGAGTCAGTCTTCCAGACAACATAGTGATTGTCAGAGTTCTCTAGTCACTATCACCAAGTTGCTGGAACTTCGTGATGAACTATAATATGCAAGGGGTGACGAAAATGATTCCCGAGCTCTTCGCGATGCTAAAATCGGCGAAGGTAGACATGAAGAAAGAGCATCAAGTGTTGATGGTTAACAACACTACTAGTTTCAAGAAAAGGGGCAAAGGAAAAGAAAGGGAACTTCAAGAAAGAATGGCAAGCAAGTTGCCACTCCCGTGAAGAAACCCGAAGCTAGACCTAAGCCTGAAACTGAGTGCTTCTACTGCAAAGGGAATGGTCACTAGAGGCGGATCTACCCCAAATACATGGCGGATAAGAAGGATGGCAAAGTGAACAGAGGTATATTTGATCTACATGTTATCGATGTGTACTTTACTAGTGTTCATAGTAACCCCAGGGTATTTGATATCGGTTCAGTTGCTAAGATTAGTAACTCAAAACAAGAATTGCAAAAGGAACAATGACTAGTTAAGGGTGAGGTGACGATGTGTGTTGGAATTGATTCCAGGGTTGATAATATCACCATCGCACACTCCGTCTACCTTCGAGATTAGTGTTGGACCAAAATAAATTTTATTTGGTGTTTGATACGCCCATTTTGCATCATGTTTTTATATCTATATTTATTGCATTATGGGCTATTATTACACAATATGTCACAATACTTATGCCTATTCTCTCTTATTTTACAAGGTTTACATGAAGAGGGAGAATGCCGGCAGCTGGAATTCTGGGCTGGAAAAGGAGTAAATATTAGAGACCTATTCTGCACAACTCCAAAAGTCCTGAAACTTCATCGAAGTCAGTTTCAGAATATATAATTAAATATTGGGCGAAGGAAGCACCAGAGGGGGGCCACCCACCATCCACGAGCGTGGGGGGCGCGCCCTACCCCCTGGGTGTGCCCCGACCTCGTGGGCTCCTTGGCAGGCCTCCGATGCCCATCTTTGGCTATATGAAGTCTTTCGTCCTGGAAAAAAAAATCATAAGCAAGCTCTCGGGACAAAATTCCGCCGCCACGGGGCGGAACCAATCTAGGCCTCCGGCGGAGCTGTTCTGCTGGGGAAACATCTCTTCGGGAGGGGGAAATCATCACCATCGTCATCACCATCGATCCTCTCATCGGGAGGGGGTAAATCTCCATCAACATCTTCACCAGCACCATCTCCTCTCAAACCCTAGTTCATATCTTGTATCTGATCTTTGTCTCAAAACCTCAGATTGGTACCTGTGGGTTGCTAGTAGTGTTGATTACTCCTTGTAGTTGATGCTAGTTGGTTTATTCGGTGGAAGATCTTATGTTCATATCCTTAATCATAATTGTTACTCCTCTGATTATGAACATGAATATGCTTTGTGAGTATTTACGTTTGTTCCTGAGGACATGGGAGAAGTCTTGTTATAAGTAATCATGTGAATTTGGTATTCGCTCGATATTTTGATGAGATGCATGTTGTCTTTCCTCTAGTGGTGTTATGTGAACGTCGACTACATGACACTTGACCATGATTTGGGCCGAGGGGAAGGCATTGGGAAGTAATAAGTAGATGATGGGTTGCTAGAGTGACAGAAGGTTAAACCCTAGTTTATGCGTTGCTTTGTAAGGGGCTGATTTGGATCCATAAGCTTCATGCTATGGCTAGATTTATCTTAATTCTTCTTTCATAGTTGCGGATGCTTGCGAGAGGGGTTAATCATAAGTGGGAGGCTTGTCCAAGGAAGGGCAGCACTCAAGTACCGGTCCACCCATATATCAAATTATCAAAGTAACGAACGCGAATCATATGAGCATGATGAAAACTAGCTTGACGGTCATTCCCATGTGTCCCCGGGAGCGCTTTGTATTATATAAGAGTTCGTCCAGGCTTGTCCCTGAAGGAAATATTCCCTAGAGGCAATAATAAAGTTGTTATTTATATTTCCTTATATCATGATAAATGTTTATTATTCATGCTAGAATTGTATTAACCGGAAACTAGATACATGTGTGAATACATAGACAAACAGAGTGTCCCTAGTATGCCTCTACTTGACTAGCTCATTAATCAAAGATGGTTAAGTTTACTAGCCATAGACATGTGTTGTCATTTGATGAACGGGATAACATCATTAGAGAATGATGTGATGGACAAGACCCATCTGTTAGCTTAGCACTATGATCGTTTAGTTTGTTGCTATTGCTTTCTTCATAACTTATACATGTTCCTATGACTATGAGATTATGCAACTCCCGAATACCGGAGGAACACTTAGTGTGCTATCAAACGTCACAACGTAACTGGGTGATTATAAAGATGCTCTACAGGTGTCCCGATGGTGTTTGTTGAGTTGGCATAGATCAAGATTAGGATTTGTCACTCCGATTGTCGGAGAGGTATCTCTGGGCCCTCTTGGTAATGCTCATCACTATAAGCCTTGCAAGCAATGTGACTAAAGAGTTAGTTATGGGATGATGCATTACAGAACGAGTAAAGAGAATTGCCGGTAACGAGATCGTTTAGTTTGTCTCAAACCCTAGTTCATCTCTTGTATCCAATCTTTGTCTCAAAACCTCAGATTGGTACCTGTGGGTTGCTAGTAGTGTTGATTACTCCTGGTAGTTGATGCTAGTTGGTTTACTTGGTGGAAGATCATATGTTCAGATCCTTTATGCATATTAATACCCCTCTGATTATGAACATGAATATGATTTCTGAGTAGTTACGTTTGTTCCTGAGGACATGGGAGAAGTCTTGCTATAAGTAGTCATGTGAATTTGGTATTCGTTCGATATTTTGATGAGATGTATGTTGTCTCTCCTCTAGTGGTGTCATGTGAACATCGACTACATGACAGTTGACCATGATTCGGGCCTAGGGGAAGGCATTGGGAAGTAATAAGTAGATGATGGTTTGCTAGAGTGACAGAATCTTAAACCCTAGTTTATGCGTTGCTTCGTAAGGGGCTGATTTGGATCCATATGTTTCATGTTATGGTTAGGTTTACCTTAATACTTCTTTTGTAGTTGCGGATGCTTGCAAGAGGGGTTAATCATAAGTGGGATGCTTGTCCAAGGAAGGGAAGTACCCAAGCACCGGTCCACCCACATATCAAATTATCAAAGTACCGAACACGAATCATATGAGCGTGATGAAAACTAGCTTGACGATAATTCCCATGTGTCCTCGGGAGCGTTTTCCTTTATATAAGAGTTTGTCCAAGCTTTTCCTTTGCTACAAAAAGGATTGGGCCATCTTGCTGCACCTTATTTACTTTTATTACTTGTTACTCGTTACAAATTACCTTATCACAAAACTATCTGTTACCACTAATTTCAGTGCCTGCAGAGAATACCTTACTGAAAACTGCTTATCCTTTCCTCTGCTCCTCGTTGGGTTCAACACTCTTACTTATCAAAAGACTATGATAGATCCCCTGTACTTGTGGGTCATCAGTGTTTGCATTGAGCATGAATATGATTGGATCATGTTTATTGTGATACGGTTATTCATTTAAGTCAGAGAATAATTGTTATTCTATTTACATGAATAAAACCTTCTATGGTCATACACCCAATGTAAATGGTTTATTGAATCTCGATCGTAGTGATACACATATTCATAATATTGATGCCAAAAGATGCAAAGTTGATAATGATAGTGCAACATATTTGTGGCACCGCCGTTTAGGTCATATTGGTGTAAAGCGCATGAACAAACTCCATACAGATGGATTTTTGAAATCACTTGATTATGAATCATTTGATACTTTGAACCATGCCTCATGGGCAAGATGACTAAAACTCCGTTCTCCGGAACAATGGAGCGAGCCACTGACTTATTGGAAATAATACATACCGATGTATGCGGTCCAATGAGTGTTGAGGCTCATAGCGGGTATCATTATTTTCTGACCTTCACAGATGATTTGAGAAGATATGGGAATATCTACTTGATGAAATACAAGTCTGAAACATTTGAAAAGTTCAAATAATTTCAGAGTGAAGTGGAGAATCATCGTAACAAGAAAATAAAGTTTATACGATCTAATCGCGGAGGCGAATATTTGAGTTACGAGTTTGGCCTTCATTTAAAATAATGTGGAATAGTTTCCCAGCTCACGCCACCTCGAACACCACAACATAATGGTGTGTCCGAACGTCGTAACCGTATTTTATTAGATATGATGCGATCTATGATGTCTCTTACCGATTTACCACTATCGTTTTGGGGTTATGCATTAGAGACGGCTGCATTCACGTTTCTTTGGGCACCGTCTAAATCCGTTGAGACGACATCGTATGAATTGTGGTTTAGCAAGAAACATAAGATGTCGTTTCTTAAAGTTTGGGGTTGTGATGCTTATGTGAAAAAGCTTCAGCCTGATAAGCTCGAACCAAAATCGGAGAAGTGCGTCTTCACAGGACACCCAAAAGAAACTGTTGCATACAGCTTCTATCACAGATCCGAAGGCAAGATCTTTGTTGTTAAGAATGGATCCTTTCTAGAGAAGGAGTTTCTCTCAAAAGAAGTGAGTGGGAGGAAAGTAGAACTTGATGAGGTAATTGTACCTTCTCTCAAATTGGAAAGTAGCTCTTCACAGAAAACCGTTCCCGTGATGCCTACACCAACTAGTGAGGAAGCTAATGATAATGATCGTGAAACTTTGGATCAAGTTACTACCGAATCTCGTAGGTCAACTAGAGCACATTCCGCACCAGAGTGGTACGGTAATCCTATTCTGGAAGTCATGTTACTAGACCATGACGAACCTACGAAGTATGAGGAAGCGATGATGAGCCCAGATTCCGATAAATCACGCCATGAAATCCGAGATAGGATCCATGTATGAGAACAAAGTATGGACTTTGATTGACTTGCCTGATGATCGGCGAGCCATTGAGAATAAATGGATCTTCAAGAGGAAGACGGACGCTGATAGTAGTGTTACTATCTACAAAGCTCGAATTGTCGCAAAAGGTTTTCGACAAGTTCATGGTGTTGACTACGATGAGATTTTCTCACTCGTATCGATGCTTAAAGTCTGTCTGAACCATGTTAGCAATTGCCACATTTTATGAAATCTGGCAAATGGATGTCAAAACTGCATTCCTTAATGGATTTATTAAAGAAGAGTTGTATATGATGCAACCAGAAGGTTTTCTCAATCCTAAAGGTGCTAACAAAGTGTGCAAGCTCCAGCGATCCATCTATGGACTGGTGCAAGCATCTCGGAGTTGGAATATACGCTTTGATGAGTTGATCAAAGCATATAGTTTTAAACAGACTTGTGGTGAAACCTGTATTTACACGAAAGTGAGTGGGAGCACTACGACCTTTCTGATAAGTATATGTGCATGACATATTGTTGATCAGAACTGATGTAGAATATTCTGGAAAGCATAAAGGAGTGTTTGAAAGGAGTTTTTCAAAGAAAGACCTTCTTGGTGAAGCTACTTACATATTGGGCATCAAGATCTATAAAGATAGATCAAGACGCTTGATAAGACTTTCGATGAGTACATACATTGATAAGATTTTGAAGGAGTTCAAAAGGATCAGTCAAAGAAGGAATTCTTGCATGAGTTGTAAGGTATGAAGTTGAGTAAGACTCAAAAACCAACCACGACAGAAGACAGAGAGAGAATGAAAGTCATTCCCTATGCCTCAGCCATAGGTTCTATAAAGTATGCCATGTTGTATACCAGACCTATTCTGTACCTTACCATGAGTTTGGCAATGGGGTACAATAGTGATCCAGGAGTAGATCACTGGATAACGGTCAAAATTATCCTTAGAGGAGTAAGGAAATATTTCTCGGTTATGGAGGTGATAAAGAGTTCATCGTAAAGAGTTACGTCAATGCAAGATTTAACACTGATATGGATGACTCTATGTCTCAATCTAGATACATATTGAAAGTGGGAGCAATTAGCTAGAGTAGCTCCATGCAGAGCATTGTAGACATAGAAATTTGCAAAATACATACGGATCTGAATGTGGCAGACCCATTGACTAAACTTCTCTCACAAGCAAAACATGATCACACCTTAGTACTCTTTGGGTGTTAATCACATGGCGATGTGAACTACATTATTGACTCTAGTAAACCCTTTGGGTGTTGGTCACATGGCGATGTGAACTATGGGTGTTAATCACATGGTGATGTGAACTATTGGTGCTAAATCACATGACGATGTGAACTAGATTATTGACTCTAGTGCAAGTGGGAGACTGAAGGAAATATGCCCTAGAGGAAATAATAAAGTTGTTATTTTATATTTCCTTATATCATGATAAATGTTTATTATTGATGCTAGAACTGTATTAACCGGAAACTTGATACATGTGTGGATACATAGACAAAACACTGTGTCCCTAGTAAGCCTCTACTAGACTAGCTCGTTAATCAAAGATGGTTAAGTTTCCTAACCATAGACATGTGTTGTCATTTGATGAATGGGATCACATCATTAGGAGAATGATGTGATGGACAAGACCCATCTGTTAGCTTAGCATAATGATCGTTCAGTTTTATTGCTATAGCTTTCTTCATGTCATATACATATTCCTTTGACTATGAGATTATGCAACTCCCGGATACCGGAGGAATGCCTTGTGTGCTATAAAATGTTACAATGTAACTGGGTGATTATAAATATGCTCTACAGGTATCTCCGAAGGTGTTTGTTGGGTTGGCATAGATCGAGATTAGCATTTGTCACTCTAAGTATCGGAGAGGTATCTCTGGGCCCTCTTGGTAATGCACATCATAATAGGCCTTGCAAGCAATGTGACTAATGAGTTAGTTGCGGGATGATGCATTACGGAACGAGTAAAGATACTTGTCGGTAACAAGATTGAACTAGGTATGAAGATACCAATGATCGAATCTCGAGCAAGTAACATACCAACGACAAAGGAAATAACGTATGTTGTCATTACGGTACGACCGATAAAGATCTTCGTAGAATATATAGGAGCCAATACGAGCATCCAGGTTCCACTATTGGTTATTGACCGGAGAGGTGTCTCGGTCATGTCTACATAGTTCTTGAACCCGTAGGGTCCGCCGCTTAACATTCGATGATGATTTGTTTTTAAATGAGTTATGTGATTTGGTGACCGAATGTTGTTTGGAGTCCTGGATGAGAACAAGGACATGCTGAGGAGTCTCAAAATGGTCGAGAGGTAAAGATTCATATATAGGACGATAGTATTCGGACACCTGAAGTGTTCCAGGAAGCACCGCGTACTTATCGGGTCACCAGAAGGGGTTTCGGGCACCCCCGGCAAAAGATATGGGCCTTATGGGCCAAGAGGGGAAACACACTAGCCAGAAAGGGGCTGGTGCGCCCCCATATGGGCTGGTCAAATTGGAGAAGGAAAGGGGAAGGAGGAAAGGAAAAAGGGAATAGGACCCCCCTTCCCCCTCTTCCCTTCCTACTCCGAATAGGAATAGGAAAGGGGGAGGCCGAATTGTGAGGTGCCTGAAGGAAATATGCCCTAGAGGCAATAATAAAGTTGTCATTTATATTTCCTTATATCATGATAAATGTTTGTTATTCATGCTAGAATTGTATTAACCGGAAACTTAGTACATGTGTGAATACATAGACAAATAGAGTGTCCCTAGTATGTCTCTGCTTGACTAGCTCATTAATCAAAGATTGTTAAGTTTCCAAGCCATAAACATGTGTTGTCATTTGATGAACAGGATCACATCATTAGAGAATGATGTGATGGACAATACCCATCCGTTAGCTTAGCATAATGATCGTTTAGTTTTTCTGCTATTGCTTTCTTCATGACTTATACATGTTCCTCAGACTATGAAATTATGCAACTCCCGAATCCCGGAGGAACACCTTGTGTGCTATCAAACATCACAACGTAACTGGTTGATTATAAAGATTCTCTTCAGGTGTCTCAGATGGTGTTTGTTGAGTTGGCATAGATCAAGATTAGGATTTGTCACTCCGTGTATCGGAGAGGTATCTCTGGGCCCTCTCGATAATGCACATCACTGTGAGCCTTGCAAGCAATGTGTCTAATGAGTTAGCCACGGGATGATGCATTACAGAACGAGTAAAGAGACTTGCCCATAACGAGATTGAACTAGATATGATGATACCGACGATCAAATCTCGGGAAAGTAACATACCGATGACAAAGGGAACAACGTATGTTGTTACGCGGTTTGACCGATCAAGATCTTCGTAGAATATGTAGGAGCTAGTATGAGCATCTAGGTTCCGCTATTTGTTATTGACCGGAGATGTGTCTCGGTCATGTCTACATAGTTCTCGAACCTGTAGGGTCTGCACGCTTAACGTTCGATGAAGATTTGTATTATGAGTTATTTGATTTGATGAACGAAGGTTGTTTGGAGTTCCGGATGAGATCACGGAGATGAAGAGGAGTCTCGAAATGGTCGAGACATAAAGATTGATATATTGGACCATGTTATTCCGACACCGGAAGTGTTCCGAATTGTTTCGGGTAAAAACGGAGTGCCGGAGGGGTTACCGGAACCCCCCGGGGGAACTAATGGGCCACCATGGGACTTGTTGGAGAGAGAAGAGGGAAGTCAGGGTAGGCCGCCCCCCTTGCAGTCCGAATTGGACAAGGGAAGGGAGGCGGCGCCCCCTTTTCTACTCCCTCTCCCTCTCCTTCCTTCCCCCTCCCTTCCTTGTGGAGGAATCCTACTAGGATTGGTACTCCTAGTAGGACTCCCTCTCCTTGCGCGTGCCCCTAGGGACGGCCGGCCTCCCCCTCCCTCCTTTATATACAGGGCCAGGGGGGCACCCTAGAACACACAAGTTGATCTTTTAGCCGTGTGCGGTGCCCCCCTCCACAGTTACACACCTCGGTCATATCGTTGTAGTGCTTAGGTGAAGCTCTGCGTCGGTAACTTCATCTTCACCGTCACCATGCTGTCGTGCTGATAGAACTCTCCCTCGGCCTCAACTGGATCAAGAGTTCGAGGGACGTCATCGAGCTGAACGTGTGCTGATCGCGGAGGTGCCGTGCATTCAGTACTTGATCGGTTGGATCGTGAAGACATTCGACTACATCACCCGCGTTACTAAATGCTTCCGCTTTCGGTCTATGAGGGTACGTAAACACACTCTCCCCTCTCATTTCTATGCATCTCCTAGATAGATATTGCGTGATCGTAGGTAAAATTTTTGAAATACCGCATTCCCCAACAGTGGCATCCGAGCCAGGTCTATGCGTAGATGTTATATGCACGAGTAAAACACAATGAGTTGTGGGCGATAATAGTCATACAGCTTACCAGCATGTCTTACTTTGATTGGGCGGTATTGTTGGATGAAGCGGCCCAAACCGACATTACATGACCGCGTTCATGAGACTGGTTCTACCGACGTGCTTCACACACATGTGGCTAGTGGGTGTCTGTTTCTCCAGCTTTAGTTGAATCGAGTTTGACTACGCCCGGTCATTTGTTGAAGGCTAAAACAATACACTTGACGAAAAATCGTTGTGGTTTTGATGTGTAGGTAAGAACGGTTCTTGCTAGAATCCCGTAGCAGCCACGTAAAACTTGCAACAAAAAAGTAGAGGACATCTAACTTGTTTTTGCAGGGCATGTTGTGATGTGATATGGTTAAGACGTGACGATATATAAATTGTTGTATGAGATGATCATGTTTTGTAACAGTTATCAGCAACTGGCAGGAGCCATATGGTTGTCGCTTTATTGTATGAAATGCAATCGCCATGAAATTGCTTTACTTTATCACTAAGCGGTAGCGATAGTCGTAGAAGCAATAGTTGGCGAGACGACAACGATGCTACAATGGAGATCTAGGTGTCAAGCCGGTGACGATGGTGATCATGACGGTGCTTTGGTGATGGAGATCAAAGGCACAAGATGATGATGGCCATATCATATCACTTATTTTGATTGCATGTGATGTTTATCCTTTATGCATCTTATTTTGCTTAGTACGGCGGTAGCATTATAAGATGATCTCTCACTAAATTTCAAGGTATAAGTGTTCTCCCTGAGTATGCACTATTGCTACAGTTCGTCATGCCGAGACACCACGTGATGATCAAGTGTGATAAGCTCTACATTCACATACAACGGGTGAAGCCAGTTTTGCATACGCAAAATACTCGGGTTAAACTTGACGAGCCTAGCATATGCAGATATGGCCTCGGAACACTGAGACCAAAAGGTCGAGCGTGAATCATATAGTAGATATGATCAATATAGTGATGTTCACCATTGAAAATTTCTTCATCTCACGTGATGATAGGACATGGTTTAGTTGATATGGATCACGCGATCATTTAGATGACTAGAGAGATATCTATCTAAGTGGGAGTTCTTAAGTAATATGATTAATTGAACTTTAATTTATCATGAACTTAGTACCTCATAGTATTTTGCATGTCTATGTTGTTGTAGATAAATGGCCCGTGGTACTGTTCCTTTGAATTTTAATGTGTTCCTAGAGAAAGCTAAGTTGAAAGATGATGGTGGCAACTACATGGACTGGGTCCGTAACTTGAGGATTATCCTCATTGCTGCATAGAAGAATTACGTCCTGGAAGCAGCGCTAGGTGTACCACCTGCGCCAGCAACTACAGACATTGTGAATGCCTGGCAGTCACGTGTTGATGAATACTCGATAGTTCAGTGTGCCATGCTTTATGGCTTAGAACTGGTACTTCAACGATGTTTTGAATGTCATGGAGCATATGAGATGTTCCAGGAGTTGAAGTTAATATTTCAAGTAAATGCCCAGATTGAGAGATATGAAGTCTCCTATAAGTTCTATAGCTGCAAAATGGAGGAGAATAGTCTTGTCAGTGAACATATACTCTGAATGTCTGGGTACCACAACCACTTGACTCAACTGGGAGTTAATCTTCCTGATGATAGTGTCATTGATAGAGTTCTTCAATCAGTGCCACCAAGCTACAAGAGCTTCGTGATGAACTATAATATGCAAGGGATGGATAAGGCAATTCCTGAGCTCTTCGCAATGCTAAAGCCTGCGGAGGTAGAAATCAAGAAGGAGCATCAAGTGTTGATGGTTAGCAAGACCACTAGTTTCAAGAAGAACGGCAAAGGGAAGAAGGGGAACTTCAAGAAGAATGGCAAGCAAGTTGTTGCTCAAGTGAAGAAGCCTAAGTCTAGACCTAAGCCTGAGATTGAGTGCTTCTACTGCAAAGGGACTGGTCACTGGAAGCGGAACTGCCCCAAGTATTTGGTGGATAAGAAGGATGGCAAAGTGAAAGGTATATCTGATATACATGTTATTGATGTGTACCTTACTAATGCTCGCAGTAGCGCTTGGGTATTTGATACTGGTTCTGTTGCTCATATTTGCAACTCGAAATAGGGGCTATGGATTAAGCAAAGATTGGCTAAGGACGAGGTGGCGATGCGCGTGGGAAATGGTTCCAAAGTCAATGTGATCACGGTCGGCATGCTACCCCTACATCTACCTTCGGGATTAGTTTTAGACCTGAATAATTGTTATTTGGTGTCAGCGTTAAGCATGAACATTATATATCTTGTTTGATGCGAGACGATTATTCATTTAAATCAGAGAATAATGGTTGTTCTATTTATATGAGTAATATCTTTTATGGTCATGCACCCTTGATAAGTGGTCTATTTTTTATTGAATCTCGATAGTAGTGATACACTTATTCATAGTATTGAAGCCAAAAGATATAAGTTTAATAATGATAGTGCAACTTATTTGTGGCACTGCCGTTTAGGTCATATTGGTGTAATGCGCATGAAGAAACTCCATGCTGATGGGATTTTGGAATCACTTGATGCTTGCGAACCATGCCTCATGGGCAAGATGACTAAGACTCTGTTCTCCAGAAATATGGAGCGAGCAACAAACTTATTGGAAATAATACATACTGATGTATGCGGTCCGATGAGTATTGATGCTCACGGCGGGTATCGTTATTTTCTGACCTTCACATATGATTTGAGTAGATATGGGTATATCTACTTGATGAAACATAAGTCTGAAACATTTGAAAAGTTCAAAGAATTTCAGAGTGAAGTGGAAAATCATCGTAACAAGAAAATTAAGTTTCTATGATCTGATCATCGAGGTGAATATTTGAGTTATGAGTTTGGTCTTCATTTGAAACAATGTGGAATAGTTTCACAGCTTACGCCACCTGGAACACCACAGTGTAATGGTGTGTTCGAGTGTGGTAATCGTACTTTATTAGATATGGTACGATCTATGATGTCTCTTACTAATTTACCGCTATCGTTTTGGGGTTATGCTTTAGAGACGACTGCATTCACGTTAAATGGGGCACCATCGGAATCCATTGAGACGACACCATGTGAAAAAGCTTCAACATGATAAGCTCGAACCCAAATCAGAGAAATGTGTCTTCATAGGATACCCAAAGGAGACTGTTGAGTGCACCTTCTATCACAGATCCGAAGGCAAGATATTCGTTGCTAAGAATGGATCCTTTCTAGAGAAGGAGTTTCTCTCGAAAGAAGTGAGTGGGAGGAAAGTAGAACTTGATGAGGTAATGATACGTCTCCAACGTATCTACTTTTGCAAACACCTTTGCCCTTGTTTTGGACTCTAACTTGCATGATTTGAATGGAACTAACCCGGACTGACGCTGTTTTCAGCAGAATTGCCATGGTGTTATTTTTGTGCAGAAATAAAAGTTCTCAGAATGACCTGAAAATCAACGGAGAATATTTTTGGAATATATAAAAAATACTGGCGAAAGAATCAAGGCCAGGGGGCCCACACCTTGTCCACGAGGGTGGGGGCGCGCCTACCCCCTGGGCGCGCCCCTACCTCATGGGCCCCCTGGTGCTCCACCGACCTCAACTCCAACTCCATATATTCACGTTCGGGGAGAAAAAAAACCAGAGAGAAGGATTCATCGCGTTTTACGATACGGAGCCGCCGCCATGCCCTAATCTCTCTTGGGAGGGCTGATCCGGAGTCCATTCGGGGCTCCGGAGAGGGGAATTTATCGCCATCGTCATCATCAACCTTCCTACATCACTAATTTCATGATGCTCACCGATGTGTGTGAGTAATTCCATCGTAGGCTTGCTGGACGGTGATGGGTTGGATGAGATTTATCATGTAATTGAGTTAGTTTCGTTAGGGTTTGATCCCTAGTATCCATTATCTTCTGAGATTGATGTTTCTATTACTTTGCTATGCTTAATGCTTGTCACTAGGGGCCGAGTGCCATGATTCCAGATTTGAACCTATTATGTTTTCATGATTATATGTGAGTTCTTCATCCTGTCTTGCAAGTCTATAGTCACCTATTTATGTGTTATGATCTGTTAACCCCGAAGTGACAATAATCGGGATACTTACCGGTGATGACCGTAGTTTGAGGAGTTCGTGTATCCTATATACTTAAGAAGTTCACCCCCACTACATGATTTATCTCAATATGCAGCGTATCCACCTCAGCACACTTGCCACATCAGCATTGTTTAATTGACTTACATATGGGACCAACCCTACAATGCCCCTGCCACATGAGCATCAGTTACTTGCTAAGGGCCCACCGCAACCTGAGTGTCTCTCACCCTGATTCAGCGATTTGCAAAGTCAACACATCCACCGCTCCTCTGTACAGAAAAACTTTCCCTTTCTACACTATCCCCTGGCGGGCATCCATCTTAGCGTGAGGCGCTCCTTCGGCACAACCCGACCATCCTGCGCTGCTCACTGCCTTTGGCACAACGCCGGTCCAAGTCACCCCCGCTGCTTACCAGGATTAACCCTTGCTGGTGTGATGCATGCGTCGTCGGCGTCGGATCCATCTCTGCGTGAGGCGCTCCTGCGGCAAAATCTATCTGTCCTGCGATGCTCACTGCCTCCAGCACAACGGCCGGTCTAGGCCACCTCGGCCCCATCGCCAGGGGCTCCATCGACGGCGGCCTCCACCCCGGCCTCGCCCTGCCATAGGTCTCTGTCAAGTACATCGACCTCGGCCGCATGTGCGTCCACGGGCACCGCGAGTGACTGGTACGTCGTCGTTCTTCAGTGCCAGATAGATTCCATTCACCAAGCACAAAGCATTGACTGATCGAGCCAAAAAGGATCAACTGCAGCGCTTTGGATCCCCATCACTCCCTCGGTGCATCCCACACCAGTTTCTCATCTCCCCCACTTAGCTTTTCATTATGGCTTTCAAAAAGTACAGACACATATAGGGATCCAAGTAAATAGCGACGACAATTATTAATATGTTGCAAATATTTTATTTTCGTCTCCCTCTCGGCTTGATCTGATACAATTTTCCACCACAATTAAATACCGATGTTGAAACTGCTCTGCAGGTCCACTATTTCAGCTTCAAGTCCATTCATCTATTTAAATCAACTGAGCCAGGAGAACGATAAGACACCAAAGCAGGGGATGCCTGTACATCACCCCTGGCTGCCAATTTGTAGTTAGAAACATGTCTATAGTACAATCATCATGAGATGCACCCACATCCTCGAGACGTTGTCTCTGTCACCAGTGTGCACTCTAGAATAGTTGTCCGCTTTCAGTTTTCATCCTCCCATGCTTCCTCTTACCCTGAGCTTATGGCTTTGAATTTTCTCAAAAGGTGCTCGAAGTTTTTTCGGCAAGGAACACCACTACTTCGTTGTTTCTTAGGTATCTTGCTATTCACACTGATCTTTGAATTTTCTTATTTACACTGAATGAGCACGTGCACTTATTTTCTTATTTACACTCCCATCTCTAAATTTAAGTAGTTAGATTGGATAAGCATGCAACTTCTATTTGAAGTAGACCCGTGGATTCTTCCCTGTAATTCATTTCTGTAGAAAAGATTAGCTATAAACTAAATCGACAATGCCTACTTCCTTTAAGGCAATTTCAGTTTGTATGATTTGCAAAGATGGATAGAGCTCGAAATTCTTCGAGCCATCCTATTAGTCCTTCAGTCTCATGTTTCATTTCTCACAGCTAGGCTGACTATATAAGTTTAACCTTTACAATTACGCTGTATTTTTGCCACATGCAGGACAGTGTTAACACATGCAAGAATCTCATGAACTACTCTGCCTTCTTCCTAGAATTAGTTGTATTGTTGCTTAAATCATGGATTAGTGATCACTAGGTTGATCAACTTCAATTGTCGTCACCCACAAAAGAAAACCTCAATTGTAGTCAAGAACACTCTCAATTCACCAATGCATGTATCTGCATGAATACAAAATGTCTCCTTTGGATAGTTTATACTCTTAATTTAGAAGAGATACTTTTGGAGTATCTGCATGAAAAGTATTTATTTTGAATTACTTATTTTGGACATAATGTATCCAAAATACTATCCTTTTTTATCATTATTTAAGCAACAAATTAGTATGCCGAAGTCAGAGGGCCATAATGCACTATACCATCAAACCATGTCCATTTACTATTATATCCGCTAAATGGATGCATAGAGACTTGGTTGTACAAATGTACACCCATTAATTTGTAGAACTTTTCAGTACATATGTATGATGCAGATATATAGAACAATATACATCAAGAAAATTAGGAATGATGAGTAAAATTGTAAATCATTGGGATTGTGTACACCATTGTTGGGATGTTCGCTCCACCACTCATCCGCTGAAGTTCATATATGTCGAGGATGTGTAGGTGTATTATTCACATATATTCTAATATTATTCTCGATAAATTTGTTACAATAAACTTCCGCGGCAACTAGTTATCCAGTTCACTAAGTGTTAATGCTTTTATCCGGTACTCTATTAAAAGGAGGCCTTAATATCCCTTAGTTTCCAATAGGACCCCGCTGCCACGGGAGGGTAGGACAAAACATGTCATGCAAGTTCTTTTCCATAAGCACATATGACTATATTCGGAATACATGCCTACATTACATTGATGAACTGGAGTAGTTCTGTGCCACCCTATGTTATAACTGTTGCATGAGGAATCACATCCGACATAATTATCCATCACTGATCCAATGCCTACAATCTTTTCACATATTGTTCTTTGCTTAGTTACTTTTCTGTTGCCACTGTTACAATCACTACAAAACTAATACTATTACTTTTGCCACTGTTACCGTTACTTCCATATTACTTTGCTGCAGACATTAACTGTTTCAGGTGCGGTTGAATTGACAACTCAACTGTTAATACTTGAGAATATTCTTTGGCTCCCTTTGTGTCGAACCAATAAATTTGGGTTGAATACTCTACCCTCGAAAACTGTTGCGATCTCCTATACTTGTGGGTTATCAAGACTATTTTCTAGCACCGTTGCCGGGGAGCATAGATCTATTCTTTGAGTCACTTGGGATTTATATCTGCTGATCACTATGAAGAACTTGAAAGATAAAAGAACCAAGATTTTTCCCTCAACTACGAGGGGAGGTAAGGAACCGCCATCTAGCTCTGCACTTGATTCACCTTCTGTTTTGAGTAAACTTATGACACCAACTCCTGCTATTCATTCTGATATGTCGCATGTCATTGATGATGCCACTTCTGCTTTGCATGATACTTATGATGAAAATACTTCTATGCTTGATAACACTGTGCCACTAGGTGAATTTCTTGATGAACAACTTGCTAGGGTCAGAGAGAATGAAATTATTGAAACTGATAATATTGATGAAAGTGATGATGAAGATTCTCCCCCTAGATATGAATTGCCTGTTGTGCCTGAGGGTCATGTTATGGATGAAGAAACTGCTAGAGATTTCTTAGCTTGCAATGATAGATCCGATCTTAAGAAATTATTAGCTAAGTTTAAAGAAAAATCCTTGAATGCTAGGATGAAATATGACCCTACTTTTGCTACTTCACCTATTTGTATTTCCGGTAAGGAATTCGATCCTGAGTTAATTACTTTGGTTGAATCTGATCCTTTTTATGGCTATGAATCTGAAACTGTTGTGGCACATCTTACTAAATTAAATGACATAGCCAACCTGTTCACTAATGATAAGAAAACTCGCTATTACTTTATCCTTAAGTTATTTCCATTCTCATTAAAGGGTGATGCTAAAACATGGTTTAATTATCTTGATCCTGGTTGTGTGCGTAGTCCCCAGGATATGATTTATTACTTCTCTGCTAAATATTTCCCCGCTCATAAGAAAGAAGCTGCCTTAAGGGAAATATATAATTTTGTGCAAATTGAAGAAGAGAGTCTCCCACAAGCTTGGGGGAGGCTTCTCCAATTACTTAATGCTTTGCCTGATCATGCTCTCAAGAAAAATGAAATACTTGATATTTGGACTAACCGATGCTTCCAGAGACCACCTGGATAGTTGTGCCGGTTGTGTTTTCAGGGAAAGAACTGTTGATCAAGCTAAATTGCTATTGAATAATATGTTGAGTAATGAAAATGATTGGACACTTCCTGAACCAACTCCTAAGCCAACTCCGAAGAAAAGGGGTATTCTATTTCTCAGTCCTGAAGATATGCAAGAGGCAAAGAAATCTATGAAAGAAAAAGGTATTAAAGCTGAAGATGTTAAGAAGTTACCACCTATTGAAGAGATATATGGTCTTGATAACCCGACACAGGTAGCAAAGGTAAATTCTCTCTATAGATTTGATGAAGGTGATATTCCTCGTTATAAGTATTCTAGCCAATGCTTGGATGAGTTTGATAATTTTATTGTTAAACAAGAAAACTTCATTGCTTATGTTGGTAGACAATTGAAACGTAATGCTTATATGATTGAACACTTGAGTGATTATATGTCTAGAGTTAAAGGTGAACTTAAACTTATTAGTAAACATGCTTCTATGGTTACCACTCAAGTAGAACAAGTACTTAAAGCTCGGGATGATTTGCTCAATGAATTAAATAATAATAAAAATGATAATGTTGTTAGAGTTGTGACCAGAGGGGGTAAAATGACTCAGGAACCTTTGTATCTTGAAGGCCACCCTAAGGGAATTGAGCAACATTCTCAGAGAAGTAATGTTGATGCACCTAGTTCTTCTAAGAAGAAGAAAAAGAAAAATGATAGAACTTTGCATGCTTCTAGTGAACCTATTGTTGACACACCCGAGAATACCAATGATATTTCTATTTATGATGCTGAAACACAATCTGGTAATGAACATGAACCTAGTGATAATATTAATGATGATTTTCATGTTGATGCTCAACCTAGCAATGACAATGATGTAGAGATTGAACCTGCTGTTGACCTTATAACCCACAATCAAAGAATCAACGTTATGATAAGAGAGACTTCGTTGCTAGGAAGCACGGTAAAGAAAGAGAACCATGGGTTCAGAAACCCATGCCTTTTCCTCCTACACCATCTAAGAAAAAGGATGATGAGGATTTTGAGCGCTTTGCTGAAATGATTAGACTTATCTTTTTGCATATGCGTTTGACTAATATGCTTAAAATGAAACCTTATGCTAAGTACATGAAAGATATTGTTACTAATAAAAGAAAGATACCGGAAGCTGAAATTTTCACCATTCTTGCTAATTATACTTTTAAGGGTGGAATACCAAAGAAACATGGAGATCCAGGAGTACCAACTATACCATGCTCCATTAAAAGAAACTATGTTAAAACTGCTTTATGTGATCTTGGAGCCGGTGTTAGTGTTATGCCTCTCTCTTTATATCATAGACTTGATTTGAATAAGTTGACACCTACTGAAATATCTTTGCAAATGGCTAATAAATCAACTGCTATAACTGTCGGTATTTGTGAGGATGTGCCTGTTGTGGTTGCAAACGTTACTATTTTAATGGACTTTGTTATTCTTGATATTCCTGAGGACGATAGTATGTCAATTATCCTTGGTAGACCCTTTTTGAATACTGCAGGGGTTGTTATTGTTTGTAACAAAGGCAATGTCACTTTTCATGTTAATGGTAATGAGCATACGGTACATTTTCCGAGGAAACAACCTCAAGTCCATAGTATCAATTCTATTGGAAAAATTCCAACAATTACTATTGGAGGTTTTGAATTTCCCTTCCTACTGTCAAGAAGAAATATGATATTCTTATTGTCGGGGACGTGCATATCCCCGTTGAGGTAACCTAGTGTTATTCGAAAATTCTCCGGTTTCATGTTATTCGAAAAGAGTTTGGTAACAAGACTTGATCAACCTTGTTAGTGGATTCCTTTTGATGAGCATGAGATGGATGAAGTTAGGAAGCACAACCTTCTGTACCCTCTTTTTACTTTCTGTTATTTATATTAAATAAAGTAAAAATAGTATTTTCTGTGTGTTTTCTGAACTATCCTTGCAATAAAAAATACCCCGAAAATAAAAGTTCTCCGAATGCCCTGAAAATTTAATATGATTTTTTCTAGAATATTTGAGAAATATTGGCACAGAGAACACACCAGGGGGACCCACCATGTGCCCACGAGGGTGGAGGGCGCGCCCACCCCCCTAGACGCGCCCCTGCCTCGTGGACCCCATGTCAGGACCCCGACTCAATGCCACATCGATCTAGCATGCAACACCCCATATCACTTTGCGGCCTCACGCACGGTATTCCCACGGGTGTCGCCCTACCTTTGCCCGGGACCGTTTGCGTCTTTTGGCACACGTATATGATAGTGTCGCTAGCATCCATATGGTAAGGAGCCCGGGCTGACATGGCTAGTCGTAAACCCAAAGTGGCACAAACTTACAGGGACAGGCATCCATGACCCAACATCGAACGTGTCGGTCATCAGCGAGTAAATCCAGGCTGTAGCACTGGGCTAGCAGGACTCCGGTGAACCGGGCTGTAGCGGGCTAACAGGACTCCGGTATTCATCGCATGACATTTCCCCGAAGGGACATACACAGGAACGAAGAAGGACACATGCCGGCCAGCCTAAGTGTTCCGGAGCAGTAGCAAGCTACCATGGCTCAGTGGAAACACTAGGAGACATTTTCCGGTAAGAGAGGCTACTAAGGATAAACAACTAGATAGTCAGATCGCACACATACCAAGCATTTCAACAACATACACACAATATGCTCGATATGTGCAGATACAACATGGCATCACAACATGACTCTACAACTCAAGTAATTATTCAATAGGCTCCGAGGAGCGGGATATTACAAACATGGGTCTCATGACCCAACAATCAGAGCATACAAGTCAAAGCACAAGCGGAAGTTATCATGTCTGAGTACAGACATCTATAAATGAAAAAGGCTGAGAAGCCTGACTATCTATCAGATCCTGCCGAGGGCACAAGATCGTAGCTGAGGTAACAAGCTAAACGTCGAAGTCCACGCGGAACTACTAACGAGACCGAAGTCTCTCTGCAAAAACATAAATAGGCAAACATGAGTACAAATGTACCCAGCAAGACTTACATCAGAACTATCTACATATGCATCATTATCAACAAAGGGATGGTGGAGTTAAACTGCAGCAAGCCAGTTTTGACTCGGTGGCTAACCTGAACTACGACTGCAAGTAACTCTTTGAGGTGGCGCACACGAGTCCACATATTCACCATATCAATACACCACTATGGATCCGCTCCCATCTCCCTACGAGAACGCCATCCATAGCACTCACGCTTATCTTGCGTATTTTAGAGTATCCACTTTCACTTGTCTATGAACTGTACAAGGGGTCCAAGTTTCCATATCCGAGGAATCCGGATATTCGAATAGATAATGATAACCCTGCAGGGGTGTACTTCTTCACACACGCTCTCGCCACTTACCGCCCTATACACGTCATGTACCTCGGCAACCTTCAAGCGGAAGCCGGGCGAGGGAGTCGGCCACGACCTGACTAACCGAACAAGTCTCTAGTCCAGGTTTATCGCCTATTCGGGTTCCATCCGCAAGGAGATCCGGCCGGGGTGTCGCTTACGGCCCCAAACGATGTGAGCAGGGTTCCCAAGCCCACCAACCGGGTGCCACTTGGTACACCGGGCCACTGTGCCTAGTCTGTCCCAAGCCCACCTGTACCGGGTGCCACTTGGTAGACTACTAACACTACCTACAAACACCAGAAACTAGTTGCAACTCCTGGACAGAGATCATGTTGATTAATAAGTTGAGAGGGGCACTTAAGCATTCCAATGTGTGGTAGTAGCTGGTCATGGATCACAAACACAGAACTCAGTTCCTGAGGACGGCTGCAATGAGACAACCCACCATGTACTCCTACATGGCCTCTCACCGCTACCTTTACCAAATCGTGTTCACACACTTAGCTCACACACATTGGGACATGTTCACACGCCTCTGATTCATCCCCGATGAATCAGACCTGACACAACTCTAAGCAGTAGCAGGCATGACAAACAAGCATGAATGAGTAGGCACAACAGGGCTCAAACAACTCCTACTCATGCTAGTGGGTTTCATCTATTTACTGTGGCAATGACAGGTCATGCAGAGGATAAAGGGGTTCAGCTACCGCAGCAAGTAACAAGTATATCGTTGTTGTCCTAATGCAGTAAAAGAGAGCAGGAGCGAGAGAGTGGGATTTTATCGGAATGAACAAGGGGGTTTTGCTTGCCTGGCACTTCTGAAGATAATATAGCTCTTCATCGGTGTCATCGATCACATCGTCGGTACACGTCTATCGAGAGGGGACAATTACCGGCAAATACAGAAAAACACGATCAATGCAATGCACAATATGATGCATGCTATGACATGGCAATATGAATGTGTTTTGGGCTAATGCACCTAAAACCAGATTAAATGAAGTTGGTTTGAATCCAAGATTTAAATTCAAACTCCATATGTGGTTATTTAAATGTCATTCACTTCATTTGCCCTAAACAGTAGTGATAAGTTGTTCTAACATGCATGAAAATGGTACAGATGGATTCCTTGAATTTTTCTGATAATTTTTCATATATAAATTATTTAATTTGGAGTTACGGTTGAATTTCTATGATTTATTGAAGTTTTAGCTATTTTCTGGAATTTCCTGATTATTTTTAAATCCAGAAAATACTTATTGCGTCAGCCTCACGTCACAGTGACGTCAGCAGGGTCAACTGGGCTGGCTCGGGTCAAACCTGACGTGTGGGGCCCACACGTCAGTGACACAGGAGCTAATTCCGGTCAAACCCAGCGCCAACTGAGGTTTGACCAGGGGTGGGGCCCACAGTCAGTGGCCTAGGGGGTTGGTTAGGGCGTCATTAGCGCTAATTAAGCATGCCACGTCGGCAGTCGCCGGAGTATCGCCGGCGGAGACCATTCCGCACGGCGGCGCGGCTCGGATTCGAGCTAGGGGCGATGGTTTGGCGCGCGGTTTGGCTCATTGGAACGTCCGCGACGCGGCGCATCCAGCGGTGGCTGTGGCCGCGGCTGGGGTGGCCGGTAGCAGCAACTACGGCGAGCGAGGCGGCGGCCGGAGCTCGGGCCAGCACGACGCGGTGGCTGCAGCGCGTTAGCCCGAGAGCAGAGGAGCGCGTCGGGACCCTGGGAATCTGGAGAGCACGCGGGAGCTACTGGAGCGAGCGGAAGAGCTCCGGGGCGCGAGGTTCGCCGGCCATGGCGATGGCCGGAGCTCGGTGCTTGCGGGGACGGCAGCTACGGCACGAGAACGAGCAGGGGGTCAGAGGGGAAACATAGAGGAGCTCACAGGGGTTGCGACGGTGGCCTCGGGGAGCTCGGGGAGGCGTCGGAGGCGGCGAATCGACAGCGGCGGTCCTCGGTGGCCGAGGAGGGGGAAAACGTCGGGACGGCGCTTCGGGGCTTCTCCGGTCGCGTGAGCCGACGGGGAGGTCGAGGGAGGCACTGCGGAGCTCAGGAGCGCGTCGGGGAGGAGAGGGGGTGGCGGTGGCCGCGAGGGAGCTCGTCGGTGGCGGCGGCTCCGTTCGGTCCGGGCGAGAGAGAGGGAACAGAGGA
Source organism: Triticum dicoccoides (assembly GCF_002162155.2). Taxonomy (NCBI): domain Eukaryota; kingdom Viridiplantae; phylum Streptophyta; class Magnoliopsida; order Poales; family Poaceae; genus Triticum; species Triticum dicoccoides. The sequence goes on along the minus strand of NC_041386.1, from coordinate 477,798,919 downwards.
GAGAGGGGATGTAGCGGGGGAGGAAGAGGAGCGAGGGGACACGAGGCCTCGTCGTGGCGTTGCTAGGGAGGCCGGGGGAAGCAGGAGGTGGCCGGGAAGCAGGAGGTGGCCGAGGCCTCTCGGGCGCGCGCCACGCCTCGCCTCTGTTCGTCCTCCTGGCAGAGGAGGAAGAGGACAAGGGGGAGGAGGTGGGCTGGGCCTGCCAGCTAGGCCGCCAGGTAGGTTTGGGCCGGGTGGGCTGACAGGTAAGCTGAGGTAAGTTCTCTCTCTCTGCTTTTATTTACTGTTTTCTATTTTTGTTCTGTTTTATTTAATTGGCACTGAATTTTAATTCAAACAGAATTTGAAAACAGTGCCAAAACTCCCCTGGATATTTTTAAGTCACTTAATGGACTTCTCCACATATACAAAAAATATCTCAGGTCATTTGAAAATATATTCATTATATATTATGAATATAACTCCAAATTCAAATAAAATATTGATTTAAAAATCAGAGCCCAATAATTCCTTAGAAATGTCCCAAAATTTTGGTTTGATTTATAACTCTTGCCAAAATTGTTAGAGCTATTTCTAGGGCATTTTGGATTTACTGATTGCAATTTTAGGGTTTCTTGCCCCTCTTTTATTTAGGGTTTTGAGGCTTCCAATTTCCCTCAGTTCAAATTTCAGAATTTAAACATGATGCACACATGAAGCTAGCCTAGAGCATTACCAGAAGCTAGGGATGTGACAACTCACCCCCACTAAACAAGAATCTCGTCTCGAGATTCAAGCGTAGGGTAGGATGAAGGGGAAATGCAAACTAGTACAATCTTCACGATCCAGGGTGCACTTCAGTTGAACGTTGATTCATTCACCATCATTGTCTTGAAGTCTTGCCTTGAAAAATCCTGTCAACATGACATGGAGGGAAGAAGGAGACTCTAGAAGGGTCGATCTTCTCGAAGATCGAACAACTCACGGAATGAGACATAAGACCATCTCTCGGGTTGAGACACGAGATACACATCAAGAGGGGTGGAAAGAAACGGATGACGAAGGTTCACTAGGTGGACAACAATTCCACACTTAAGAAGGTGGTAATCGATTGTCAACGTAGCGAGGATTTTAGTTGCCATGATAGCACAACGGGGCACCTTAGGGATGGTGACTCGTAGATATATCCCCTTAAGTGGCAAAAAGAATTACTTTTGATTCAAAGATCATTGAAACTCTTTATACCAATTTAAGGCAATTCTCGACCAATCGTTTGGAGGGGGTCGGTAGAATGGCATACTCGGACTTGAATGATGTGGATTACCTTGTTGAAGACAACGTAATGGATGAATTTGCTTATCACCGGAAATGGACGAGACCCATGGTAGAATGGCACATTGGCGGTGCAAGCTGGGAACAAAATGCAAATGCTGGGAATGATTCTGGTAACTGGGGAAGAACCCAACAATAGAGAGTGAATTCACTGTTTGAGAAGGTCACAGCATTGCCGAGGGAACTGAGAGCAAACCCAGTTAGTGCCGATGATAACACCTAGCGCTTGTGCGTGCTCTCAAGAACTTGAGCATTTCCATATTCATCAAGGTTTTACCAACATCCGTGTCAAGGATCCTGGCAACACAACATACCACCATGATGAACAACGATGGACGATGCAGATGCATAGGAAGATAACATCAACTCAGGTTTCACCCTAGCGAGGCCAAGGAAACAAAATCTAGATGATCGACCGAGAGACATTTAGCACTCCGCTTCTAATGTTCTCCTTGACGTGCTAGTATAACCCATTCATAGATATGGTTTGATAACTAGAACATCAAGTAAAGGTCGGACTTCGGGAGCAATAGAATCCATAAGGAACAGTTACGGAGGTAAATCCTATGAAATCCTTATGGGGAGGTGGCCAACTTCCTCAAACAAGATACTACAATAATAGGTCTTCCGGCTGGGTGTGTTGGCCACGACATCCACTTTACCGGTTATCGAGGGACCAATATTATAGTTCTTGGGAAATATTCCAACCATCATATCTGCCTAAGACTCAGATCTGGTTGGTGTCAGGATATTCCAGACTCATCGAGTCTAGGAAGAAAAATGAAAGTTTGCAACACAAATCGACGAGATGACGTTGCGAGATTCTCAGGAAATGAACTACGATAGCAAGCTCCAAAACATGAGCTGGTTCTGCTACAAACATGTGAACACGTTGTTCCAGACAAGCATGCCCACATGGTAGTCTTACAATAAAACACTACCGAGTTCTGGTTGGGAGCCATCATCGAGGATATCGAAGTCTTTACGCAAGTCCATGGATTAGATCCCAAGCATAGACTTCTTTTCCTTGAACGAGTCAATCAGTGGCTTGGTGTGCTAGGATATACATATGGAATGAAGATGATCAGTCTAACAGACCACAGAATACTTCGCACATGCATGACTGACTTGGGATGATTCCAGAGGAGCAAAAACAAACTTTCTCGAATTCATGGCGGCAACTTACATCAAAATGCACGTGAATCAAAGGAAGTCACTCCTTTCATCAAACAAGTACTTCATGAGCTAGCATGAAGAAAATGCTTTCAAAAGTTTCCAACACTAACTTAATGTTCAACAACATCATGGAGGAGATAAGGATGTTGTCAATGGGCTCAACAACAACTCATCGGAATTTCCATATCACTGGACTTCCACCATCATGTGAACACGGTGATAGCATTGATCAGACCCAAAAGATATAATGGTGTATGCTCGAGGGATCAACCACGGGTAAGACAACATTACGAACATCGTTGGTTCTGACTTGATTTGACGATAGCCCACACTCAAATCAAAGGATTGATAAGACAATAGGTCCAGCAACTGATCACAGGGACCAATCGATGAAGATATCATCTTTCTTCAATACACACTACACAAGAATATCCCTTTGGAACGAACTAAGTCAGGCAAGCTTTTATCTTCCAACCCTCCAAGTTGTCGTTTAGCTTAACCAACTAGCTCAGGGATATCTAACACCGACTCTTGGAGAGAAGGTGGTTCACAAGAAACCAACTTGATCACGAGCTCAACATAGCGGTCAGGTGACAACCTGGTAATACTTCTGAGAAGATATTCAAAAAATCACGAACCACCGGTATGTTACTAAGCTCGAGAACAATCTTGCTTTTCAGGGCAAGACGATATGATCAATAGAGCAAGGATTTGAAATAATCCTAACTCATCGATCAAGGAGTGAACCAGGAGAATGGACTAGGTAGCACGATCAACCTTAGAATGATGATTCAATAGCCAACACCCTAAGAATGAAGTTATTGTCCTTTAACTACCCAGCAACGAGGTTGCTAGGCGTATTGATTTCACACATCACAATTCATTTGTCGGTATTCCGGTTGCATCAACACGAAGACCGAGGAATGACTAATGATGGCAAGAAGTATCACTGTACCAAGAGTTCATAGGATGGTGTGCAATTCCTATAACAATCCTGATATAAAGATGGTAATACTCCAAGGTAGAACAGAACAAAAGCTGGATTAGCAATTTGATCTGCGGAGCACAACTTCTTTGACCCAATCCTGGATATGGAAGAGGTACTGGAGTTTGTTTCTCCTAGTCATTCTGCGGTAGAATGGCTTGACGGACCACAAGAGTAATAGGCATCGATAAACGAACGCACGCATACTCTTGACTATCAATTGATAGACGAGGGTCAGAATGCAACTAAAGAGAACAACTCAAAGGAACATATAATTTTCTGAGTTGTGGATGCATAGATTAGTATGTCGAACCAAGTTCAACATATTTCTTCCGGATAACCCATGCAGAAAGGTAGAACTGACAGAGTCACGATTTATGAATGGAGAACTCCTCAAGAATAATCCTGTTGTGATATTTCAGTTCAACGAGGAACTTCTGCCATAAGTAGTTCATGGTATCTGGAAGAAGAAGATACCACGGACTTCAAGGACTATCGCAAAGGTTACTAATATCCTAAAGGCGCTAGCAATTACTATCAACATGAAGTAAGTAGAGTGAATCTCGGGTTCAAAACCCAAGGAGTAGAATACCTACTACTAGGTGGCTCCACGGGATGCTTTCGAGAGCAAAAGCCAGAATCATCACACTGGGATCACAAAACATTGCTAGATTACTAGGTGATCCCCTAAGACACCTAGGGTCATAATACTAGCTCCAACATATATGTCAAGGCAATAAAGTACCTCAACTCACTGATTTGTGTGATTAATCTGACCAAAGGCACATCGGAAACAGGAGGAAGGGATTTGCAAATGCATCCGACTATTTAGAAACCTGGGATGACTCAGACAGCATAACGGCTGTAAATGCTCAAAAAGATTTGAGACAATCACAGAAATGGGGGCATAACCACTCAGAAGCACAATATCAAGGTTTCGAGATCAACAATTAACATACAGAAGTGGTAGGAACTGGACTCAGGCTTAAATCCAACAATCTTATAAGTCTACTGATTAATAACACGTGATCCTGATAGAAAGAGGAGAAAGCCTAGTTCTTAATCCCCGTAGGAAAGATAAGATGACTCAGATCAGAAGGGCATAAGGTATAGGGAGTAAAAAGAGCCTTACGTTCCATCCCACAATCAATTCCCTTATATAACTAAAGAGTTTCTAGACTCAACTCCGACCAGTTTGGCTTGGTAATCCTACAGGTAGTCAAGCTCTGATACCAACGCTGTCAGGACCCCGACTCAATGCCACATCGATCTAGCATGCAACACCCCATATCACTTTGCGGCCTCACGCACGGTATTCCCACGGGTGTCGCCCTACCTTTGCCGGGACCGTTTGCGTCTTTTGGCACACGTATATGATAGTGTCGCTAGCATCCATATGGTAAGGAGCCCGGGCTGACATGGCTAGTCGTAAACCCAAAGTGGCACAAGCTTACAGGGACAGGCATCCATGACCCAACATCGAACGTGTCGGTCATCAGCGAGTAAATCCAGGCTGTAGCACTGGGCTAGCAGGACTCCGATGAACCGGGCTGTAGCGGGCTAACAGGACTCCGGTATTCATCGCATGACATTTCCCCGAAGGGACAGACACAGGAACGAAGAAGGACACATGTCGGCCAGCCTAAGTGTTCCGGAGCAGTAGCAAGCTACCATGGCTCAGTGGAAACACTAGGAGACATTTTCCGGTAAGAGAGGCTACTAAGGATAAACAACTAGATAGTCAGATCCCACACATACCAAGCATTTCAACAACATACACACAATATGCTCGATATGTGCAGATACAACATGGCATCACAACATGACTCTACAACTCAAGTAATTATTCAATAGGCTCCGAGGAGCGGGATATTACAAACATGGGTCTCATGACCCAACAATCAGAGCATACAAGTCAAAGCACAAGCGGAAGTTATCATGTCTGAGTACAGACATCTATAAATGAAAAAGGCTGAGAAGCCTGACTATCTATCAGATCCTGCCGAGGGCACAAGATCGTAGCTGAGGTAACAAGCTAAACGTCGAAGTCCACGCGGAACTACTAACGAGACCGAAGTCTCTCTGCAAAAACATAAATAGGCAAACATGAGTACAAATGTACCCAGCAAGACTTACATCAGAACTATCTACATATGCATCATTATCAACAAAGGGATGGTGGAGTTAAACTGCAGCAAGCCAGCTTTGACTCGGTGGCTAACCTGAACTACGACTGCAAGTAACTCTTTGAGGTGGCGCACACGAGTCCACATATTCACCATATCAATACACCACTATGGATCCGCTCCCATCTCCCTACGAGAACGCCATCCATAGCACTCACGCTTATCTTGCGTATTTTAGAGTATCCACTTTCACTTGTCTATGAACTGTACAAGGGGTCCAAGTTTCCATATCCGAGGAATCCGGCTATTCGAATAGATAATGATAACCCTGCAGGGGTGTACTTCTTCACACACGCTCTCGCCACTTACCGCCCTGTACACGTCATGTACCTCGGCAACCTTCAAGCGGAAGCCGGGCGAGGGAGTCGGCCACGACCTGACTAACCGAACAAGTCTCTAGTCCAGGTTTATCGCCTATTCGGGTTCCATCCGCAAGGAGATCCGGCCGGGGTGTCGCTTACGGCCCCAAACGATGTGAGCAGGGTTCCCAAGCCCACCAACCGGGTGCCACTTGGTACACCGGGCCACTGTGCCTAGTCTGTCCCAAGCCCACCTGTACCGGGTGCCACTTGGTAGACTACTAACACTACCTACAAACACCAGAAACTAGTTGCAACTCCTGGACAGAGATCATGTTGATTAATAAGTCGAGAGGGGCACTTAAGCATTCCAATGTGTGGTAGTAGCTGGTCATGGATCACAAACACAGAACTCAGTTCCTGAGGACGGCTGCAATGAGACAACCCACCATGTACTCCTACATGGCCTCTCACCGCTACCTTTACCAAATCGTGTTCACACACTTAGCTCACACACATTGGGACATGTTCACACGCCTCTGATTCATCCCCGATGAATCAGACCTGACACAACTCTAAGCAGTAGCAGGCATGACAAACAAGCATGAATGAGTAGGCACAACAGGGCTCAAAAAAACTCCTACTCATGCTAGTGGGTTTCATCTATTTACTGTGGCAATGACAGGTCATGCAGAGGATAAAGGGGTTCAGCTACCGCAGCAAGTAACAAGTATATCGTTGTTGTCCTAATGCAGTAAAAGAGAGCAGGAGCGAGAGAGTGGGATTTTATCGGAATGAACAAGGGGGTTTTGCTTGCCTGGCACTTCTGAAGATAATATAGCTCTTCATCGGTGTCATCGATCACATCGTCGGTACACGTCTATCGAGAGGGGACAATTACCGGCAAATACAGAAAAACACGATCAATGCAATGCACAATATGATGCATGCTATGACATGGCAATATGAATGTGTTTTGGGCTAATGCACCTAAAACCAGATTAAATGAAGTTGGTTTGAATCCAAGATTTAAATTCAAACTCCATATGTGGTTATTTAAATGTCATTCACTTCATTTGCCCTAAACAGTAGTGATAAGTTGTTCTAACATGCATGAAAATGGTACAGATGGATTCCTTGAATTTTTCTGATAATTTTTCATATATAAATTATTTAATTTGGAGTTACGGTTGAATTTCTATGATTTATTGAAGTTTTAGCTATTTTCTGGAATTTCCTGATTATTTTTAAATCCAGAAAATACTTATTGCGTCAGCCTCACGTCACAGTGACGTCAGCAGGGTCAACTTGGCTGGCTCGGGTCAAACCTGACGTGTGGGGCCCACACGTCAGTGACACAGGAGCTAATTCCGGTCAAACCCAGCGCCAACTGAGGTTTGACCAGGGGTGGGGCCCACAGTCAGTGGCCTAGGGGGTTGGTTAGGGCGTCATTAGCGCTAATTAAGCGTGCCACGTCGGCAGTCGCCGGAGTATCGCCGGCGGCGACCATTCCGCACGGTGGCGCGGCTCGGATTCGAGCTAGGGGCGATGGTTTGGCGCGCGGTTTGGCTCATTGGAACGTCCGCGACGCGGCGCATCCAGCGGTGGCTGTGGCCGCGGCTGGGGTGGCCGGTAGCAGCAACTACGGCGAGCGAGGCGGCGGCCGGAGCTCGGGCCAGCATGACGCGGTGGCTGCAGCGCGTTAGCCGGAGAGCAGAGGAGCGCGTCGGGACCCTGGGAATCTGGAGAGCACGCGGGAGCTACTGGAGCGAGCGGAAGAGCTCCGGGGCGCGAAGTTCGCCGGCCATGGCGATGGCCGGAGCTCGGTGCTTGCGGGGACGGCAGCTACGGCACGAGAACGAGCAGGGGGTCAGAGGGGAAACATAGAGGAGCTCACAGGGGTTGCGACGGTGGCCTCGGGGAGCTCGGGGAGGCGTCGGAGGCGACGAATCGACAGCGGCGGTCCTCGGTGGCCGAGGAGGGGGAAAACGTCGGGACGGTGCTTCGGGGCTTCTCCGGTCGCGTGAGCCGACGGGGAGGTCGAGGGAGGCACTGCGGAGCTCAGGAGCGCGTCGGGGAGGAGAGGGGGTGGCGGTGGCCGCGAGGGAGCTCGTCGGTGGCGGCGGCTCCGTTCGGTCCGGGCGAGAGAGAGGGAACAGAGGAGAGAGGGGATGCAGCGGGGGAGGAAGAGGAGCGAGGGGACACGAGGCCTCGTCGTGGCGTTGCTAGGGAGGCCGGGGGAAGCAGGAGGTGGCCGGGAAGCAGGAGGTGGCCGAGGCCTCTCGGGCGCGCGCCACGCCTCGCCTCTGTTCGTCCTCCTGGCAGAGGAGGAAGAGGACAAGGGGGAGGAGGTGGGCTGGGCCTGCCAGCTAGGCCGCCAGGTAGGTTTGGGCCGGGTGGGCTGACAGGTAAGCTGAGGTAAGTTCTCTCTCTCTGCTTTTATTTACTGTTTTCTATTTTTGTTCTGTTTTATTTAATTGGCACTGAATTTTAATTCAAACAGAATTTGAAAACAGTGCCAAAACTCCCCTGGATATTTTTAAGTCACTTAATGGACTTCTCCACATATACAAAAAATATCTCAGGTCATTTGAAAATATATTCATTATATATTATGAATATAACTCCAAATTCAAATAAAATATTGATTTAAAAATCAGAGCCCAATAATTCCTTAGAAATGTCCCAAAATTTTGGTTTGATTTATAACTCTTGCCAAAATTGTCAGAGCTATTTCTAGGGCATTTTGGATTTACTGATTGCAATTTTAGGGTTTCTTGCCCCTCTTTTATTTAGGGTTTTGAGGCTTCCAATTTCCCTCAGTTCAAATTTCAGAATTTAAACATGATGCACACATGAAGCTAGCCTAGAGCATTACCAGAAGCTAGGGATGTGACACCCCACGTGGGTCCCCTCCACTTATTCTTGCACCCACACATTTCGTCTTCCTCCAGAAAAAATCATCCACCAGCTCAAACCCGTGTTCTCGCTCATCTTGCTGCCATTTTAGATCTCCTTGCTCAAAGCTCCATTCACAACACTGCTTTGGGGGTTTGTTCTTCGGTATGTGACTCCTCCAATGGTCCAATTAGTTTTTATTCTAGTGCTTTATTTATTGCAAATTTTTTCTGCTTAGGTGACCCCGTTCTTGTGCTTGCATGTCAAATTTATGTGGGCAAAAGTAGTTTTAATGCATGATATAGCCTCTAGACACTTGTAGGAGTAGTTGCTATCAATCTTGTTGAGTTTGATTCACTTTTATTTTAAGTTACTAAAAATTTCAGAAATTTTCAGAATAAGATGAAGAGATTTTTGAGGGGCTCATCGAGCCGAAGCTTGAAGGATAAGCAAAGTGAAGAGAATAAGGAGCCCAAGTATAATCTCCCTCATCTGCGGAGGTTCGGCCGTGTGAATGGCCTTGATGAGTTCTTGTGAGAAGCCGGGATTTATGAAGATTTTTATTATTTGGCTGAGAATGCAGGCCTCACCGACTTCCTCCACGGCCAGCATGGACAGTATCTCCTACTCACCAATATGTTTGTGCAAGATTTTCATTTCCATGCTAGGAGATCGCCACCTCTGGTGGAATTTTATTTATATGATGAGCATAAGAAGATGTCACTTTATGATTTTTGCTGGGTTTGTAGGATACCCTTTGAGGGCAACATAGAGGAACCACACCGTAATGATGTGGAAGGATTCATTGATACGATTGTTGTAGGGGAAACGAGGAAGATTTCTGATGCAAGAATTACTAGCATACTTTTTCCGGTTCTACGTTACTTCACAATATTTGCTAGTAGATGCTTAATTGGTCGAGGGAACTGTGGAAATCTTAGTGCCCCTGATATTGTTATTTTGAGCCATGCTTTGTTTTGTGTTACCACTTTTAGTTTAGGCGCTATTGTTGCTAAACGGTTAAATCTGAACCGTACAAAGGGTCCCGTCTAGGGAGGCATCTTCGCCTCGCGCCTTGCTGCACACTTTAACATACCTATTAGGCATTATGAGAAAGAGGAAAAGTTGCTGCCTCATGTTTTCTAGATTATAAGAGCATGGTAGCACATGATTTTATTGTTAAGAATAATAAGAAGATGCTTAACTATATACTGATATTTGATAAGAATTACTTTGAGACTATTACCTTGCATGCTCCCTCTTTGTTTAACATATTTTTAGGCACGTACCTTGTTTTGTCAGAGGCCGTCCAGGCATACCAGAGCCTGACATCAACTCCAGAGCCGGAACCACAATCTGATCCTCACTGTCAGTCTGTTTATCAGTGGGATACGGAGGAGATCGCCAACTGATAACCGACAAGTATAGGGGATCACAATAGTTTTCGATAAGTAAGGGTGTTGAACCCAACGAGGATCTAAAGGCAGAACAAATATTTCCTCAAGTTCTATCGACCACCGATACAACTCTACGCACGCTTGATGTTCACTTTACCTAGAACAAGTATGAAACTAGAAGTACTTTGTAGGTGTTGTTGGATAGGTTGCAAGATAATAAAGATTATATAAATAAAAAGTAGGGGCTGTTGTAAGTAAAGACACAATAAAGTAAATATAGCGAGTGTGGAAAGTGGTGGTAGGAGTTGCGAAATTGCCCCTAAGCAATTGACTACTTTACTAGACCGATAGCAAGTTTTATGTGGGAGAGGCCACTGCTAGCATGTCATCCCTTACATGGAATTCTATGCACTTATGATTGGAACTATTAGCAAGCATCCGCAACTACTAATGTTCATTAAGGTAAAACCCAACCATAGCATTAAGATATATTGGTCCCCCTTCAATCCCGTATGTATCAATTTCTATGCTAGGTTGAATCTTCTGTCACTCTTGCCCTCCAATACATAGTCCTATCAACATACAACTAACCCTAGGGTGTGATCCACGCGCACACTCATATGATGGGCACCAAAGGACAGCAACATAACCACAAGCAAATTAAATCAATCATAGCAATTCATCAACCACCGATAGGACAACAAAAATCTACTTAGACATCATAGGATGGCAACACATCATTGGATAATAATATGAAGCATAAAGCACCATGTTCAAGTAGAGGGTACAGCGGGTTGCGGGAGAGTGGACCGCTGTATATAGAGGGGGAAGGTGATGGAGATGTTGGTGAAGATGGCGGAGGTGTTGGTGTAGATCGCGGTGATGATGATGATGGCCACAACAACGTTCCGGCGCCACCGGAGGAGAGGGGGAGAGGGTCCCCCTTCTTCCTCTTCTTCCTTGACCTCCTCCCTAGATGGGAGAAGGGTTTCCCCTATGGTCCTTGGCCTCCATGGCATGGGAGGGGCGAGAGCCCCTTCGAGATTGGATCTGTCTCTCTGTCTCTTTCTGTTTCTGCGTTCTCGTCGGCTGCCCTTTCAGTGTTTCATATATATATGGAGATCCGTAACTCCGATTGGCCGGAAACCTTCGCCGTGGTTGTTTACCAAAAAATAGCTTTCTTGCGGCCGAAGAAGGGCATCAACCGCCTTACGGGAGGCCCACGAGGGTCAGGGGCGCGCCCAGGGGGGCAGGCGCGTCCCCTGCCTCGTGGCCACCTCGGGCACCGTCTCGCGTGGATTTTTCTTCCAGAATTTTCCAAATATTCCAAAAATAAGCTCCGCCCGTTTTTATCCCGTTTGGATTCCGTTTGATATGGATATTCTGCGAAACATAAAATATGCAACAAACAGGAACTGGCACTGGGTACTGGATCAATATGTTAGTCCCAAAATTAGTATACAAAGTTGCCAAAAGTATATGAAAGTAGTATAATATTGGCATGGAACAATCAAAAATTATAGATACGACGGAGACGTATCAGCATCCCCAAGCTTAATTCCTGCTCGTCCTCGAGTAGGTAAATGATAAAAATAATATTTTTTGATGTGGAATGCTACCTAGCATAATCTTGATCACATATCTAATCATGGCATGAATATTAAGATATGAGTGATTCAAAGCAATAGTCTATCATTTGTCATAAAAACAATAATACTTCAAGCCCACTAATATAGCAATCATGTATTTTCGAAATAACAAGGCCAAAGAAAGCTATCCCTACAAAAACATATAGTCTGGTTATGCTCCATCTTCACCACACAAAATATTCACATCATGCATGTAACACCCTCGATGCGACTATATCTCCCACGTGTCGAGGCACGACTTAGAGGGATAATCGCATTGAAGGCATATGTCGCAAGTTAGGCAATCTTCACAACATCCCATGTAATATATATGTAATAAAAGGGGAGATAACATAGTTGGCTTACACTCACCACGTCAATCAAGTACATAAATAACATTACATCAACCAAACACTCATGGCCCGACTACGGCGCCAAAATAAAAGATAACCCAACATGCGACACGGTCCCGATCACCCCCAACTGGGCACCACTACTGATCATCAGGAAAGGAAACATAGTAACATTGAGAGTCCTCGTCGAACTCCCACTTGAGCTTGAGCAAGTCACCTGGAGCGGAATCATCAGGCCCTGCATCTGGTTTAATAGTAATCTATGAGCCACAGGGACTCAGCAATCTCGCACCCTTGCGATCAAGACTATGTAAGCTTATAGGTAAGGCAAGGTAAATATGTGGAGCTGCAGCAAGCGACTAGCAAATATGGTGGCTATCCTGTTCGCAAAAGAGAGTGAGAAGAGGAGGCAAAGCGCGAGCGAGAAACTAGAGAGCAACCTGCGCAAGCATTACTCCAACACCGTGTCCACTTCCCGGACTCCGCCGAGAAGAGGCCATCACGGTAACACACTCAGTTGATTCATTTTAATTAAGTTAAGGTTCAAGTTATCTACAACCGGACATTAACAAATTCCCATCTGCCCATAACCGCGAGCACGGCTTTCGAAAGTTCAAATCCCTGCAGGGGAGTCCCAACTTAGCCCATAACAAGCTCTCACGGTCAACGAAGGATATTCCTTCTAGCGGGAAGACCCGATCAGACTCGGAATCCCGGTTACAAGACATTTCAACAATGGTAAAACAAGTCCAGCAACACCGCCCGAATGTGCCGACAAATCCCGATAGGAACTGCACATATCTCTTTCTCAGGGCACACCGGATCGTCCAAACTTCCGGTAGGCTAGCCCAGAGTTGCCCCTGGTGGCCACCGGCGGCTGACAAGTTGGACCAACACTCAGAGGAGCACTGGCCCGGGGGGGGGGGGTAAAATAATGATGACCCTCGGGCTTCGGAAACCCAAGGGAAAAAGGGGCTAGGTGGCAAATGGTAAAACCAAGGTTGGGCATTGCTGGAAAAGCTTTAATCAAGGCGAACTATCAAGGGGTTCTCATTATAATCCAACCGCGTAAGGAACGCAAAATCCGGGAACATAACACCGATATGACGGAAACTAGGGCGGCTAGAGTGGAACAAAACTCTAGGAGAGAGGCCGAGCCTTCCACCTTTTACCAAGTATATAGATGTATTAAGATAACATGGCAATATAATGATATCCCAACAAGTAAATAAATGTTCCAACAAGGAACGACCTCCAATCTTCACCTGCAACTAGCAACGCTATAAGAGGGGCTGAGCAGAGCGGTAACATAGCCAACGGTTTGCTAGGACAATGTGGGTTAGAGGTTTGACATGGCAATTTGGGAGGCTTGAAAGCAAGTGGTAGGCATCGTAGCATTGGCATAGCAAAAGAGCGAGCAATCTAGCATAGCAAAGATAGTAGTGATTTCGAGGGTATGATCATCTTGCCTGCAAAGTTGTCAGAGTTGACTGGATCCTCGAAAGCAAACTCAACGGGCTCCTCGTTAGCGAACTCGTCTCCCGGTTCTACCCAAACAAGACAAACAAGCAACAAGGACACAATCAACCACGTGCACGGATCAAACAATATGATGCAAGGATGGTATGCTATGCGGGATGCGATGCGGGATGCATATGCAAGATTTTACAAGGGATGAATGAACCTGGCCTCAACTTGGGAATCCAAGTGTGCCACTGGAAAGATGAGATGAAATCGCTTGAAAATGATATAAAGAACGCTAGAATCGGAGTTACAATTTAGAAATGGCAAGCAATTAAAATATGGCCACGTTCTGCGATTTACAGCAAGTAGCCATCTAAATGCAATGAGATGAACATGCTACAGCACTCAAACATGACAACAAAATACATGGCAGGGATGCATTCAAGATGCTTAACAAAAGTCTAGCACTGAGCTACGGCCAATTCATCCATTAACAGGTTCAAACAAGCATGGCAAAATGCATATGACAAACAGATTTCAGACTTAGTGAAATTAACACTTGTCTGGAATCTCAGATCAGGTAGCACTCTTCGAAGCAACAAAACTATATACTACAAGACATGTACATGGCAAAGTAAAGCATGGCATGGAGCTACTCAAAGAGCTTAACAAAAGTCCCTTAGTGACCTTGAGCCAAAAGGGATCAGAAAATACAATTGCAAGTATGTGAACATGGCAAAAACATAATCAGTTCTCAGACTTACTGAAAACTGGAGCATGCTGAAAATAGATTTCAAATAGGCATGTTTACGAGCTCGATGCACTCACTACAGAGTAAGTCATGACAATCTAAGCATACACCCATCAATAATACACAAAATGCAAGCTAGACATGGCAAGAACAATAGCATAGCATGCATGGATCAACTACAACATCATCGGCAAAATCGCTAACAAGTAGACAATCTGCCCAGATTCACGAAGTAGCAAAAGTAGAGCTCGATTGACTCAAGCTAGGGTGCTCCATAAATGCAAACAAAGAAATGGATGGATAGAGCACTACAAGATTAACAAAACATCCTTACTGATCATCCTCAAAAGAGGCACGGATCACTAGGAAACAACATGAACATATGGCAACATGAGATAAACAGATCAAGGACTTTGTGGAAATGCTAAGTCCCTGAAATCAGCACTACCAATTGCCTCACTTTGCAAGCTCGTGCTAGTCACCACATACATCACAAAAATACATGGGTTGCACCTATGGAAAGATGGCAAAACCCTTGACAAAACATATGTAGAGCTCAGGGGCATATCATGCACACAATAATCATGGCAGAAATGACAAATATCTAAATGGAGCAGCAGAACTGACAATTATCTCAAGTAGCATTCTTCTAACAGCATTTAGGGCATCAAGATGAACTCAAATGAAAATGATGCAATGGAATGAAATGATGTACTCTCTGAGACGAACATTTTGATATGCTATATGCATGAATCGGAGCTACGGATGCAAAGTTACGGCATGATGAACATGTGCACATGAACTAGGGTTTCGGGCAAAAAGCCAACCCTCGAGATTTAGATCTCAGATCTGGCACGGATTTTGATGTTGGCCGGACTTGGAGCTCGCCGGAGAGGATCTTGCCGCGGGGGACGCAGAAGACGAGGCCGGCCGGCGAGGTGGTCGGAGAGGGCGGTGGCCGCGGGCGCGGACGTCGAGGCTCGACGGCGGCGGCGGCTGACGACGAGGGGAGGCGGCCGCTGGTGATGAGGGAGTCAGGGGCCGGGATCAGCGGCAGCGCGGCGAGCTGGGCGAAGGACGCCGGTGAGCGCGGGCGGCGCGCCCGGTAGGTGCGGGCGGCAGGAGGAGCCGGGCGGCGGGGCGAGGCAATTGGGCCGCGGGGGCCTCGCCTGGGCCTCCCGGGCCGGCGCGGTGGGAGACGGCGGCAGCGAGTGGCGGCTTGCCACGTGGCGGTGGCGGAGCGGGCGGACAATGTCCGTCGGTGGAAGAAGTGTCCGGCGGCACAGAGGAGGATTGGATCTAGGGTTTCGGGAGGAAGGGAAAGGAGAAATCAGAGGGGGTATTTAAATAGGCATAGGAGGAGCTAGGAGAGTCCAAATGAGGTGCGGTTTTTGGCCACACGATCGTGATCGAACGATCTAGATGATGGAGAAGGTTTAGGTGGGTTTTGGGCCAAATTGGAGGGGTGTTGGGCTGCAACACACGAAGCCTTTTCGGTCCCTTGGTTAACCGTTGGAGTATCAAACGAAGTCCAAATGGTACGAAACTTGACAGGCGGTCTACCGGTAGTAAACCAAGGCCTCTTGGCAAGTCTCGGTCCAATCCGGAAATGTTTAATCCCCACACACGAAAGAAAGGTAGAAATGACCACCGGAGGAGAACGAAGCACCAGAATGCAAAACGGACAACGGGGAAATGCTCGAATGCATGAGATGAACACGTATGCAAATGCAATGCACATGATGACATGATATGCAATGCATGACACGCAAGCAATGACAAGGCAACAACAACGAGTAATTGGAGGACACGTGGCACATCGGTCTCGGGGCGTTACAATGCACACCCCCGATGACAAGCCGAGCAATTGGTTCATACTTTTTAATGTGCTTCAGCATTTTCAACCCTCACGCAATACATGAGCGTGAGCCGTGGACACATCACTATTGGTGGAATATAATGGTGGTTGTGGAGAAGACAAAAAGGAGAAGATAGTCTCACTTCAACTAGGCGTATCAACGGGCTATGGATATGCCCATGAATAGATGTCAATGTGAGCGAGTAGGGATTGCCATGCAACAGACGCACTAGAGCTATAAGTATATGAAAGCTCAAACTGAAACTAAGTGGGTGTGCATCCAACTTGCTTGCTCATGAAGACCTAGGGCATTTGAGGAAGCCCATCGTTGGAATATACAAGCCAAGTTCTATAATGAAAATTCCCACTTAGTATATGAAAGTGATAACTCAAGAGACTCTCTATATGAAGAACATGGTGCTACTTTGAAGCACAAGTGTGGTAAAAGGATAGTAACATTGCCCCTTCTCTCTTTTTCTCTCATTTTTTTGTTTCTTTATTATTTTTTCTCTTTTTTTGGTGGGCTTCTTTGGCCTCTTTTATTTTTTGTGGGCTTCCTTGGCCTCTTTTATTTATTTTTAAAGTCCGGAGTCTCATCCCGATGTGGGGGAATCATAGTCTCCATCATCCTTTCCTCACTGGGGCAATGCTCTAATAATGATGATCATCACACTTTTATTTACTTACAACTCAATATTACAACTCGATACTAGAACAATGATATGACTCTATATCAATGCCTCCGGTGGTGTACCGGGATGTGCAATGATCTAGCGTAGCAATGACATCAAAAAATGGACAAGCCATGAAAACATCATGCTAGCTATCTTATGGTCATGCAAAGCAATATGACAATGAATGCTCAAGTCATGTATATGATGATGATGGAAGTTGCATGGCAATATATCTCGGAATGGCTATGGAAATGCCATGGTAGGTAGGTATGGTGGCTGTTTTGAGGAATGTATATGGTGGGTTTATGGGTGAAAGTTGCGCGGTACTAGAGAGGCTAGCAATGGTGGAAGGGTGAGAGTGTGTATAATCCATGAACTCAACATTAGTCATAAAGAACTCACATACTTATTGCAAAAGTTTATTAGCCCTCGAAGCAAAGTACTACTACGCATGCCCCTAGGGGGATAGATTGGTAGGAAAAGACCATCGCTCGTCCCCGACCGCCACTCATAAGGAAGACAATCAATAAATAAATCATGCTCCGACTTCATCACATAACGGTTCACCATACGTGCATGCTACGGGAATCACAAATCTCAACACAAGTATTCCTACTAATCCACAACTACCGACTAGCATGACTCTAATATCACCATCTTTATATCGCGAAACTATCGCAAGGAATCAAACATATCATATTGAGTGATCTACAAGTTTTATGTAGGATTTTATGACTAACCATGTGAATGACCAATTCCTGTCATCTCTCTAAATATATATAAATTAAGCAAGAGAGTTTTATTCTTTCTACAAAAGATATGCCCACGCTCTAACAAATATAAGTGAAGCAAAAGAGCATTCTACAAATGGCGGTTTTCTATGTAAAGAGAAACACGCAATCCAAACTTCAAATGATATAAGTGAAGCACATGAAGCATTCTATAAAGCCATACTCAAAAGATATAAGTGAAGTGCAAAGAGCATTCTATAAATCAAACAAGGACTATCTCATATCAGCATGGTGCATAAAATAAAAATGAAAACTAATTGCAAAAGATGCTCCAAGATTGCACATATCGCATGAACGAAACGAATCCGAAAACATACCGATACTTGTTGAAGAAAGAGGGGATGCCCTCCGGGGCATCCCCAAGCTTAGACGCTTGAGTCTCCTTGAATATTTACTTGGGGTGCCTTGGGAATCCCCAAGCTTGAGCTCTTATCTCTCTTCCTTCTTCTCACATCGAGACCTTCTCGATCATCGAACACTTCATCCACACAAAACTTCAACAGAAAACTCGATAAGATCTGTTAGTATAATAAAGCAAATCACTACTCTAAGTACTGTTGCAAACCAATTCATATTTTGTTTTTGCATTGTGTCTACTGTAGTATAACTTTTTCATGGCTTAATCAACTGATATGAATCGATAGTTTCATCAAAACAAGTAAACTATGCATCAAAAACAGAATCTGTCTAAAACAGAACAGTCTGTAATAATCTGAACATTCACCATACTTCCGATACTTTAACAATTCTGCCAAAATTAGGAAAGATAAACAATTTATATAGAAAGACAGTGCAAAAAGAATCAGAACCATTTGACGTTCCAGCTAAAAATGTAAAATCGCGCACCACAGCGAAAGTTTCTGTCCTGCACCGTACAAACCATCAAGCAAATGTAAACATCCTAAAGGCAAACCTTGGCACATTATTTTTATAATACAATGGAATTGTACAAGGGGATAATTACTTTTATTGAAAATTTTCTGTAATCAAGATTCACAAAGTTTCCGTGAGCATGAAGAAAGTTCAAGGAGCTCTCCCACTTCAACAATGCTTGTCTTTCTCACTTTCACTTTCCTTTTTGAAAAAGTTTTGGGTTCCCCTATTTATTTTTGTTGTTTTTAAACTATATGAAAGCACTCAACAGAAGTAAATGACTCTATAAAACTTCCGGGTTGTCTCCCTGGCAGCGCTTTCTTTAAAGCCATTAAGCTAGGCATATAGTGCTCAAGTAATGAATCCACCCGGATCCCAAGGTATATCAAAGCCAATTTTAATTAACAATGATTTGTAATTTAGTAGTGAGCACAAAGTAACATATATCAGGCAACAACGAAGTCTAACTCTCTTCCTATGCATCGGCATGTCATAAAAGAACAATTCATGCACACATAGTAAAGGCCAATGCATAGTATAAACAGTTTATTGCAATTTTATCGTATTGGAAACATAGAGAGGTGGAGATATAGTTCCTCTCTCATAATAATTGCAAGTAGGAGCAGCAAGCACATGCATATTATATTCATCAAAATCATCGTGTGTAATAGTAAGACGCAACCCATCAATATAATCCTTAATAAGTGCAAACTTCTCCGATATAGTGTAGTCGGGAGAATTCAAAAAGATAATAGGACTATCATGCGTGGATGCAATAGCAACAATTTCATGTTTAACATAAGGAACTATAGCAAGTTCATCTCCATAAGCATAATTCATATTGGCATCTTGGCCACAAGCATAGCAAGCATCATCAAAAAGGGATATTTCAAGATAATCAACGGGATCATAACAATCATCATAGCAATTGTGATGCCCCGATTTGCCCGTACACTAATCATACACGCAAATGTGTACGATCAAGATCAAGGACTCACGGGAAGATATCACAACACAACTCTAGACACAAATTAAAATAATACAAGCTTTATATTACAAGCCAGGGGCCTCGAGGGCTCGAATACATAAGCTCGAAAACACAAGAGTCAGCGGAAGCAACAATATCTGAGTACAGACATGAGTTAAACAAGTTTGCCTTAAGAAGGCTAGCACAAAAACAACATCGATAAAAAAGGCAAGGCTTCCTGCCTAGGAGCCTCCTAACTACTCCAAGTCGTCAGCGGCCGTCACGTTGTAGTAGGCACCCTCGGGGTAGTAGTAATCATCAGTGGTGTCGTCTGGCTCCTGGGATCCGTCATCTGGTCGCAACAATCGGGTATGGGGAAAAAGAGGTAGCAAAGCAACCGTGCGTACTCATCCAAAGTACTCGCAAGACTTACATCAGATCTAAACTAAGTATGCATCTGTATCAAACGAATGGGTTGTATCTATGGACTAAACTGCAGAATGCCAGAAGAGAAGGAGAAAGCCTAGCCTATCGAAGACTAGAATCTTCAAGCATCTTCAAGCATCTTGCATCATATAGAAGAGTACAGATCAACATAATGTAAAGCAGTAGTAGTGTTATCAACCTCGGCCGAAGATCCTTTCTCGACACCCTGCGAGAAAGAAATCCCAGAGCCACACTATCCAGTTATCACCACAATCCAATTCTCATCACAAGCATCCAGTTCTAGTTGTATCAATCGGGATACAACTCCAAGTGTTCGTTACCGTAGGACAGGCTATCGATAGATGTTTTCTTCCCTGTAGGGGTGCACCAACTTACCCACCACGCTCGATTAACTCCGGCAGGACACACTTTCCTGGGTCATGCCCGGCCCCGGCTAAATAATACGCCGCAACCCGACCTAGGCTTAATAGAGAGGTCAGCACGCCGGACTAAACCTATGCCCCCAGGGGTCATGGGACATCGCCCCGGGAACTCCTGCACGTTGCGTGGGTGACCGGTGAGCAGACCTAGCTACCTCCTTCAACAAGGCAGGAGCTTACGCAGTCCAACCCAGTGCGCGCCGCTCAGTCGCTGACGTCTATTAATCTTCAGCTGATGTATACGACGCAGAACGCCCATACTATGCCCACATGATGGTTAGTGCTATCAGGCCAGAGGCCCCTCAGATCAAATATCCAAACCATAGTGGATTAGGAGCACGCGGTAACGAGCAGAGACTCACGATCGATGTGACCCCGTCGCCCTGTCTCAAGTACTTGCGGCAAGGGCTAAGAATGCCCGGCCACGCCTCGTAAGTATATCGCGGGAACCTTCCAGGTCAACCCGACTCCACATCACTCGCTATTAAGCTCGCGCGGGTCCCTTTCAGGGCCGACCCGTCTTTAGTAACATGGCTCAATGCAAAGTCATAGTAACCATTGTAACTGTCTGTCTAACACCAAGGGAAAAACCCGAGGAATCACCCCCGGTGAATTCCACTCGATGTTATCATCAAGGTGAACATAAAAGGATCCACCCTCGAGGTTCACACTTGAGGGGTTGCATGACAGAGCCGTAACAGAAGTGGTTAAGGCAGAATCACCCTCGATGACCACGATCAAATAGCTACACTACAGAGATCTCATCAGGAGTGATGTATGAGGTTCCACCCTCGGCACTTGATGGTAACTCTGCAGAGTTGTACAACTAGGGGGGTGATGTGCGGTGTCGGGGCCTGGACGTTGATCATGTTGATCGAGTCATCAAACATAAAGCGAGGCAACTGGGACAAGGTGGGGGTCACTGATGGATCACTAACCAACCTATACTAAGCAGTTTAGGATAAGCAGGTAAGGTAACAATAAGCAGGTAACAAAAAAACAGGCTATGCATCAGAGTAGGATCATACAAAAAGCAGTAGCAGTTCTAATGCAAGCATGAGAGGGAAAGAAATGGGCGATATCGGAATGCTCAATTGGGGGTTTGCTTGCCCGGAAGCTCTGTTGAAAAGGAAGAACTGTCGTCGTCGATGTAGTCGATCACAGGGGCATCAGCAGCGGTCTCGGGGCCTACCGGAGAGAAGAGGGGGAAGAAACAGTAAATACAGAGCAAACAGATGCATCACTAAGCATTACAAGACGACAGGCCGAGCTAGGGTTGTCCTAACGTAGTATTACATGTTGCAGACGGAGGGGATAAACATCCGAGGATGAATCCCTGGCATTAGACGAATTCCGACAGATGAAAGAGAGGGGACGGTTCCATGTTCAGCATGCTAGGGGCATGTGATAGGTGAAAGGACCATGCGTTCGGATTCGTTGGATTTTTCTGAGCAACTTTCATATAGAAAACATTTTCATCGGAGTTACGGTTTATTTTCTATGATTTTCTAAAGATTTAAACAATATTCTGGAATAATTAAATTAACAGAAAAGAGAATATGATGTCAGCATGACGTGTCGATGATGCCAGCAGTCAATAGACTCGCTGACCAGGTCAAACCTGACCTGTGAGTCCAGCGGGACCCACATGTCAGCCTCTGCTAGCTTAACAGTGGATTAAACTAACCTAACAGGGTTAATTAGCGGTGTGGGCCCTGGGTGTGAGTGAATGTTTAGGTTAATCTAATTACTTCTATTTACAAAAACGTTTTAGACTAATTAACAGAGGGGGCCCACATGTTAGTGGCCGGGGCTGCCCAGTCAGCATGTTGACTGGGTCAACCCAGTCAACAGGAGCCCGCACGGCCCGCTGGCAGCGACACTGGGAGGGCCGCGTGGCGGACAGGTCAGCAGGCGACACCGGAGTCACTCCAGCGACCCTCTCACGGCAGCACCTCGCCGGAGTTGGCCGAAAAATTAATACGGTGACCCGTTCTTCGCGCGCGAGGCGGCGTTGGGAAGCTGGAGACATCGCGCATTGGGGAGAGGTGCCAGTGGGTGCGGGGTTGGCCAAAGTTGGGCGTAGCGACAACGGCGGCGGCGCCGGCATTCAGGACAAAGCGGAAGCGGAGAAGCACGGCGCGAGCGTGAAAGATGAGTAGCGGGGCATCAGCTACAGGGCTCCATCAGCGCGCTCGGGCGGACGGGCGAGGCCGTAGTGGCTCGGGAGCTTGGTGCTCACAGCCATGGCGGTGGCCGGAGCACGGCCACGCGGCGGAGTTAGCTACGGGGCACGGGAGAGCTCGACTAGAGGAAGAGGAGGAGCGTGTGCTCACCAACGTTACTGAGACGGCCCGGGGAAGACGCGCGGCTGCCGGAGTCGTTGGCGAGGTGGGGGTGATCCGAGGAGGAAGAAGAAGGTCGACCCGGTGATGGAGGGGCTTTCGGTTACTGCTCGCCGACGTGGACGATGGTGCTGGCGGGCGTGGAGCTCCAGGACGCGTCGAAGAGGGATGGGGGCTGCGGCGACGGGAGGTGCTCGGTGGAAGTGGATCTAGTGGAGGGGAAAGGATCTCGGCGAGAGGGGCGAGGTGACTGGAGGCAGAGATCGAGGAGGCGGGGAGGCAAGTGGGGAAGGGAGAGGGGAGACCAAGGCGTCGGGGTCTTATCCCGTCGACGCAGGCGAGCTAGTGCGGAGGGGCGCGCTCGGCCATGCCCCCGGTCGGTTGAACAGGGGAGGAAGAGAGCGACTGGAGGAGGTGGGCCACCTAGGATGGGGGAGTTGGGCCAGCCCAGGTGGGCTTGGCCCCAGGGGGGTTCGGTCCAAGGAGGGGGTAGAGGGCCTCTCCCACTTTACCTTTCTTTTCTTTTCCTTTTTCTTTTCTTTTTTTATCAGTAGCTTTTGCATTTTCTTATAGCCACAATTGACTTTGCAAAAATATGCTACTGACCAAAACAATTTCCTAGAATTATTGTGCACCGCCACAAAAAGATTGTGAGGCTTTCAAAATAGTTTGCAATTTTTATAAATTAAAAAGGCGTTTAATTTATTTCTTAGGTCACTGTTTCAAGTAGTTTAGGCCACTTAAACCCTTTGCAATAATGTTGGTTCACCACCAATATTAGTTGTGGAATATTTGGCACATGATGAACATTTTTGTTTTCATGTTTGAGAAATTTTGAATTTCACTTAGCATTTGAATTTGCATCAAAAACTGGAATAATGAAAGAGATAGAGGATAATGATGACCAGACACTTGTTTAGCAAAATGATTAGCTTAACCCCAGGGGTTACTGTAGCATCATTACACCGGGGTGTTACAGCAATCATCCTTCGGTAAGCACGAAGGGGAATTAAACAATGTATGAGTTGAAGAGTTACTCTCATTAGAAGGTGGGCATGGGTAGCTAATCCGCTCTTCCTCCTTTTATTCTTCGCTCTCCTCCTCATCTTTTTCATCCAATGAGCTCACAGTTTCATCAATTTCTTCTCCCATAGACTCCTGCAAAATATTAGTCTCTTCTTGGACAGCGGAGACTTTCTCAATAAGCGCATTAATATAGGAATTATATTCATAATTATGATAGCAATATTTTAAGATAGCTAAATTTTCAGGCCTATAAACATCATCATCAAAATCTTCAAACTCTTTATACATAGATTCAATTTCATAAGCACCCATAAAAGCAACAAATTCTTCTATTTGTTCAACATCGTAGTAATCATATATACCATTAACATAAGAAGCTAAGGTTTTATTATCATTAAATTCGCATAAAAAGGGAAGGTGTGGAGCCTTCATCCTAGAGCAATAAGTATAATCATATCTCAAGCATAGTTGTCTAGCATACCAATTCAAAATATATGAATTTGATCCCATAATAGTTTCCCTTTTTGTGTCAAGCGGTAATCCCTAAAGTATTCACGTTGATCCAACGTGACTCCCATTACATAATTGAATGGGGTTTTCTCAGGATTATTAAAGTAGTACATAATATATTTCACATAACTAGCATCGAGGGTTTTAGGAGGTTCCCCATCTCCATGAGTAGCAAGTACACCTAATTTTTTTCATATTTCGTATTCCATATCCATAACTAAAGATAAAGAACAACAAAGAATAGAAAATAAAATTTACTTAGTGATAAAGCAAACAAGCACACACGAGAATATTCACCCCACGCTATTGCTCCCCGGCAACAGCGCCAGAAAAAGGTCTTGATAACCCACAAGTATAGGGGATCGCAATAGTTTTCGATAAGTAAGAGTGTCGAACCCAACAAGGATCTAATGGCAGAACAAATATTCCCTCAAGTTCTATCGACCACCGATACAACTCTACGCATGCTTGATGTTCGCTTTACCTAGAACAAGTATGAAACTAGAAGTACTTTGCAGGTGTTGTTGGATAGGTTTGCAAGATAATAAAGATTATGTAAATAAAAAGTAGGGGCTGTTGTAAGTAAATACACAATAAAGTAAATATAGCGAGTGTGGAAAAGTGGTGGTAGGAGTTGCGAAATTGCCCCTAAGCAATTGACTGATTTACTAGACCGATAGCAAGTTTTATGTGGGACAGGCCACTGCTATCATGTCATCCCTTACTTGGAATTTATGTACTTATGATTGGAACTATTAGCAAGCATCGGCAACTACTAACGTTCATTAAGGTAAAACCCAACCATAGCATTAAGATATATTGGTCCCCCTTCAATCCCGTATGCATCAATTTCTATGCTAGGTTGAAGCTTCTGTCACTCTTTCCCTCCAATACATAGTCCTATCAACATACAACTAACCCTAGGGTGTGATCCACGCGCGCACTCATATGATGGGCACCAATGGACAGCAACATAACCATAAGAAAATTAAATCAATCATAGCAATTCATCAACCACCGATAGGACAACGAAAATCTACTCAGACATCATAGGATGGCAACACATCATTGGATAGTAATATGGAGATTTTGGTGAAGATGGCGGAGGAGTTGGTGTAGATCGCGGTGATGATGATGATGGCCACGGCAGCGTTCCGGCGCCACCGAAGGAGAGGTGGAGAAGGGCCCCCTTCTTCCTCTTCTTCCTTGACCTCCTCCCTAGATGGGAGAAAAGTTTCCCCTCCGGTCCTTGGCCTCCATGGCATGGGAGGGGCGAGAGCCCCTCCGAGATTGGATCTGTCTCTCTGTCTCTTTCTGTTTCTGCGTTCTCGTCTGCTGCCCTTTCACCGTTTCGTATATATATGGAGATCCATAACTTCGATTGGCCTGAAACCTTCGCCGTGATTTTTTTTACCAAAAATTAGCTTTCTTGCGGCCGAAGAAGGGCATCAACCGCCTGACGGGTGGCCCACGAGGGTCAGGGGCGCGCCCAGGGGGGCAGGCGTGCCCCCTGCCTCATGGCCACCTTGGGCACCATCTCGCGTGGATTTTTCTTCCAGAATTTTCCAAATATTCCAAAAATAAGCTCTGACCATTTTATCCCGTTTGGATTCCGTTTGATATGGATATTCTGCGAAACATAAAACATGCAACAAACAGGAACTGGCACTGGGCACTGGATCAATATGTTAGTCCCAAAAATAGTATAAAAAGTTGCCGAAAGTATATGAAAGTTGTATAATATTGGCATGGAACAATCAAAAATTATAGATACGACGGAGACGTATCACCAACCAGTGGCAACCCGAGGACCCTCCTTAGTACACCGGAGAGGGCAGCTTTGATCCGTGGGCATAGACCAACTTAGGCCAAAAGCCTAAGCTTGGGGGAGTACGTATCTCTCACCGACATTACATTCATGTTCACACACTCATGCCAGTTGTCGGTGCTCATACTTTTTCATTGTATCATCCATGCTAGTTTATTTTTCTTTTTAAAGCCTTCTTCTTCTGTGTTTGAAAAACCTTAAGAAAACACACACAAAAATAGATGTAGCTTTTAGCTAGTTTACTTTCCATGCTTGTAGTAGTAGTAATTAAAAAGAAAACCGCAAAAGATTTTTCGTTCTTCTTTTTTCTTGTTGGGAGCTTTCCTGTGTAAATAGTTTTGTTTCTTTTCCTTTTCTTTGGGGGTCGAGAGGAGAAGACCTTAACAAAAATGTTGAGTGGCTCTCATATGCATTATTGTTGATCTAACAAAGAGCCATATTACCTTGTCTTCTCCCTTGAATTGAATGCTTGCAGATTCCAGCATAGTCCAATGCACGTGCACTATTATTTTTATCCACACTATTCGGTTGTGCAAGTGAAAGGCAATAATGATGATATATGATAGACTGATTGAGATGAGAGAAGCTGGTATGAACTCGACCTCTTTTGTTTTTGTTAATATTATTAGTTCATCGTTCCTGATTCAGCCTATTATGATTGAAACATGTTTGCAATGACAATTAGAGAATATAGTTGCTCCTGCCATGCTTAATTTGCTAGGAATTTATAATGGTTTACCTTGCGTGCCAACATGCTATTAAAATGGTTGTGATGTGGTATGATAGGGTGGTATCCTCCTTTGAACGATTCAAGTGTCTTGACTTGGCACATGTTCATGCATGTAGTTGAAACAAAATCAACATAGCCTCCACGATATTTATGTTCATGGTGAATTATATCCTACTCATGCTTGCATTCAGTGTTGATTAATTTTAATGCATGTTCATGACTGTTGTCGCTCTCTAGCTGGTCGCTTCCCAGTCTCTTTCTAGCCTTCACTTGTACTAAGCGGGAATACTGCTTGTACATCCAATTCCATAAACCCCAAAGTTATTCCATATGAGTCCACCATACCTTCCTATATGCGGTATCTACCTGCCGTTCCATGTAAATTTGTATGTGCCAAACTCTAAACCTTCAAATAAAAATTATGTTTTGTATGCTCAAATAGCTCATGTATCAACTAGGGTTTTCTGTATCTTCCATGCTAGGTGGGTTATTCTCAAGAGGAGTGGACTCCGCTCCTCACTCATGAGAAAATGGTTGGTCACCAGGATGCCCAGTCCCATGCTCAAATCAAATCAAAACAATTGCAAACAAAAATCCCCCAGGATTGTTGTTAGTTGGAGGCACCCGTTGTTTCGGACAAGCCATGGATTGATGTTTGTTGGTGGTAGGGGGAGTATAAACTTTACCATTCTGTTTGAGAACCGCCTATAATGTGTGTAGCATGGAAGATATCGAGATCTCTCGGTTGTTATGTTGATAATGAAAGCATACCGCTCAAAATATTATCCATCTCTATTTCAAACCCGAGCTCTGGCACCTCTACAAATCCCTGCTTCCCTATGTGAAGGGCCTATCTATTTACTTTTATGTTGAGTCATCATCCTCTTATTAAAAAGCACCAGTTGGAGAGCACCGCTCTCATTTGCATGTATTATTGTTAGTTTACATTGAGCATGACTTGACTGGATCTCTTTTACCATGTATTACAATTTCCAGTCAGCCCTTGATCTTCAGGGTTGCTCTGCATTTATGTTTTGCGGTCTCAGAAAGGGCTTGCGAGATACCATCTTGTTATATCATATTATGATTGTTTTGAGAAAGTGTTGTCATCCGAGATTTACTATTATTGCTCGCTATTTGATTATGCCATTGATATGAGTAAACATGAGACCTAAGTGTTATTGTGAATATGGTTTGTCCATAATCTTTGCTGACAACTTGAATGCTGGCTTTACATATTTACAACAACAAGAGCAAACAGAGTTTGTAAAAGTTTTTCTTTATCACTTTCAGTTTGTCAACTGAATTTCTTGAGGACAAGAAAAGGTTTAAGATTGGGGGAGTTGATACGTCTCCAATGTATCTACTTTTCCAAACATTGTTGCCCTTGTTTTGGACTCTAACTTGCATGATTTGAATGGAACTAACCCGAACTGACACTGTTTCCAGCAGAATTGCCATGATGTTATTTTTTTACAGAAATAAAGTTCTCGGAATGAACTGAAAATCAACAAAGAATATTTTTGGAATATATAAAAAATACTGGCGAAAGAATCAAGTCTAGGGGGGCCACACCTTGTCCACGAGGGTGGGGGTGCGACCCCTGCCTCGTGGGCCCCCTGGTGCTCCACCGACCTCAACTCCAACTCCATATATTCACGTTCGGGGAGAAAAAAAATCAGAGAGTAGGATTCATCGCGTTTTACGATATAGAGCCACCGCCAAGCTCTAATCTCTCTCGGAAGGGCTGATCTGGAGTCCGTTAGGGGCTCCAGAGAGGGGAATCCATCGCCGTCCTCATCATCAACCTTCCTCCATCACCAATTTCATGATGCTCACCACCGTGCGTGAGTAATTCCATCGTAGGCTTGCTGGACGATGATGGGTTGGATGAGATTTATCATGTAATCGAGTTAGTTTTGTTAGGGTTTGATCCCTAGTATCGATTATGTTCTGAGATTGATGTTGCTGTGACTTTGCTATGCATAATGCTTGTCACTAGGGCCTGAGTGCCATGATTTCAGATCTGAACCTATTATGTTTTCATGAATATATGTGAGTTCTTGATCCTATCTTGCAAGTCTATAGTCACATATTATGTGTTATAACCCCTAAGTGACAATAATCAGGATACTTACTGGTGATGACCGTAGTTTGAGAAGTTCACATATTCAGTAAGTGTTAATGCTTTGGACCGGTACTCTATTAAAAGGAGGTCTTAATATCCCTTAGTTTCCAATAGGACCCCGCTGCCACGGGAGGGTAGGACAAAAGATGTCATGCAAGTTCTTTTCCATAAGCACGTATGACTATATTCGGAATACATGCCTACATTACATTGATGAACTGGAGCTAGTTCTGTGTCACCCTATGTTATAACTGTTGCATGAGGAATCACATCCGACATAATTATCCATCACTAATCCAATGCCTACGAGCTTTTCACATATTGTTCTTGCTTAGTCACTTTTCCGTTGCCACTGTTACAATCACTACAAACCAATACTATTACTTTTGCCACAGTTACCATTACTTCCATATTACTTTGCTACTAAATACTTTGCTGCAGATATTAAGTCTTTCAGGTGCGGTTGAATTGACAACTCAACTATTAATACTTGAGAATGTTCTTTGGCTCCCCTTGTGTCGAATCAATAAATTTGGGTTGAATACTCTACCCTCAAAAACTGTTGTGATCCCCTATACTTGTGGGTTATCAGATAACTGTACCTTCTCCCTTATTGGAAAGTAGTTCATCACAGAAATCCGTTCCAGTGATTCCTACACCAATTAGTGAGGAAGTAATGATGACGATCATGAAACTTCTGATCAAGTTACTACCGAACCTCGTAGGTCAACTAGAGTAAGATCTGCACTAGAGTGGTACGGTAATCCTGTTCTAGAGGTCATGTTACTTGACCATGACGAACCTACGAACTATGAGGAAGCGATGATGAGCCTAGATTCTGCAAAATGGCTTGAGGCCATGAAATCTGAGATGGGATCCATGTAAGAGAATAAAGTGTGGACTTTGGTTGACTTGCCCGATGATCGGCAAGCCATAGAGAATAAATGGATCTTCAAGAAGAAGACCGACGCTGACGGTAATGTTACTATCTACGAAGCTCGAATTGTTGCGAAAGGTTTTCGACAAGTTCAAGGAGTTGACTATGATGAGACCTTCTCACCCGTAGCGATGCTTAAGTCTGTCCGAATCATGTTAGCATTTGCCGCATTTTATGATTATGAAATTTGGCAAATGGATGTCAAAACTGCATTCCTTAATGGATATCTTAAAGAAGATTTGTATATGATGCAACCAAAAGGTTTTGTCGATCCAAAAGGTGCTAACAAATTGTGCAAGCTCCAGCGATCCATTTAGGGACTGGTGCAAGCCTCTCGGAGTTGGAATATACGCTTTGATAGTGTGATCAAAGCATATGGTTTTATACAAAATTTTAGAGAAGCCTGTATTTACAAGAAAGTGAGTGGGAGCTCTCTAGCATTTCTGATATTATATGTGGATAACATATTGTTGATCGGAAATGATACTGAATTTCTGAATAGCATAAAAGGATACTTGAATAAGAATTTTTCAATGAAATACCTCGGTGAAGCTGCTTATATATTGGGCATCAAGATCTATAGAGATAGATCAAGACGCTTAATTGGACTTTCACAAAGCACGTACCTTGATAAAGTTTTGAAGAAGTTCAAAATGGATCAGTCAAAGAAAGGGTTCTTGCCTGTGTTGCAAGGTGTGAAGTTGAGTCAGACTCAATGCCCGACCACTAAAGAAGATAGAGAGAAAATGATAGTCATTCCCTATGCCTCAGCCATAGGTTCTATCATGTATGCAATGTTGTGTACCAGACATGATGTGTGCCTTGTTATTAGTTTAGCAGGGAGGTACCAAAGTAATCCAGGAGTGGATCATTGGACAGCGATCAAGAACATCCTAAAATACCTAAAAAGGACTAAGGATGTGTTTCTCGTTTATGGAGGTGACAAAGAGCTCGTCGTAAATGGTTACGTCGATGCAAGCATTGACACTGATCCGTATGAATCAAAGTCACAAACCGGATACGTATTTTTATTGAATGGTGGAGCTGTCAGTTGGTGTAGTTCTAAGCAGAGCGTCGTGGCGGGATCTACGTGTGAAGCGGAGTACATAGCTGCTTCGGAAGCAGCAAATGAAGGAGTCTGGATGAAGGAGTTCATATCCGATCCAGGTGTAATACCTAGTGCATCGGGTCCAATGAAAATCTTTTGTGACAATACTGGTGCAATTGCATTGGCAAAGGAATCAAGATTTCACATGAGAACCAAGCACATCAAGAGATGCTTCAATTCCATCCGCGATCAAGTCAAGGAGGGTGACATAGAGATGCAAGATACATACGGATCTGAATGTTGCAGACCCATTTACTAAGCCTCTCTCATGAGCAAAACATGATCAGCACCAAGGCTCCATGGGTGTTAGAATCATTACTATGGAATCTAGATTATTGACTCTAATGCAAGTGGGAGACTGATGGAAATATGCCCTAGAGGCAATAATAAAGTTGTTAGTTATATTTCCTTATATCATGATAAATGTTTATTATTCATGCTAGAATTGTATTAACTGGAAACTTAGTACATGTGTAAATACATAGACCAACCGAGTGTCCCTAGTATGCCTCTACTTGACAAGATCGTTAATCAAAGATGGTTAAGTTTCCTAGCCATAGACATGTGTTGTCATTTGATGAACGGGTGATACGTCTCCAATGTATCTATAATTTTTGATTGCTCCATGCTATTATATTATCTATTTTGGATGTTAATGGGCTTTATTTTACACATTTATATCATTTTTGGGACTAACCTATTAACCGGAGGCCCAACCCAAATTGTTGTTTTTTGCCTATTTTAGAGTTTCGCCGAAAAGGAATATCAAACGGAGTCCAAACGGAATGAAACCTTTGGGAACGTGATTTTCTCAACAAACATGATCCAGGAGACTTGGAGTGGGCGTCAAGAAACAATCGAGGAGGGCACGAGGCAGGGGGCGCGCCTACCCCCCTGGGTGCGCCCTCCACCCTCGTGGGCCCCTTGTTGCTCCACCGACGTACTTCTTCCTCCTATTTATATCCACGTACCCCCAAACATCCAAGAGCACCACTCCACCGCCGCAACCTTATGTACCCAAGAGATCCCATCTTTGGGCCTTTTCCGGAGCTTCGCCGGAGGGGGCATTGATCACGGAGGGCCTCTACATCAACTCCATGACCTCTCCGGTGATGTGTGAGTAGTTTACTTTAGACCTTCGGGTCCATAGTTATTAGCTAGATGACTTCTTCTCTCTCTTTGGATCTCAATACAAAGTTCTCCTCGATTCTCTTCAAGATCTATTCGATGTAATCTTCTTTTGCGGTGTGTTTGTCAAGATCCAATGAATTGTGGGTTCATGATCAAGTTTATCTATGAACAATATTTGAATCTCCTCTGAATTCTTTTATGTATGATTGGTTTATCTTTGCAAGTCTCTTCGAATTATCAGTTTGGTTTGGCCTACTATATTGATCTTTCTTGTAATGGGAGAAGTGCTTAGCTTTGGGTTCAATCTTGCGGTGTCCTTTCATAGTGACAGCAGGGGTAGCAAGGCACGTATTGTATTGTTTCCATCGAGGATAAAAAGATGGGGTTTATATCATATTGCATGAGTTTATCCCTCTACATCATGTCATCTTACTTAAAGCATTACTCTGTTCTTATGAACTTAATACTCTAGATGCATGCTGGATAGCGGTCGATGTGTGGAGTAATAGTAGTAGATGCAGAATCGTTTCGGTCTACTTGTCGCGGACGTGATGCCTATATACATGATCATACCTAGATATTCTCATAACTATGCTCAATTCTATCAATTGCTCGACAGTATTTCGTTTACCCACTGTCGGTGTCAAAACCGGCGGATCTCGGGTAGGGGGTCGCGAACTGTGCGTCTAAGGCGGATGGTAACAGGAGGCAGGGGACACGATGTTTTACCTAGGTTTGGGCCCTCTTGATGGAGGTAAAACCCTACGTCTTGCTTGATTTATTCTTGATGATATGAGTATTACAAGAGTTGATCTACCACGAGATCGGAGAGGCTAAACCCTAGAAGCTAGCCTATGGTATGATTGTATGTTGTCCTACAGACTAAAACCCTCTGGTTTAGATAGACACCGGAAAGGGCTAGGGTTACACAAGGTCGGTTACAAAGGAGGAGATATACATATCCGTATTGCCTAGCTTGCCTTCCACGCCAAGTAGAGTCCCATCCGGACACGAGACGGAGTCTTCAATCTTGTATCTTCATAGTCTAACAGTCCGGCCAAAGGATATAGTCCAATTGTCCGGAGACCCCCTAATCCAGGACTCCCTCAGTAGCCCCTAAACCAGGCTTCAATGACGATGAGTCCGGCGCGCAATATTGTCTTCGGCATTGCAAGGCGGGTTCCTCCTCCGAATACACCACGGAAGAATTTGAATACAAGGATAGTGTCCGACCCTGCAAAATAAGTTCCACATACCATCATAGAGAGAATAATATTTCCACAAATCTAATCTGCTGACTTGTTTTGGCAACATGACATTAAGCCATGGCCCGGTGATTATTCGAACCGTTTCCTTTGGCTAGCCCTGCACATAACGCGAGGCAGTTTTTTGACACGTCTTGTCAAAGCAGAGATCGTGTCCCCCTTATTATGGGATTCTCATCAATACATGCATGGGTAACCCAACCGCGCCATCGATTACGACACTTGGGGGATAAGCGAGTTTTACCAGGCTAGTGGGGGCGCATAGTTTCGGCCGCCCTTGTAAAGGGACAAGGTTTAACCTTTTTCTACCCACGCCTTCTTCCTCCCTGCTCATCCATTCTCGTGCACTCGAGCTCCAACGCCCAAGCCCACATCCTTCCCCTCAACCTTCTCCAATCATGTCCGGAGCAGGAGGCAAATGGATGGCTTCCTCCGTTACAGAGGGACACATCAAGAAGTTGCGCGGAGCCGGATACTTGGCCGTGAATATCGCGCATCGGCTGCCCGCTGCGGGGCAGATCGTTCCTACCCCTGAACCTCACGAGAGGGTAGTCTTCCTCCACCACTTCCTCCGCGGACTGGGGTTTCCCCTCCATCCATTCGTCCGTGGTCTCATGTTCTACTACGGGCTGGACTTCCATGATCTGGCCTCGAACTACGTCCTCAACATTTCGGCGTTCATCGTCGTGTGTGAGGCTTTCCTCCGCATCCGGCCCCACTTCGGCCTGTGGTTAAAGACCTTCAATATCAAGCTGAAGGTAGTGGGAGGCCAACAAGCATAATGCGGCGGAGCCATGGTGGGAAAGATGCCCAATGTCATATGGCTTGAAGGCTCCTTCGTGGAGACCATAAAGGGGTGGCAATCGGCGTGGTTCTACATCACCGAGCCGCGCGACGCCAAATGGGCGGCGGCCCCCGAGTTTCGATCCGGAATCCCCACGCGGCTCACCTCCTGGAAAGAGAAGGGCCTGTCCTGGGGTTCATCAGTAGAGCTAGACAGACTCCAGAAATGTATCCGGAATATGGCCGGCAACAAGCTCAAGCTTGTCAATATAGTCCAAGTCATGCTCATCCGCCGGATCCTCCCGTGCCAACAACGAGACTTCAACTTGTGGGAGTTCGACCCGGCACATCACCATACTCTGAGCGAGCTCTTTGACACGACACACAAGGACGTCTGGAAGGTGCTGTTCAAGGGCGCCGAGGTCCCTCCCTCAACGAGGACCGCGGGCTAAGCGCGAAGCGCCGAGCGCATTCGGTGAGTTCTATACATCCAGTAGGATATTTTATTTCCCCTAGTTTAATCATGTGCGGGGTCTGATCTCCATGCCTTTGACAAGATTGGGTGGAGACGTTGGGGCAGATTAACTGTCCGGCCCCTCTGCCCGAAGACACTGCGGATGCTCTCCTGACGGAGATGCTGACTCCGGCTCCTTAAAAGGTGCCAGAGAAGACCAAGAAGGCCAAGGGAACCCGAAAGAGTTCCCGGCACCCGGTGATATCGGACTCATCGTCCGAGGACTCCTTGGCGCACTCCTCCCATGAAGGCCTGGATGAAGATGAAGACGCTCCCCCTCCAGTCGGGGGAGACAAGAAGAGGAAGGTCGCCCCAACTAGGGGGACGAAGGGTCCAAGAAGGGAAGGACTCTCCTTCCAGACAGTTCCACCACCACCGTCGAAGGCGAAGACGAGTGGCTGCCCAGGGCCAAGCCCCTGGGGAAGTCGTAAGTATTCGGATACCAGAGTAACTCATAGCATACCCTTGTCGCACTGCTTCTCCTAACGCCGAATCATGACTATGAAGACCGCCACGAGCTCGTATCGACGTATCGTCGAATGGCTCCCTGGGCTCGTCGGATATGGATAGCGATCCACTTCCGACTGCCACCTCCCCTTGCCCTACGGACAACGCCGAGGTATTGTCTCAAGAGGCACCGGGTCAAGGGGAGACAATCCCGGAGGCGCCTCAAGGCGACCTTCTGGACTCCGGGAGCAGAGGGAACAAGGCCCCCGAGGGCTCCGAGTTCGGCCCTCAGCCGAACACCGCGCCAGAACCTCCAGTGGTTCCGGACTCGGGCAGGCGGCCTCCTTCCAAGAGGGGCAAAACGCTTGTGCCGGTGACCTCTGTCCATCCAGAGGCACCGAACAATCTGCTGGGAGCGCTTCTCAGCGCTCCCATCGACGAGGAGCACCGCACTATTATGAGTGCTGTGGTCTAGAAGGTTCAGTCCGACAAGAACAGACTGACTGAAGCCTGTGCCAGCCTTCTAACAGGATTTGAGGTAAGTTTTTGAAATATGGGGAAAAATATTACCGCATAGACAGTAGCCCCTGATGCTCTGTTCGGTGTTCACAAAGAAAAGCCGAACAGAGGATCAAACAATATCGCAGGAGTCTAATATAAGTATGTCAATATGCGTATGCAGGCTTCGCTGCTGGCATCTGCCGCACTGACTACGGAGGTCGCCGCACTGAAGCAGGACCTTAAAGGGTCCAAGGACAAGCTCGGCCTTGCCAAGAGGCAGCTCGAGGAGAACAAAGGTAAGTAGTACCTAGTCTATGGATATGTATAAAAAGAATGTGATTGCAAAATGACAGGATCATCGTAAATTTGCTAGGGGCCACGACCGAAGTGGCAACCCTGAAGCAAGTGCTATCCGAGGCCGAAAACAAAGCGGCCAAGGAGCGCACCGAGCGGAAAAGGCATGAGGCACGGGTGGGCGAGGTGCAGCAAGAGCTCCACGCTCTCGTGACGAAGCACGAGGCATTGGAGCTTGACTTGAAGACGCGAGAGTCTGAGCTTGCCGCGACCCTCGAGAGCGCAGAGAGTGCCAAAGCTGAAGCCCTAAAGGCCCTCCAGGATATTGATGCGATGAAGAAGATAGCGGCGGGTAAGGCATTCTATATGAAAAGCAAGCATGTTAAAGTAAATTACCTGTTACTTACCCGAATCTGGAGCTCCCCAGGAGCATTCGTAGATTTGCCCTGCAGTGTGTCGGATGCCGCACAGTTTTACCAGGCCAAGGAGGGAAGCTCAATGGAGAAGTTGTTTTGGGCCCAATATACTGGGACCGAACACCCGGTGCCTATGAGCGACCAGCTAAAGCGGCTGGTCGAGCTACACAAGGCGGCCGAACAGGCCATGAAGGGCTTTATAGTCCAGCTGTGGCCTGGTGACGCCCTTTCGAACAGCTATTTTGGCCTGGTGAGGAGGCTTGTGGATGCCTGCCCACGGCTAGAAGTCGTCAAGCGGTCCGTCTGCATCGAAGGTGCACGCCGGGCTTTCGCCCGTGTGAAGGTGCAATGGGCCAAGCTAGATGCCGTGAAGCTGATCAAGGAAGGGCCGCTGGAGGGCAAGGAGCATCGCCACCCCGAGATGTACTATGAGGGTGTCCTGAAGGGTGCCCGTCTCATAGGGGACGAGTGTACCAAAGATACAATATTTGAGTAAACCCGCTCGTGTAATCCTGTATTCATGAAAACTTGTTCATATGCGCTATGCAACGCTTGTTTGAATTTAAAATATTACCTTTTGTTCGGCTATTTATCAAATCTGAGAGATTGCTAGTCGTCGGCTTCCGCCCCCATTCCATGAGTGCTGGGTTGTTCGGGATAAACCTGAGCACTCTTGTTCCCATTTTTGGGTCCTTCGAGGGAGGTGCTCAGCACAACGAACAAGGCAATTGGACTATAATGCGTTATCACTCTCACTTAGCCATAGAATTCTATAATTTTAAATTTCGGCGAAGCCCCTAGTGTTCAGTAGGCCGAACTCAGGGCGCAATACACGCCTTAAGCCGGACAGGGCCGACTCCTCGCTCTAAGCGGCATAAATCTTTAAGGACTCGAAAACTTCTCGAACAGCGACCAGTCTCTCGCCTTATCATGACAGTCAGTTTTAGCTTTCTCTACTGAGGTGCTTAGCCCAGCTGAATCGGGGCACAATCGTAGTAGTTCTCCTAGTGCTACCTTAGCCGATATAGCAGAACGTAAGGTAGCAAAACATGGGAGTCGGGCAAACCCAACTATTGACCAAAGACATGATTCAGAGCTGATGCATATAATGCTATAAGTTCGGGGTGCCACACTTGTGAAAGTGTTCGGACTTCTCACACCATATTGTGGGGTACTTAAGCCCCTGGTGTACTGTCTGTACCAAAGTGTACGGTTGCAAGGTGTCATTAATGAACACATATATAAAAAAGAAGAATGTGATAATAGTCTTAATGCTATGCATTGTTTATTCAAAAAGGTGCGTTAAAGCAGAATGATACATGCGGTGCAATAAGCGAAAAGAAGGACGGTTTGACATGTCCCTTCCAAGGGCAAGCTGAGGAATAGTATTAAAGCAAATATTTCACTCGTTATCATAACCCACCTGGGAGTTCTGTGGTGTGACATAGCTTTCTACCTCCTTGGTTGCTGCATCATGTGTTCGACAATCGTGCTGCCGGACAGGGTTTCCAGAGATTAATGTCCTGAAAGAGAAAAATAACAAAGCGGGGAGCCCCTAGTGCGGTTTAAGCCGCATATTGGGGCGTGCCGTAGTTGTGCCCCCTCCCCACCTGTGCCCAGGGTGTTTTTAATGCGTAATTATGTACGCGTGGCACGAATTTCTCCGTTTGGCTGGGGCCGGGGTGGGGGCCGTATTGTTAAGCAAGCTCGGGACGTGCCAGGCGGTCCAGTTGCCAATTACTCCGGGCGCGCTTGAAGTTGTCCGGGTCCTTAATCGCCGAACTAGTGGATTTCCTTAAGAGGCTGCTTTGTGCTTCTGCTGTGAGGGCCGCAGTGTGCTCCTCCGTGCAGAGAGAGCGCTATGTGTTCCATTGACTGTGATGACCCCCCGAGGTCCTGGCATCTTGAGCTTGAGATATGCATAATGCGGTACCGCATTGAATCTTGCAAATGCGGTTCGCCCGAGTAGTGCATGATAACCACTGCGGAACAGGACTATATCGAAGATTAACTCTTCGCTTCGGAAGTTATCCGGGGATCCGAAGACCACTTCCAATGTGACTGAGCCTGTGCAATGGGCCTCTACACCTGGTATGACGCCTTTAAAGGTCGTTTTTGTGGGTTTGATCCTTGAGGGGTCTATACCCATTTTGCGCAATGTGTCCTTGTAAAGCAGGTTCAGGCTGCTGCCGCCATCCATAAGGACTCGAGTGAGGTGAAATCTGTCAATAATTGGGTCTAGGACCAGTGCGGCGAATCTGCCATAATGGATACTAGTGGGGTGGTCCCTGCGATCGAAGGTGATCGTACAGGAGGACCATGGGTTGAACTTTGGGGCGACTGGCTCCAACGCATATACGTCCCTGAGCGCACGCTTCTGCTCCCTCTTGGGGATGTGGGTTGCGTATGTCATGTTCACCGTCCGCACTTGTGGGGGGAACCTCTTCTGTCCTCCGGTGTTCAGCTGCGGGGGATCTTCCTCGTCATCGCTATGTGGCCCCTTATCTTTGTTTTTGGCATTTAACTTGCCAGCCTGCTTGAATACCCAACAATCCCTATTGGTGTGGTTGGATGGCTTGTCGGGGGTGCCGTGTATTTGACACAAGCGATCGAGTATGCATTCCAAACTGGACGGGCCCGAAGTGCTTCTTCTAAATGGCTTTTTCGCTGACCGGGTTTAGAGCCTTTGAATCCGGCATTGACTGCCGTATCCTCGGTATTGTCGCTATTAATGCGGCGCTTATGTTTGTTGCGACGTGACCTGCCATTGCCGTCCTTGGTATCCGAAGTGCCACGGTTCTTTGATATGTTATTACTGCGAGCCAGCCAGCTGTCTTCTCCCGCACAAAAGCGGGTCATGAGTGTCGTGAGGGCTGCCATAGATTTCAGCTTTTCCTGACCAAGGTGCTGGGCTAGCCACTCGTCGCAGATGTTGTGTTTAAAAGCTGCTAGGGCCTCTGCATCCGGATAGTCGATGATTTGAGTTTTCTTTGTTAGGAACCGTGTCCAGAATTGCCTGGCCGATTCCTCTGGCTGCTGAATTGTATGGCTCAGGTCATCGGCGTCTGGTGGTCGCACATAAGTGCCCTGAAAGTTGTCGAGGAATGCGGATTCCAGATCTTCCCAACAGCCAATCGACTCTGCTGGCAAGCTGTTGAGTCAATGCCGAGCTGGTCCTTTAAGTTTGAGTGGGAGGTATTTGATTACGTGTAGGTCATCATCGCGGGCCATGTGGATGTGCAGGAGGAAATCCTCGATCCATACCACAGGATCTGTCGTGCCGTCGTATGATTCTATGTTTACGGGTTTGAAACCCTCCGGGATTTGATGATCCATTACTTCATCTGTGAAGCATAAGGGGTGTGCGGCACCTCTGTACTGGGCTATATCGCGACACAGCTCCAATGAGTCTTGCCCGCTGTGTTCGGCCCGGCCGGATTTACTTTTACTGTATCCGGCGTGATGTTTATCGTCTCGCATAGTGGCGCGCCCTCGTGATCCGTAGATCGATCTTTCATGTTTTGCTTTGTCCTCCAATACATCTCGCAGGTCTGGCGTATTTCCCCATGCCTTTTTGTTTGAGTGGCGTCGGGGTGTGGGCTGAGCTTTTGGCTGGAATGCCTCTCTATCGCGGCCACGAGGTGACCGATCAGCCGCGCCATACGCTTCTTTCTCCAGTCGGGGTAGCAACCTGCATTTTGGGTAACTCTTGGAGGGGCGTTCGAGTTTATATTCCTTGGCTGCGAGGACTTCAGTCCATCTGTCAGCTAGCACATCTTGATCAGCTTGAAGCTGTTGCTACTTTTTCTTAAGGCTATTTGCCGTGGCTATAAGCCGACACTTGAAGCGCTCTTGTTCGACGGGATCCCTGGCACGACGAATTCGTCATCGTCGAGGCTTGCCTCGTCTTTGGAGGGAGGTATGTAATTATCATCCTCTTCCTCTCTGTCTGTCGCTCTCTCATGAGGGCTGGCTTCTCCATCCTCCTGTGCTAAATCTTGCTGGAGGGGGTTGTCTTTGGCACTGTCCGGAGTGTTGTTATCTCCTGTGCCGGAATCACCGTTTTTGCTTTGGCGGGACTTAGAGCAGCACCGCTGACGCTGGCGCTTAGGTTGCTTCTTGGAGGGGTCATCCTCCGCTGTCTCGTCGTCGTTGCCTTCTTTGGGTGTGTCCACCATGTATATATCATATGATGAGGTGGATGTCTAGTGCCCTATGGGCAGTGGTTCCTCTTCGTCTCCCGCATCGTCGTCCATACTGTCGATGTCTTCGGAATCAAAGTCGAGCATGTCGGTTAAGTCGTCGATAGTGGCTACTAAGTGGGTGGTGGGTGGGGAGCGAATTTCTTCGTCATCCGCATCCCAATCCTGCCGGACATGGTTCGGCCAGGATCCTCCTGACAAGGAGAGAGACATTAATGAGTTCAGTATGTCGCCAAAGGGCGAGTGCTAAAAAATATCCGTGGAGGTAAACTCCATGATCGGCGCCCAAATCGGATTTGCTAGGAACGGGCGCAGGCAGTTCGGAGTCCGTGGCCGGAGAAGGATCCGGAAATCTGACAACACGGCTCTCGTGCAGGGTAAGGTCGATGTTCGGCTCGATCGCCGCTGAGGGTAAGGCCTCGTGGCGGGGTCCATCCACCCGTCCATGGACGGCGCAACTGGCTCCGAATTGAGGGTCGGAGCGGCTGCCGGTGCGATCTCCTGAACATTGTCTGATGGTAGAGCTAAATCGTACTCATCGTGACCGCGTGACGCAGAAGGCAGAGGCTCGAATCTGTCGAAGATCAAGTCTCCGCGGATATCCACCGTGTATTTTAAGCTTCCAAACCTGACCTGGTGGCCAGGGGCGTAACTTTTGATCTGCTCCAAATGGCCAAGCGAGTTGGCCCGCAGTGCGAAGCCGCCGAACACAAAGATCTGTCCGGGGAGAAAAGTCTCACCCTGGACTGCATTGCTATCGATGATCGTAGGAGCCATCAAGCCTAATGGCGACGACACAGAGGAATTCTCAGTAAAAGCACCAATGTCGGTGTCAAAACCGGCGGATCTCGGGTAGGGGGTCCCGAACTATGCGTCTAAGGCGGATGGTAATAGGAGGCAGGGGACACAATGTTTTACCCATGTTCGGGCCCTCTTGATGGAGGTAAAACCCTACGTCATGCTTGATTTATTCTTGATGATATGAGTATTACAAGACTTGATCTACCACGAGATCGGAGAGGCTAAACCCTAGAAGCTAGCCTATGGTATGATTGTATGTTGTCCTACGGACTAAAACCCTACGGTTTACATAGACACCGGAAAGGGCTAGGGTTACACAAGATCGGTTACAAAGGAGGAGATATACATATCCGTATTGCCTAGCTTGCCTTCCATGCCAAGTAGAGTCCCATCCGGACATGAGACGAAGTCTTCAATCTTGTATCTTCATAGTCTAACAGTCCGGCCAAAGGATATAGTCCGGCTGTCCAGAGACCCTCTAATCCAGGACTCCCTCACCCACCATAATACTTATGCTCTTGAGAGAAGCCACTAGTGAAACCTATGGCCCCCGGGTCTATCTTTCATCATATTAATCTTCCAACACTTAGTTATTTCTATTGCCATTTATTTTACTTTGCATCTTTATTTCTCTTTATCATAAAAATACCAAAAATATTATCTTATCATATCTATGAGATCTCACTCTCGTAAGTGACCGTCA
Organism: Triticum dicoccoides; assembly: GCF_002162155.2. Taxonomy (NCBI): domain Eukaryota; kingdom Viridiplantae; phylum Streptophyta; class Magnoliopsida; order Poales; family Poaceae; genus Triticum; species Triticum dicoccoides. Next base: position 477,756,773 of record NC_041386.1, on the reverse strand, counting down.
AGGGATTGACAACCCCTTTATCGCGTTGGTTGCGAGGTTCTTATTTGTTTGTGTAGGTGTGTGGGACTCGAGCGTGATCTCCTACTGGATTGATACCTTTGTTCTCAAAAACTGAGGGAAATACTTACGCTACTTTACTTCATCACCCTTTCCTCTTCAAGGGAAAACCAATGCAGTGCTCAAGAGGTAGCAAGAAGGATTTCTGGCGCTGTTGCTGGGGAGATCGCGCCAAGTCAAGTCAAGATTTAACTCCCAACAACGAGCCATTTCTGGCACCATTGCCGGAGTCTACGCACAAGTCAAGACATACCAAGTACCCATCACACACTCTTATCCCTCGCATTACATTATTTGACATTTGCCTCTCGTTTTCCTCTCCCCCACTTCACCTTTGTCGTTTTATTTGCTCTCTCTTTTCTGTTCGTCGCTTTCTTGTTTGCCTTGTCGTTATGGCTACTCCTCTATCTTCTCCGTTGTCTCCCAAGAATGAAGTTCTTAATTTTAAGCAAAGGGAGGGAGAAAATCTAAAAGACGCTTGGTATAGAATTTTCAATGCTCAAAATAGATCTACCAGGAAGCAATCTACTTTCGTTCTTCTCCGCAATTTTTATGTAGGCGCTACTCCTTGGTACAGATATATTCTTGATACCATTACCGAAGGGAATTTCTTGGGTAGCCACACTTTTGATTCTTATAATGCTATGATAGATTTGTTTGGCTCACCACATCTTTTGGTTAATGGAACTATGTTAACTTTGGAACATGTGGTGCAAAGGCTTGAAATTATTGAGAATAAAGTTGCTACTGTAGAGTTGATTGATAATTTGGATAAAAAGATCCACAACCAAATTACCCAATATGGATCTAAGGTGGGAGTTACTCTGAAAAGTTTTAAGGAAAAAGAACCCATAGTTAATGAAAGAATAGATCAAGATTCTACTAGAATCAATAAACTTGAGGGAATTATCACCAACTTGGGGTCCGCTTTTTCTTCCGTTAAAAATACTCCAAATCCTCCTACTAAAATTGCCAAGCTTGTTTATGTTCCTAGAAATAAGGGTGAATTCTCTAGTAAGGAAACTGCGGATTTAAAATCAATAAGTGTTCATCCCAATCTTTTTGCTATCATTAAGGAACCATTTGCTACAAATGACTTTCTTGATTTTGTGCCTAGGAGTTTGATCATTAATAAAAAGAAAGAAACTCCTAGAGGTTATAAGTGTCTTATTGAAGAATTGCCTACCAAAGATGGCAATACCTAGATCTACCCTTGCTTTTATGCCTAGCTAGGGGCGTTAAACGATAGCGCTTGTTGGGAGGAAACCCAATTTTATTTTTATTCCTTGCATTTTACTCCTGTTTAGTAATAAATAATTTATCTATCCTCTGTTTTGGTTGTGTTTTTGTGTTTAATTAGTGTTTGTGCCAAGTAGAACCGTTGGGAAGACTTGGGGAAAGTCTTTTTGATCTTGCTGTAAAAAACAGAAACTTTAGCGCTCACGAGAATTGCTGCCACTTTTATTTGGAAAGTGCTATTTAGTTAATTCTTTTTGAAGATGATTAATAGATAAATTCCTCACGTCCAGCAATTTATTTTAGAATTTTGGGGGTTCCAGAAGTTTGCGTTAGCTACAGATTACTACAGACTGTTCTGTTTTTTGATAGATTCTGTTTTTGTGTGTTGTTTGCTTGTTTTGATGAAACTATGGCTAGTAAAAGAGTTTATAAACCATAGAGAAGTTGGAACACAGTAGGTTTAACACCAATATAAATAAAGAATGAGTTCATTACAGTACCTTGAATTGGTGTTTTGTTTTCTTCCGCTAACGGAGCTTACGAGATTTTCTATTTTGAGTTTTGTGTTGTGAAGTTTTCAAGTTTTGGGTAAAGATTTGATGGATTATGGAACAAGGAGTGGCAAGAGCCTAAGCTTGGGGATGCCCATGGCACCCCAAGGTAAAACTCAATTTCACCAAAAAGCCTAAGCTTGGGGATGCCCCGGAAGGCATCCCCTCTTTCGTCTTCGTCTATCGGTACCTTTACTTGGAGCTATATTTTTATTCACCACATGATATATGTTTTGCTTGGAGCGTCTTGTATGATTTGAGTCTTTTCTTTTTAGTTACCACAATCATCCTTTCTGTACACACCTTTTGAGAGAGACTCACATGATTTGAAATTTATTAGAATACTCTATGTGCTTCACTTATATCTTTTGAGCTATATAGTTTTTGCTCTAGTGCTTCACTTATATCTTTTAGAGCACAGCGGTTGTTTTATTTTATAGAAATAATTTATCTCTCATGCTTCACTTATATTATTTTGAGAGTCCTTTAGAACAACATGGAAATTTGCTTTTAGGAATAATATAAAAACTTTCATAGAAACTGCATTGAATACTATGAGAAGTTTGATACTTGATAATTGTTTTGAGATATGGAGATGGTGATATTAGAGTCATGCTAGCTGAGTAGTTGCGAATTTGAGAAATACTTGTGTTGAAGTTTGTGATTCCCGTAGCATGCACTTATGGTGAACCGTTATGTGATGAAGTCGGAGCATGATATATTTATTGATTGTCTTCCTTATGAGTGGCGGCTGGGGACGAGCGATAGTCTTTTCCTACCAATCTATCCCCCTAGGAGCATGCGTTTAATACTTTGTTTCGATAACTAATAGACTTTTGCAATAAGTATGTGAGTTCTTTATGACTAATGTTGAGTCCATGGATTATACGCACTCTCACCCTTCCACCATTGCTAGCCTCTCTAGTATCGCGCAACTTTCACCGGTACCATAAACCCACCATATACCTTCCTCAAAACAGCCACCATACCTACCTATTATGGCATTTCCATAGCCATCCCGAGATATATTGCCATGCAACTTTCCACCGTTCCGTTATTATGACGCGCTTCATCATTGTCATATTCCTTGCATGATCATGTAGTTGACATCGTATTTGTGGCAAACCCACATTTCATAATTCTTCATACATGTCACTCATGCATCATTGCACATCCTGGTACACTGCCGGAGGCATTCACATAAAGTCATATTTTGTTCTAAGTATTGAGTTGTAAGTAAATAAAGTGTGATGATCATCATTATTAGAGCATTGTCCCAAGTGAGGAAAGGATGATGGAGACTATGATTCCCCCACAAGTCGGGATGAGACTCCGGATGAAAAAAGAGAGAAAAGAGGCCATAAAAAGAAAGAAGGCCCAAATAAAAAAATGAGAGAAAAATAGAGAAGGGGCAATGCTACTATCCTTTTTCCACACTTGTGCTTCAAAGTAGCACCATGATCTTCATGATAGAGAGTCTCCTATGATATCACTTTCATATACTAGTGGGAATTTTTCATTATAGAACTTGGCTTGTATATTCCAATGATGGGCTTCCTCAAAATGCCCTAGGTCTTCATTAGCAAGCAAGTTGGATGCACACCCACTTAGTTTCTTTTGTTGAGCTTTCATATACTTATAGCTCTAGTGCATCCATTGCATGGCAATCCCTACTCACTCACATTGATATCTATTGATGGGCATCTCCATAGCCCATTGATACGCCTAGTTGATGTGAGACTATCTTCTCCTTTTTTGTCTTCTCCACAACCACCATTCTATTCCACATATAGTGCTATATCCATGGCTCACGCTCATATATTGCGTGGAGATTGAAAAAGTTTGAGAACATTAAATGTATGAAAAATTGCTTGGCTTGTCATCGGGGTTGTGCATGATTTAAATATTTTGTGTGGTGAAGATAGAGCATAGCCATACTATATGATTTTGTAGGGATAACTTTCTTCGGCCATGTTATTTTGAGACAACATGATTGCTTAGTTAGTATTCTTGAAGTATTATTATTTTTATGTCAATATTAAACTTTTATCTTGAATCTTTCGGGTCTGGACATTCATGCCACAATAAAGAAAAATTACATTGAGAAATATGTTATAAAGCATTCCACATCAAAAATTCTTCTTTCATTTACCTACTCGAGGATGAGCAGGAATTAAGCTTGGGGATGCTTGATACGTCTCCAACGTATCTATAATTTTTGATTGCTCCATGCTATTATATTATCTATTTTGGATGTTAATGGGATTTATTTTACACTTTTATATCATTTTTGGGACTAACCTATTAACCGGAGGCCCAGCCCAAATTGCTGCCTTTGCCTATTTTAGAGTTTCGCCAAAAAGGAATATCAAACGGAGTCCAAACAGAATGAAACCTTCGGGAATGTGATTTTCTCAACAAACGTGATCCAGGAGACTTGGAGTGGCCGTCAAGAAACATTCGAGGAGGGCACGAGGCAGGGGGCGCGCCTACCCCTCGGGTGCGCCCTCCACCATCGTGGGCCCCTTGTTGATCCACCGACATACTTCTTCCTCCTATATATATATCCATGTACCCCCAAACATCCAGGAGCACCACTCGACCGCCGCAACCTTTTTTACCCAAGAGATCCCATCTTGGGGCCTTTTCTGGAGCTCCGCCGGAGGGGGCATTGATCACGGAGGGCCTCTACATCAACTCCTTGGCCTCTCCAGTGATGTGTGAGTAGTTTACTTCAGACCTTCGGGTCCATAGTTATTAGCTAGATGGCTTCTTCTCTCTCTTTGGATCTCAATACAAAGTTCTCCTCAGTTCTCTTGGAGATCTATTCAATGTAATCTTCTTTTGCGGTGTGTTTGTCGAGATCCGATGAATTGTGGGTTTATGATGAAGTTTATCTGTGAACAATATTTGAATCACCTCTGAATTCTTTTATGTATGATTGGTTTATCTTTGCAAGTCTCTTCGAATTATTAGTTCGGTTTGGCCTACTAGATTGATCTTTCTTGCAATGGGAGAAGTGCTTAGCTTTGGGTTCAATCTTGCGGTGTCCTTTCCCAGTGACAGCAGGGGCAGCAAGGCACGTATTGTATTGTTGCCATCGAGGATAAAAAGATGGGGTTTATATCATATTGCATGAGTTTATCCCTCTACATCATGTCATCTTACTTAAAGCATTACTCTGTTCTTATGAACTTAATACTCTAGATGCATGCTGGATAGCGGTCGATGTGTGGAGTAATAGTAGTAGATGCAGAATCGTTTCGGTCTACTTGTCGCGGACGTGATGCCTATATACATGATCATACCTAGATATTCTCATAACTATGCTCAATTCTATCAACTGCTCGATAGTAATTCATTTACCCACCATAATACTTATGCTCTTGAGAGAAGCCACTAGTGAAACCTATGGCCCCCCGGGTCTATTTTCCATCATATTAATCTTCCAACACTTAGTTATTTCTATTGCCGTTTATTGTACTTTGCATCTTTATTTCTCTTTATCATAAAAATACCAAAAATATTATCTTATCATATCTATCAGATCTCACTCTCGTAAGTGACCGTGAAGGGATTGAGAACCCCTTTATTGCGTTGGTTGCGAGGTTCTTATTTGTTTGTGTAGGTGCGTGGGACTCGAGCGTGATCTCCTACTGGATTGATACCTTGGTTCTCAAAAACCGAGGGAAATACTTACGCTACTTTACTGCATCACCCTTTCCTCTTCAAGGGAAAACCAACGCAGTGCTCAAGAGGTAGCAACGGGATCACATTGTTAGAGAATGATGTGATGGACAAGACCAATCCATTAGCTTAGCATAATGATCGTTTAGTTTTTCTGCTATTGCTTTCTTCATGACTTATACATGTTCCTCAAACTTTGAGATTATGCAACTCCCGAATACCAGAGGAACACCATGCGTGCTATAAAATGTCACAACGCAACCGGGTAATTATAAAGATGCTCTGCAGGTGTCTCCGATGGTGTTTGTTGAGTTGGCGTAGATCAAGATTAGGATTTGTCACTCCATGTATCGAAGAGGTATCTCTGGGCCCTCTCGGTAATGCACATCACTATGAGCCTTGCAAGCAATGTGTCTAATGAGTTAGCCACGGGATGATGCATTACGAAACGAGTAAAGAGACTTGCCGGTAATGAGATTGAACTAGGTATGAGGATATGGACGATCGAATCTCGGGCAAGTAACATACCGATGACAAAGGGAACAACCTATGTTGTTATGCGGTTTGACCGATAAAGATCTTCATAGAATATGTAGGAGCCAGTATGAGCATCCAGGCTTCGCTATTTGTTATTGACCGGAGATGTGTCTTGGTCATGTCTACATAGTTCTCGAACCCGTAGGGTCCGCACGCTCCAACGTTCGATGAAGATTTGTATTATGAGTTATGTGATTTGATGACCGAAGATTGTTCGGAGTCCCGGATGAGATCACGGACATGACGAGGAGTATGGAAATGGTCGAGACATAAAGATTGATATATTGGACCATGTTATTTGGACACCGGAAGTGTTCCGGATTGTTTTGGGTAAAAACGGAGTGCCGGAGGGGTTACCGGACCCCCCCCCCGGGGGAACTAATGGGCCACCATGGGCCTTGTTGGAGAGAGAGGAGGGCAGACAGAGTAGGCCGCGTGCCCCCCCTTGCAGTCCGAATTGGACAAGGGAAGGGGGATGGCGCCCCCCTTTCCTACTCGCTCTCCCTCTCCTTCCTTCCCCCTCTCTTCCTTGTGGAGGAATCCTACTAGGATTGGTAATCCTAGTAGGACTCCCTCTCCTTGGGCGCGCCCCTAGGGACGGCCGGCCTCCCCCTCCCTCCTTTATATACAGGGGCATGGGCACCCTATAACACACAAGTTGATCTTTTTAGCCGTGTGCGGTGCCCCCCTCCACAGTTACACACATCATTCATATTGTTGTAGTGCTTAGGCGAAGCTCTGCGTCGGTAACTTCATCATCACCGTCACCACGCTGTCGTGCTTACAGAACTCTCCCTCGGCCTCAACTGGATCAAGAGTTCGAGGGACGTCATTGAGCTGAACATGTGCTGATCGCGCAGGTGTCGTGCATTCGGTACTTGATCGATTGGATTGCGAATATGTTCGACTACATCAACTGCGTTACTAAACGCTTCCGCTTTCGGTCTAAGAGGGTACGTAGACACACTCTCCCCTCTCGTTTCTATGCATCTCCTAGATAGATCTTGCGTGATCGTAGGTAAAAATTTTGAAATACTGCGTTCCCCAACAGTGCCCAAGTAGGATTCCTCCTACTTGGGGCGCCCCCTTGGATGCCTCTCCTCCCCTCCAACCTATATATATGTGGGGGGCACCGCTAGAAAACACAACAAACATTGTTAGCCGTGTGTGGCGCCCCTCTCGACAGTTTACGCCTCCGGTCATATTCACATAGTGCTTAGGCGAAGCCCTGCGCGGATCACTTCACCATCAGCATCCACTGGTATGCGTCGATCCTAAACAAACGGTTTTTAACCCCTTTTCGCGACGGCATTCGGAACCGTCGCCAAGTGAGTGTGGGCGATAGGGGGGTCCTTCCCACACGACCCAGAAACCGTTGGGGATATGCCCTCCTGGCACACACGCTCGGCAAAATGAGGTCGTGTGCGACCGGCGAGCACTCAAATACAAAAATACGTACAGTAGTGCTTAAAAAAATACAATTATGCAGGCGAAATCATTTCCGGTCGTAAGTACATCCCACATAGTCAATCACCACTAAACGTTTCTGTTCGTATATACATCCCACACAGTCACTACAAGGAAAGCGTTTGCGCAAGGTGGCGTAATGCAAACAGTTTTGAAGAGAATGTCATGTGTGATTGTTCATTGATCCAACACGATTTATTCCTAGAAATTGTGTGTGTTGCCCGAGTTCATCACCCACGGTATTTTTTCATCAACCATTTGCAATAGCAAAACCCAATTAGCAAGCTAATTGGCCAATTAGCGGGATAATTGCCCTATTATTAATAATCCATTTACTAATATAATTGACATTCATATTAAGCACATAATATATTTCATTTCCATATTAAGGAAGCATGATTTCATAATTGAAATACATCAGAGTACAACATGATATAGCTTCAGCACTCAACTACCCCATTACACAACTGCACCAGCAGCAAGTTTCACATGCATCATCTAGAACCGTTCGAAATTATCATCATAGACGGTACATAGAGAGATGCATCTCATCTAGAAAACTGCTGAAGCGGAAGGCTAATATTGAGCCTTCATTCATGTGAAGGTCTTTGCAACTTTAGGCCAGTGCCTGTGGATGATTGACCATCCATCCTTCAACCTCTTCAGGAACACTTCAATATTGAATCGTGGGTGTTGTATGAAAAATTTCCTCGCCTCCTGACCACAAAGGTGGTTTGAGAGGTAATCATCAGTGAAGCCTAAAAACAAGGATGTGCATAAATATCTTCTCTATATTGGAAATGGGGCAAAGGAATACAAAAAGGCAAGGTATAATAGTTAGTACCATCTTGTAAACCTTAGTGCTTCCCATTGTTTCCCTGCAACACATATAAGGTAGTTAGTCATCAGGTTAAGTAAGGGCTCGCATGCTATCGGTAAAATATGTTGATGATAAATAAGCACATTGCAGATTCATCACATTAATTCAAGCCACATGGAAAACCCATTTATCCAAACCAAGCATGATTAAGAACTAGGAAATATAGCACTTGTATATGTTTCTCATGTATTAAGTGTAGCCAAATTTGATTTATTCCTCACATGGTATACAATAACAGAATGCAGCCACAGCAATTGAACATCGCATTGCAGAATTGAACCAAGCAGTTAACTAAACACCACAACAAATGAACCAAACATTAACTGAGCACCACATTGCACAATATAACATACTCCTAATAGAAGATCAGACAGTTAACCAAACCAAGCATGCTTAACAACTTGGAAATATAGCAATTGTATTTGTTTCTCATGTATTTAGTACAACCAAATTTGATTTATTCCTCACATGGTATACAATAACAGAATGCAGCCACAACAATTGAACATCGCATTGCAGAATTGAACCAAGCAGTTAACTAAACACCACAACAAGTGAACCAAGCCACAACAAATGAACCAAGTAGTTAGGTAAACACCAATTAAACAATATAACATACTCCTAATAGAAGATCAGATAGTTAACCAAACCAAGCATGCTTAACAACTTGGAAATATTACACCCTGAAGAATTGAACATCACATTTGCAGAATTGAACCAAACAGTTAATTGAAAACCACATGGTAAAAGTAGATAGCACAATTCACTAGAATTTGTTAAGGAAAGGCAGTAGCTAGCAAACTGAACATGGGTGCTTATAGTGAGCTAATAAGACAAGCCACTCCTCATTGTCAGAGATATCGATGACGATTGGCTCCTTGGACATGGAAGAGGGCGAGGCCTCCGCATCGTGGGTGCCCTTGTTGTAGTGGTGAGTTGCCTGAGCCGCTTCAGGCACCAACCTACTGGCTCTCGAGATGAGCTAAGCACGTGCACGCTGAGAAAACACCTCATAATCTTTGTCGAAGGCACCGATGGTGGCCTCGAGAAAAGGCCATGAACTGCCGTTTAAAGCAGCCAACCGCGTCGCGGCGTCGGCGCGCGAGGCGTCAACGGTGGCCTCGACGACAAGGAGCTCTTCCAAGATCTAGGGGTCCGCACGAATGGCAGCCATCGCGACCTCATCCGCGCGTGCGGGCGTGATTTTCTTCTCCGCTGTCAAATGCTCCTTGAGGTCCTGGCTATACTGCATGCACCATGGCATAGGCCGGCGCTTATTAAGTGGAGGGGTCGGTGATTTGGGTGGAAGGTGTCGCACTCACGCCGGCGGTCGGGGCATGTGGGATGTGGAAGGAGGAGGAGGATGGGGGTCGAGTGTGGATTACCTGCCTGGATAGGCGAGGCCGATCAGTGTGAAGGAGGGTCGCCGGTGAGGAGGCGGCGGTGCTGCAAGGAAGGAGTGAAGGTTTCAACTTGGAAAGGAAGGCGTAAAGGGGGGAATGTTGCTTTTGCTAAGGGGGAGGGGGCGGGGAGGTAGATATTTCTGCGGAAGCCGAAAATTTGGAATCGCTTCAGACAAAAAACTGGCACGCAAAGTGTCATCAGACATGGTCCCTTATTCAGACACGGTCCGAAGATATTTTGTGCTGCATATCACACGGTTGGTTATAATAAACTATGTGGGATCTACTTGATTTTAGGTCTTGATTTGAATTACATAATGGGGTCACAGCAGCCATGGACGGTGTTTGAATTGCTAGACCTTTTATCTGCAGTGATCATAAAAGAATTGGAATTATTAAGGGTTTGTTTGGACATTTTTTATGCATTAAGTGAGTTTTCAATGCATTTATGTGCATAATTCACATTTGAACTACATGCGCATGATCCAGTGCATACAAATTGGTTGAAAAATCAAATGTTTGTCCTTGGGTGCATGCTTAGGTCACATGCAAGAAATGGGAATGAATTTCAAACACCATGGCACCGTTGATTGCCGGCAAAACGTTGAGATGCCTGGTTTTTAAATTCTAGTAAATCCAAAACTCGCCTGAAATTCATGAAACTTGGCATGCTATCATGGAGTGGCATCAACATGCCGTGGTACAAATTTTGTCCCATTTGGGGCAGGTTTGGGTATATGCTTCTCAAAAATCGGAGCTTCTCACAACAAGAATGATGGTTTTCGGTAGGGAACGTCCCACCTTTGCGGATGAAACGATGTCCATTGCCTCTTATTGCTTTCAAGTTTTTTTCTCGTGTCAACATAGAACAACAGGAGTGTTGTGTGATTTTTTGTGATTTTTCGGGGTTCGTTTGGACATTTTTATGTATTAAGTGAGTTTTCAATGCATTTATGTGCATAATTCAAATTTCATCTACATGTGCATGCTCCAGTGCATATAAATTGGTTGAAAAATCAAATCTTTGTCCTTGGGTGCATGCTTAGGTCCCATGCAAGAAATGGGAACGAATTTCCAACACCATGGCACCGTTGATTGCTGGCAAAACATTGATATGCCTGGTTTTTAAATTCTAGTAAATCCAAAAGTCATCTGAAATTCATGAAACTTGGCATGCTATCATGGAGCCGCATCAACATGCGGTGTACAAATTTTGTCCCATTTGGGGCAGGTTTGGGTATATGCTTCTCACAAACCGGAGCTTCTCACAACAAGCATGATGGTTTTCAGGAGGGAACGTCCCACCTTTGGGGACAAAACGATATCTATTGCCTCTTATTGCTTTCAAGTTTTTTTCTTGTGTCAACATAGAACAACAGGAGTGTCGTGTGATTTTTTGTGATTTTTCGGGGTTCTTTTGGACATTTTTATGCATTAACTAAGTTCTCAAAGCATTTATGTGCATAATGCAAATTTGAACTACATGCGCATGCTCCAATGCATATAAATTGGTTGAAAAATCAAATATGTGTCCTTGGATGCATGCTTAGGACTCATGCAAGAAATGGGAATGAATTTCAAACACCAGGGCACCGTTGATTGCCGGCAAAACATTGATATGCCTGGTTTTTAAATTCTAGTAAATCAAAAAGTCATCTAAAATTCATGAAACTTAGCATGCTATCATGGAGCGGCATCAACATGTCGTGGTACAAATTTTGTCCCATTTGGGGCAGGTTTGGGTATATGCTTCTAACAAACCAGAGCTTCTCACAACAAGCATGATGGTTTTCGGTAGGGAACGTCCCACCTTTGGGGACGAAACGATATCCATTGCCTCTTATTGCTTTCAAGTTTTTTCTCGTGTCAACATAGAACAACAGGAGTGTTATGTGAATTTTTGTGATTTTTCGGGGTTTGTCTGGACATTTTTATGCATTAACTGAGTTTTCAATGCATTTATGTGCATAATTCAAATTTGAACTACATGCGCATGCTCCAGTGCATACAAATTGGTTGAAAAATCAAATTTGTGTCCTTGGGTAAATGGTTAGGTCCCATGCAAGAAATGGGAATGAATTTCAAACACCAGGGCACCGTTGATTGCCGGCAAAACATTGAGATGCCTGGTTTTTAAATTCTAGTAATTCCAAAACTTGTCTGAAATTCATGAAACTTGGCATGCTATGATGGAGCGGCATCAACGAGTCGTGGTACAAATTTTGTCCCATTTGGGGTAGGTTTGGGTATATGCTTCTCACAAACCGGAGCTTCTCACAACAAGCATAATGGTTTTCGGGAGGGAACGTCCCACCTTTGGGGACAAAACGATATCTATTGCCTCTTATTGCTTTCAAGTTCTTTCCTCGTGTCAACATAGAACAACAGGAGTGTTGTGTGAATTTTTGTGATTTTTCGGGGTTCGTTCGAACATTTTTATGCATTAACTGAGTTTTCAATGCATTTATGTGCATAATTCAAATTTGAACTACATGCGCATGCTCCAGTGCATATAAATTGGTTGAAAATCAAATATGTGTCCTTGGGTGCATGCTTAGGTCCCATGGAAGAAATGGGAATGAATTTCAAACACCAGGGCACCGTCGATTGCCGGCAAAACATTGAGATGCCTGGTTTATAAATTCTAGTAAATCCAAAACTTGTCTGAAATTCATGAAACTTAGCATGCTATCATGGAGCGGCATCAACATGTCGTGGTACAAATTTTGTCCCATTTGGGGTAGGTTTGGGTATATGCTTCTCACAAACCGGAGCTTCTCACAACAAGCATGATGGTTTTCGGTAGGGAATGTCCCACCTTTGGGGACAAAGAGATATCCATTGCCTCTTATTGCTTTCAAGTTTTTTCTCGTGTCAACATAGAACAACAGGTGTGTTGTGTGAATTTTTGTAATTTTTGGGGTTCGTTTGGATATTTTTATGCATTAACTGAGTTTTCAATGCATTCATGTGCATAATTCAAATTTGAACTATGTGCGCATGCTCCAGTGCATATAAATTGGTTGAACAATCAAATATGTGTCCTTGGGTGCATGCTTAGGTCCCATGCAAGAAATGAGAATGAATTTCGAACACCAGGGCACCGTTGATTGCCGGCAAAATATTGAGATGCCTGGTTTATAAATTCTAGTAAATCTAAAACTCGTCTGAAATTCATGAAACTTAGCATGCGGTCATGGAGCGGCATCAACATGTCGTGGTACAAATTTTGTCCCATTTGGGGCAGGTTTGGGTATATGCTTCTCACAAACCGGAGCTTCTCACAACAAGCATGATGGTTTTGGGTAGGAAACGTCCCACCTTTGGGGACGAAACGATATCCATTGCCTCTTATTGCTTTCAAGTATTTTCTCGTGTCAACATAGAACAACATGAGTGTTGTGTGAATTTTTATGATTTTTCGGGGTTCGTTTGGACATTTTTATGCGTTAACTGACTTTTCAATGAATTTATGTGCATAATTCAAATTTGAACTACATGCGCAAGCTCCAGTGCTTATAAATTGGTTAAAAATCTAATATGTGTCCTTGGGTGCATGCTTAGGTCCCATGCAATAAATGGGAATGAATTTCAAACACCAGGGCACCTTTGACTGCGGGCAAAACATTGAGATGCCTGGTTTTTAAATCCTAGTAAATCCAAAACTCGTCTGAAATTCATGAAACTTGGCATGCTATCATGGAAGGGCACCCGACATGTTGTGGTATTTTTTGTCTCCATTTTGAGAGAAGGCGCACTCGAATAATGACAACCAACGAAGGCATTTTGAAAAAAATAGCTTCCACTTTAATATCTCAGATGTTTGTATAATTCAAACCGTGTGCGTTCGGTTAACCATTCATGTGACGCCACATGTCTTGGTTTTAATGGCTATAGGAGGTGCCGTGTGGACAGCTGCTTGACTGAACAGGAGGCGTGCAAGCGCAGTCCGGCGCACAGGCTCACCGAGAAGCGTACATGATGTTCAACGCAGGATCTGTGTATCTCTTCAACGCAAACGGTTCAGATTACGGTATGTAAATTAAAACCAGAGTTCAGCGCTAAGCCAAGAGACACTGCGATTTGTCAAAATATGCAGCTAAAAATCAATATCACCATCTATTTTTTGCAACTAAAATTCAGTAATCAAGCATAGATTTCATTCATACTACAGATTAAGCAGTCGTTCTCACTGGGAAGCGAGACAGCCTTGGACCGCCGCCCGCCTCGCTCCCACTGGTCTATATTAATGGCTCTGCCGAGCGGCCGCACCCCCTATCCTCGCCACACACACAACTCCTCTCTCTCCGCCCGCATCCTCGATGCCGCTCTGAGTCCTCAAAGCCGTCAGTGTACGAGGATGCCGCCGAAGTGCCCCATCAGAAGGAGTGGCGACGTCGGGGCTGCTGAAGCACCAGAGCACGACGTGAATATGGAGACAGAGGTTCCCATCCCCGTCGACGAGGTGGAGAACGAGGCTGTCAACAAGCAGAGGCGGGTCGAGAAAGAACCGCAAGCGACTCCAGCAGGCCTAGACTTCATCAACAACCTCCGCGATGATATGTTGATAGTCATCATATCCCTCCTCCCAATCTGTCGTGGAATTGTCACGGCAGATGTCCTTAGTGTGAGGACTTAGTCGCGAGGCCAACGCATCTATGTGGTAGCTTGAGAGGGGTTGAGCGGGATGAGAGGCACGATGTTTTACCCAGGTTCGGCCCCTCACGGTGGAGGTAAAAGCCTACATCCTGCTTCATTGATATTGATGATGATCACTATTACATGAGTGCTCTATCTCGAGAGCTATTGTCTAAGCCTAACTTGTCCAACTTGTGTAACTTGTGAATCTTGTCCCTGGGGAGCACTGCCCCTCTTTATATATGTTGAAGGGGTGGGTTACATGTGGAGTCCTATTAGGATTAGGACTAGTCTATCTTCTAATACAAACCGGATACAGGTCCGGGTCTTGACTCCTTGTAAGGGAAATATTATTCACATCTTTTCTCTTAAACTAGCCCACCATTAACATAAACTGGCCTTCTGGGCCTTGGGCCTTGTCATCCGTCTGTCCCGCCCGCCGGGTTACCAGTGAGTCATAATGTTTAGTCAGGTTGCTTTTAAACCGTCTGGTCAGTGCGGGTCGCCGGTGAATTGCCAAGTCCGGCCGGGTTATACTTCCGGCCGGGTTATGCCGCGGGGTATATCCCCAACATTAGCCCCCAAGTTTAGCTTGGATTTATCCATGGTAAACTTATGCTGCAAAATAATCACAAGAACAAATTTGACAGGTTGTGCTCCGGGTTAAGAATTCTTGTAAACCGGTACCTGATCACCCTTAAGTCCTTGTTATTTCCTCCTTCTGGAAAGTCCGGGTCAACAGACCAGCTTCATAATCAATTTGCCGACATTGGTTTGTCACAGAGAAATATTGTGAACAATAACTCCTTTGACTCAGCTCCAAATGCTTAACAAAAATATTATTCTTTGAAATATTCATCTGATCTTCAGCCGGTTTAAGAATGTAGATCTTTGCCGGTTTAAGAATGTAGAACTTTGCCGGTTTAAGACTTGAACTTGCCGGT
Source organism: Triticum dicoccoides (assembly GCF_002162155.2). Lineage (NCBI taxonomy): Eukaryota > Viridiplantae > Streptophyta > Magnoliopsida > Poales > Poaceae > Triticum > Triticum dicoccoides. The sequence goes on along the minus strand of NC_041386.1, from coordinate 477,741,370 downwards.
TTATCATTGCCGGTTTACAAATATTGATGGCACCGAGTCATAATTGTAGTTAACATCAAGCTTGAAAATATACCTCTTATATGCCTATCATTTGTAGCGCCCAAGTCTTAAGAAGGTAGCATAGCAACAACTTAAGACTTGCTTCAATATGAACGTCACAATCTTGAATAAATCCAGGTTGTTCATCTCAATCACCAGTCAGAACTGAGTATTCCACATATGTAGCCCCCAAGTGACGGGTTATTATGCAATAATGAGCAGGGACTTTGTAAATATGATCATGTAAACTTGAGCAACAATATGTAGCCGCCAAGGGCCGGCTCATTACGATGTGATGACTCGGGTCTTTATAAATATAATCATGCTTCATTGAAAATAACATCATATGTTGTAACTCCACCATGGGGCTTGAACCCACGTCCACAAGGTTAAGAGCTTTATGCTTTACCAACTGAGCAGTGGACCCTTGAATATAATGGATTAAGACTTGTGTACCTTGAATCATTGATAGGAGCAATTGGTAGCCCCCAAGGGCCGGCTCATTATGATGTGACGAGTCGGGTCTTCAATAAGGCCAGTCAAAATGACTTTGCATTAGCCCCCAAGTGTCATGGTGCATGCTTGCAGTGACATGAGACTTGCATATTTTGATGTAATCTCAACCTGAATAATGTAGCCCCCAAGTGCCAAGTCATAAGCCTGCAACGACTTGGGACTATTCCTTTGTAGAATAAATCATATCCATTGATAAATAATAACCATCGCGCTGAAGCGACTTTGAAAACCTTAATCATAATATTGGTTATTGATAACCATAATAATAATAAAAATCCAGCCATGTTTGGCTATTTGAATGTTTGAATAATATAATCCAGTTTAAAAACCTCAATCATTCAATATCATCATGAAAATCCAGCCAATTTTGGCTATGAAAGATATGAATACCTTACCAGTTGATAAGTAAATCCGGAGTTTAAATACTCGGCGGCTCTTGGCCGATGGCGACTTAATGCGCATTCATTGTAAGACAGAATTTTTATAACCCGGCGGCTGATAGCCTTTGAGAAAATCCAAAATGGATAACCCTTTTGAAGCATCAATTTTGATGATGAGCTTGAATTGATATGTCATAATTCTGCAAATCCTGCACAAAGTGTAAATAACATATGCCCTGGCAATTTAACGTCGAAAGCCAGGGTGGGTAGCCACCCGAATGCATTCTTATCCTGCACACAAGTAGATCACAAGAATCCTTGGCGGTTTACCGCAGGGCGGGTCATAATGCCCATATAGATAGCCAGGGTTCATAACCAAAGCTATAATTGAAGATAATCAAATATGACATAGATGATACATGTGACATTGAATCACCTTGTTGGTTTAACCAATTCTTGTAGTGAGGGTGGTAACCCCAATCTTGAGTATTGAGAACTCCTTCCTTAATTTGCCAGATTATGACAATAAACCGTACCGGGATATAATAAACACCGGATTTTCCTTATAACATTGCGACTTGTTAGTCAAAACCAGACCGGGTTAATGAACGCCGGATTATAACTGATCATGTACTGACAACTTGTAGTTCAAAGCCAAGCCGGGTCAAGGACGCTGGTTTATCAGAAGATATTATGAACCTCAAAAAAGGCGAAAAAACTTGGCAAATAGAACTCAAAAAGAACATGCGAGGCTTTTTACGAGCTGCCAGGCTCCAAATCGAGGCTTTTCATGGGCTGCCAGGCCACTGAATTAACCGTTTCACAAAGCCTCTTAAGATGGACCTCAATCTTTAACCAATCACGTTTTAACTTTGACAAGTTTAGGGTCTATGAGATTGACTGTCAAACGTTCACGGGTCGTACCAGGTTTACCTGGGCGGAGTGACTTACTTAAAGAAGGCAGGTTAATCCAGGGTTTTAGGTGCGTACACCTGGCTTCCAAGCTTGGCTTGATAGCCTATTACAAGGGTATAGACTCTTAGTTCGTTGCGAAGCAAAGAGCCCCCAAGTAACTTCCCTGGTGGCCTTACACCGATCAAGAGGTGTAGCTATGGTTCGAATATGACCAAGCCCCCAAGTGATTTCCCTGGTGGCCTTACGCCGATCAAGAGGTGTGACTATGGTTCGAACATAGCCCCCAAGTGATATTATGAGTTATGCTCAAGGGATACCCATGTTTGAGCTGTGCTATGCAACAGACTCTCTTTAGCCCGTTATGATAATGTCGGCTTGATAGCCTGATTACCGAAGTAACCAGAGCTATGCTCTTATGAAAATATTGGCTTGATAGCCGGATCAATATGTAATCAGAACTCCGCTTTATAAACAGAAGCCCCCATGTGATCAATAATATGATAAGCCAATAAGGCAGGATACCCCATGTTTGAACCGCGCGTCATGGCAACAGGTCCTCTTCGGCAACCTTTAACTTTTTGTAAGAGATAAATTCTTCTTGAACCGGGATTTTGAACCGGATATTGAGAGCGTCAGAGCTTTGCAAGAGATAGTTTCCTCTTAAACCGGATTGTAAACCGGATATTGGAGAGCTTTAGTAAGACTGACGTCCCTTGAGCCGGATTTTAAAGCGGATATTTGAGAGCTTCAACGCTTTATGGAAGAGAGATATCTCTTGAACCGGATCTTGAACCGACAATTTTCTGACGGCCTTTAAATTTTCATCAATATGGCGGTGTCCTCCAGAGCCGGGTTATCATTCCTTCCAATGACCCGGAGTTCCCGAGTCATGTCATTGTAGCCCCTGAGTCTTAAGATTACTTGAGGAGTTGGCTTGATACTCTCCATATTTGACCGTGATATAAACCGATATGAGTCCTTCAACAGCGCAATGTTATAATAACCCCGTCCTGCATTGGAGAACTTACAAGCCAGAATAATTCCTCTTTTAAAGAAAACAATATAAAATATATGCTGGATGGATTTCACCTGATATGTTAGGCCGGAAACTATTCACCGGAGTTGATGATCACTGAAATCCATCATGGGTGAATCGACCGTAGGAGCAGAAAGATGAGACGGTCACGGCGTTGTAAGCCGGTGCGGACAAGCAAGTTACCCTCCGTGTTGTAAGCTGGCATGGATGCATGAACCGGTCTCGCAGGTGGACGGGCGAGTCGTCCGTGGCGTTGTAAGACGGCGCGGACGGCGAGTTGGCCAGCGCGTTGGTGTAAAACCAAACTGCGGGGGACGGCGGCCTGTGCGCGCTTATTGGGCAATTTGCGTGGTCCTGACGAGTTGATGCAGACTGGATCGCCGTGCGGTGGCTTGTACATATCCATTGGGCAGCTTGCCTGAGCAGGTGTGACCCTGATATGCCTGGAGTAAATAATTGTCTTGATGTACTCAGACGACAGAAGATCTCATCATATCTGCCATGAACATGGAACCATTTGTTCTGATATTTTTATGGGATGACCATGGACGCTGATAAATAATGCTGAACATAGTCTGATGATTTTATGAAATACTACACCCGCTTGGTTGTCCTTTTGTTTTCCCTTGAAGTAATCATTGCCTTGGGATACGTGTCATACCAATTGAAGCCTTGCCACAAGTAGTACTAGTACTTGGTCGTATGCGTGCCACCATGAGCATGCATATACTTGAAACTTTAGGGAAGCTCGCTGATTCACTTTATCTTCAAATTTTCTAGTCTGAATCACGCAAGACCACTGAACGTGTTTGGACAGGCATCAGAATGATTTGAGCTGCCTCCCATAAGTGAGAATATCGTCCTTTTGTGCATCAGTCGGTGTCATCCTTGTACAGAAAGTTAACCCCGCTGCCCAACCTTCTCTGTTATCATGGTGTTGGCAACAGTGTGGCCAATATTGACAGCTCCAATCGCCCAAAAAAATTGTAGACACAGGCGGCCGAAGCAACACAGCGGCTGAGCAGATGTCAGTCGAGGCCACAGCAGCAGAGCGAATCGAAGCAAGGCAGCCTACGGCAGGCAGGTCAGAGGAGCGGGTGGCTCACGGAAAGCCAATGGAGGCACGTCGGCAAGCCCGCCATGAAGGCGGCTTAGAAGCAGAATAGCAGCAAGCAGGATACGGCAGAATGGTCGCAGGTTATGGCGGTTTTTTGGCGACTCTAGGCGCGGTAGAAGAAACAGCTGACTGAGTATTTTCCTTCCTTCAGGCACCCGGCTGCAGTGGTTTGAAGAAACATGCAGAGTATGCGGGCGGGTCATAGGATCATAGCAGCGCAACCAGGCGTGATCGAGCTGACGCGGGGAGGCCCGCAGTAAGGTGGCTCCCATCACGACGCAAGGCGGCAGTGGTTGAAGAGGCCCTCGGCGAGGTGGAGTCTGGCGGGTTATAGCAGCGGCAGCTCTGGGCGACAAAGCGGAGGCGAGGTCGACTCAGGACCGGCTTGAAGCTATGGGGCTGACTCGGAGGCGAAGCTGCCGGGCTGACTCGGAGGCGAACGCAGGGCGAGGCCATAGAGGCGGCACGAGGTGCAGCGGTGGAAGAGCCAGGTGGCTTGGAGGCACGGCGGCGGGTCGGCGAGGCAGCACCTCAGAGCAATCACAATGAGAAACGGCAGGGCCGGCTCGGTGGCATACTAGCCACGATAGGGAAGGTGATATAAGCCAACAACCACAGAGCCTGGCCGGAGCCACGTGAGGCACGGTGGTCACGGGGCCGGAACGGCGGTGGAGGCGGGCGCCTCAAGGCGAGGACATGGGCGCGGTTCGATGGACGAGTCCGGGTCATGGCCGACCCTGTTTCCGGGTCATGAGAGTGAATCCACCCCCGTGTTTTCCTTTGAATCGTGGGCTTCCTTTTCTTTAATACTGTTGGTGCAGTCCGGTTTAATCCCAGTATCTTTCCGTGCTATACACAGACATCGTGTAATCCTCTTGCCTTGGATGGATTGGACTTATCCCTTATTGGACCATCAGCAATGATTTTCTTACCGTGCGGTGACTTTGGTTGAGTTCACGCACAACGCTGTAGCTAATCTGTGTACATATGCACATACTACTTCAGGCACTAATCATCACATAATGACAAGAGCACACCCTAGAGCAGCTGTACGTCCAATCGACTTCTTTCTCTGATCATAAACGGATCGGGTCTTAGCACACTTCAGATTCATCGCAGATTCGTGGTAGCAGTCAATGGCCACCGCGAGCTAACCGGATTGTACGGATCATCCGCGATGACTCCCAAACTGCCGACAAAATTCTTTCTTTGAGCCTGACTCTTTGAATCAGAATTGATGTAGATCCTTCTTCATCCGGCAAATTATGAGCTTCTCGATCCCTAGGAAAGCTCCCTTCAAGAACTCAACACCACCGTGCGCGAGCCCCACGGTGGGCGCCAACTGTCGTGGAATTGTCACGGCAGATGTCTTTAGTGTGAGGACTTAATCGCGAGGCCAACGCATCTATGTGGTAGCTTGAGAGGGGTTGAGCGGGATGAGAGGCACGATGTTTTACCCAGGTTCGGCCCCTCACGGTGGTGGCGTACCCTATGGCTCAGCACCCCTGTCGACCTCCTCCACGCCCACAAGCTCTGCCATGGCTATCGCCAAAGCTTGGATGCATTCTCCTAGATCCTCGGCAGTCACCATGGCCCAATAATAGGCCTTATTGCGGGCAAGTTCCGTTCCAATGGCAAGGAGCGAGCCAAACTTGACGAGTGGTTCCGATCCCGCGCCATAGATCAGCTCGAGAAGCTAAGTTATAATGATGGGCATATGAGCTTGCTGCCAATGTCCGTGCTCTGCTTCGCGCCCACGCTGCGCCTCGCCAAGTTCATGAACTGACATCCCCCCTTAATGACGCGCCCACTCTTTTTCTACCACGACTGAAGCACCACGAGTTCGTCGCCGTCCACATTCCAAATGATGACATGGAGTGGTTGTACTGCACTCGAGTTCCTTCGTATTCAAGCGATGAATTGGTCGAGTACCTTGCACATCACCTCCAGGACTCTCCGCACTATTTATGTGTGTTGCTGGTGCTGCAACGAGAGATCACAAAAGGTGGACCACAATATGGTCACCCAGGACACACCTTCACTTGAGAGATTACTTGTAGTTGATCAACAAGGTCCAACAAGAATCAATGTCATTTCTGCGCCAAAATTGAAAGTGGTGGGCTACTCGTCTGTCAAATACTATAACTTTTAGGTACAACAGTCGCCTTATATACCTCTCCTTCTTGATATCAACGTTATAACTAGTTTTGAAGATGTATGTTCGTCTGTCATCCAGCGAAGCTTCACCCAGACTCTGGGTGCAGTGAAGGTCTTGGCACTAGAATCTGTCGCCCCCAACCTAGACCAAGTTTTCAGTTGCCTGAGATGCTTTCCTTGCCTGAAGAAGCTGTATATCGAGGTGGTGTTCCTTTCCTGTTAAATGTTAACCATAAGGGAGTTCAATTTTTTGCACCTTCTCCCAAGTTTACAATGATTATGTACTATGATTTTTGAAGGAATTTTGGAGGATTTTAGGACATACACCCCCACCCCATATTGGTTGCTTCATTCATATGGTTACAATCGTCCATAATCATTTCTCCTTTGGATTCATCTATACTAGTTTTCTTAGGGAATTTTTCATCCAATCCAACCTCTTGTGAAGAAGGCTACATGTTTCTAGATTGTAATCAAATTGATGCCCATGTTAATCATGACAGATCAAAGATGGCATGTTGGTGCATTTTACAAATCCTGCAAACCAAATGGGCGCGTAGCACTGTTCAAAACTGCATGTAGGCACTAACACGTTCTCTTCTTTTGCAATGCATATTAGGCCCGGTGGAAGATGTTGATAACGACAATCGCATCAAATGCCTGGATCTGCATCTCTCAAATATTACTTTGAACTCCTACAGAGGGACCCCACCGGAGATTACACTCGCCATGTTCTTTCTTGCCACAGAAAAGGTGTTGAGGGTACTGAGGTTGAACATGCATTTAATTAGGAAAGATCAATGGTATGATTATTAGAGGCGGCTGGTACTGCAGAATGGAAGTTCCTCCAAAAATGCCAAACTTCGTATTGGAAGAGCATATGGCAAAGCAATTGGAAGTTACTGTGTCAAACCCATACATGACTTGTCAGCGGCTGATCCCTTTTCAGAAATGACACAGCTTGTAATGTTTGAATTTGGATGTTGTAATCTTTGAACTTGAACCTTGCAATATTTATGGTATTTGTTATATTGAACCATTTTTTTCTCTTGTCTCAACGCAAACTGTTCATCCGGGTGAACCGCATGTCGTACATCGCACACACCTTGATCTGGCTGACCATTTCTTTTGTGTTGCCTAATCACAAACAGTTCATCTGAGTGAACTGTATGTTGTACATCGCACACGCCTTCATCAGGCTGCCCGTTTCTTTTGTTTCGCCTCATCGCAAACGGTTCAACCAAGTGAATTGTATGATGTACATCGCACACACCTTGATCTGGCTGACCATTTCTTTTGTGTTGCCTAATCACAAGCAGTTCATCCAAGTGAACCGTATGATGTACATCGCACATGCCTTCATCAGGCTGCCCGTTTCTTTTGTTCCGCCTCATCGCAAATGGTTCATTGGACTGAACCGTATGCCCTGGATCGCACACGTAACTAAAATCTGAACCGTGTTTGATGCATCCTCCATTGCAAACGTTTTGCACCTCTTTTGATGGGTTTTTGACATCCCCGGTTGTGATTAATGCATCGCACACAGTTTCGTGAAAGGGTCTCTGATCATAGTGTCGCGTTAGTAGCACCCTGCAGTAGTAGTCCCCACGCCATCGTGCTAACGGAACTCTCCCTCGACACTTTGCTGGATCAAGAGTTCGAGGGACGCCATCGAGCTGAACATGTGCAGAGCTCAGAGGTTCCATACGTTCGGTGCTTGATTGGTTGCATCGAGAAGACGTTCGACTACAACAACCGCGTTATGCTAACGCTTCCACTTTCAGTCTACAAGGGTACGTGGACACACTCTCCCCCTCTCGTTGATATGCATCTCCTAGATAGATCTTGCATGAGCGTAGGAATTTTTTTGAAATTGCATGCTACGTTCCCCAACACAGAGTCCCCTCCCTTAACATAAAGTGGGGGAGGGGGTCAAACTACCAAATCGTAACTTAATAGTTTTCATGGTTGGCAGAATGAGGTATCCTAATGAAGTCATTTTTAATGTTTATTAATGTTGTTCATGTTTTGCAAAACATGTTTGAGTTATGTATTTGTGTACATAAATGTATCGATTGTTTGATATGCCCCCTAGGTTGTCACGCTGCTCAGCAGAGCCAAGGGATGGACTTTGGGCCAACTAGTTTTTTAAGGGTTTGTAATATGTCGGCCTAACATGTTCATTTACAATATTTTTGAATGATATTGCAAAATAACTCATCATTCTATTTACCATCATACCCCCACAAACACAACGACAATAGATACCATCGCTATGGTTCTTCTCACTGAAGTTGCATTAGCAAGACCTTCTTACCGAGCTCATGACTATGCTGGGAATTACACGATGCCCATTATCTACCAGAAAAACTTGGAGGAGCTGTCGACCGACCTTTTTAGTGTACTGTACTCCTCACATAACCAGTTTGACAAAATATAGATGATTCCTAGGGGAGCAATATATATGTCATGTGTGATTATCATCTTGATATATCATACATCTACATGCAAGAGATGTCTCAGTCAAGCCTTCTAGGATGCATATGTTGCAAACCCATTGATGAAAAGTGCGTGCGTGCACTACAAACTTTGCACTCTTTTTTGATAGAATTGCACTCTTGCATTTGTAGAGGAGGGCATCCTAACTCATTATGGACACGACTACTCAACCCAGAACAACCTCTTTAAGGCTGATAGTTCTCAGGTGCTTTCTAACCATCTTTGGCAAATAAGGCAGTGGATCACCCTAAAATATTTGCCATGTGAAATAGTGATTTAAGTGGATATGGTTGCAAATATAGGTTGATGGCTTTCCAACTATTTCCCAGGATCACCACTGATATTTTAGTTCCTAGTGCAAACTGGGTACAATGAGTCCATGGAGTATAAAGTATATCCACGAGTAACATTGCATACCATGAATGCCATTGTAAAAACATGAACATAAAAAAATGTAATTCCCACTAGAAAATGATGTCTTAATACATAATGTATGATTATAGGATGCATGTACTCCTACGTAAACAACCAGCTAAGAAGCTAAGAAACATTAGTGTGGTGCCATGAGGGGGAGGGAGCCATGGCTACCTGCTCTAACATAAGGTGGTGGGGTGGGGTGGGGGGCAATCATATGAATCCATATGAAATAATTTGCACTTGAGCAATCCTCTTGTATTAATTTTATCATGCAGCATTATCTACAAGAAATTTTTTTGTCCGAGTCTTCAAGCACACCTCCACAACCATTTAAAAATGATATTTTATCAAGATGCCTCATTAGGTGCTTGTATATTTTCAAACTAGAATAATTATGTGAGATCCAGATATATTTCCAAGAATTATCCATTGTTTGCTTGAGGGAGTTAAGCAAGAGTATGTTCCATGGCATTGAATTGATTTAAGGCTTTAATATAGACTATTATGTCGAATTCTTTCGACAAGCACTAAGAGTTCAGAATTGAAGCGATGGATGACTTGTTGTTAATGGCAAAGGAATGGAGCTCTGGGAATTGAGTAGCAAGAGATTGGCCCATCCCTTTATCCTCCTAGAGAAAAATAACGTGACTCGGGCTAACAATGTAAGTTGCTAAATCTTTAACGGAGGGATGAGCTTTAGATGATATTGTTGGGTTTCGTAGTAATTTCAAAAAATTTCCTACGCACACGCAAGATCATGGTGATGCATAGCAATCAGAGGGGGAGAGTGTGATCTACGTACCCTTGTAGATCGACAACGGAAGCGTTTGGTTGATGTAGTCGTACGTCTCCACGGCCCGACCGATCAAGCACCGAAACTACGGCACCTCCGAGTTCTAGCACACGTTCAGCTCGATGACGATCCCCGGACTCCGATCCAGCAAAGTGTCGGGGAAGAGTTCTGTCAGCACGACGGCGTGGTGACGATCTTGATGTACTACTATCGCAGGGCTTCGCCTAAGCACCGCTACAATATTATCGAGGACTATGGTGGAAGGGGGCACCACACACGGCTAAGAATATGATCACGTGGATCAACTTGTGTCTCTAGGGGGTGCCCCTGCCTCCGTATATAAAGGTTCAAGGGAGGGGGGCCGGCCGGCCAGGAGAGGCGCGCCAGGAGGAGTCCTACTCCCTCTGGTAGTAGGACTCCCCCCTTTCCTAGTTGGAATAGGATTCGTGAGGTGGGAAAAGAGAGAGAGAGAAGGAGGGGGGCGCCGGCCCCCTCTCTCCTTGTCCTATTCGGACTAGGGGTGGAGGGGCGCGCGGCCCAGCCCTGGCTGCATCTTCTCTTCTTCCACTAAGGCTCACTAAGGCCCATATACCTCCCGGGGGGTTCCGGTAACCTCCCGGTACTCCGGTAAAATCCAGATTTCACCCGGAACACTTCCGATATCCAAACATAGGCTTCCAATATATCAATCTTTATGTCTCGACCATTTAGAGACTCCTCGTCATGTCCGTGATCACATCCGGGACTCCGAACAACCTTCGGTACATCAAAATGCATAAACTCATAATATAACTGTCATCGTAACCTTAAGCGTGCGGACCCTACGGGTTCGAGAACAATGTAGACATGACCGAGACACGTCTCCGGTCAATAAACAATAGCGGAACCTGGATGCTCATATTGGCTCCTACATATTCTACGAAGATCTTTTATCGGTCAGACCGCATAACAACATACAATGTTCCCTTTGTCATCGGTATGTTACTTGCCCGAGATTCAATCGTCGGTATCCCATACCTAGTTCAATCTCATTACCGGCAAGTCTCTTTACTCGTTCTGTAATACATCATCCCGCAACTAACTCATTAGTTGCAATGCTTGCAAGGCTTAAGTGATGTGCATTACCGAGAGGGCCCAGAGATACCTCTCTGACAATCGGAGTGACAAATCCTAATCTCGAAATACGCCAACCCAACATGTACCTTTGGAGACACCTGTAGAGCTCCTTTATAATCACCCAGTTACGTTGTGACGTTTGGTAGCACACAAAGTGTTCCTCTGGCAAACGGGAGTTGCATAATCTCATAGTCATAGAAACATGTATAAGTCATGAAGAAAGCAATAGCAACATACTAAACGATCGGGTGCTAAGCTAATGGAATGGGTCATGTCAATCAGATCATTCAACTAATGATGTGATCCTGTTAATCAAATGACAACTCTTTGTCCATGGTTAGGAAACATAACCATCTTTGATTAACAAGCTAGTCAAGTAGAGGCATACTAGTGACATTCTGTTTGTCTATGTATTCACACATGTATCATGTTTCCGGTTTAATACAATTCTAGCATGAATAATAAACTTTCATCATGATATATAAGGAAATAAATAATAACTTTATTATTGCCTCTAGGGCATATTTCCTTCAGTCTCCCACTTGCACTAGAGTCAATAATCGAGATTACACAGTAATGATTCTAACACCCATGGAGCATTGGTGCTGATCATGTTTTGCTCGTGGAAGAGGCTTAGTCAACGGGTCTGCAACATTCAGATCCGTATGTATCTTGCAAATCTCTATGTCTCCCACCTGGACTAGATCCCAGATGGAATTGAAGCGTCTCTTGATGTGCTTGGTTCTCTTGTGAAATCTGGATTCCTTCGCCAAGGCAATTGCACCAGTATTGTCACAGAAGATTTTCATTGGACCCGATGCACTAGGTACGACACCAAGGTCGGATATGAACTCCTTCATCCAGACTCCTTCATTTGCTGCTTCCGAAGCAGCTATGTATTTCGCTTCACACGTAGATCCCGCCACGACGCTTTGTTTAGAACTGCACCAACTGACAGCTCCACCGTTTAATGTAAACACGTATCCGGTTTGCGATTTAGAATCATCCGGATCAGTGTCAAAGCTTGCATCAACGTAACCGTTTACGATGAGCTCTTTGTCACCTCCATATATGAGAAACATATCCTTAGTCCTTTTCAGGTACTTCAGGATGTTCTTGACCGCTGTCCAGTGATCCACTCCTGGATTACTTTGGTACCTCCCTGCTAGACTTATAGCAAGGCACACATCAGGTCTGGTACACAGCATTGCATACATGATAGAGCCTATGGCTGAAGCATAGGGAACATCTTTCATTTTCTCTCTATCTTCTGCAGTGGTCGGGCATTGAGTCTGACTGAACTTCACACCTTGTAACACAGGCAAGAACCCTTTCTTTGCCTGATCCATTTTGAACTTCTTCAATATCTTGTCAAGGTATGTGCTTTGTGAAAGTCCAATTAAACGTCTTGATCTATCTCTATAGATCTTTATGCCTAATATGTAAGCAGCTTCACCGAGGTCTTTCATTGAAAAACTCTTATTCAAGTATCCCTTTATGCTATCCAAAAATTCTATATCATTTCCGATCAGTAATATGTCATCCACATATAATATCAGAAATGCTACAGAGCTCCCACTCACTTTCTTGTAAATACATGCTTCTCCAAAAGTCTGTATAAAACCAAATGCTTTGATCACACTATCAAAGCGTTTATTCCAACTCCGAGAGGCTTGCACCAGTCCATAAATGGATCGCTGGAGCTTGCACACTTTGTTAGCTCCCTTTGGATCGACAAAACCTTCCGGTTGCATCATATACAACTCTTCTTCCAGAAATCCATTCAGGAATGCAGTTTTGACATCCATCTGCCAAATTTCATAATCATAAAATGCGGCAATTGCTAACATGATTCGGACAGACTTAAGCATCGCTACGGGTGAGAAGGTCTCAGCGTAGTCAATCCCTTGAACTTGCCGAAACCCTTTTGTGACAAGTCGAGCTTTGTAGACAGTAATATTACCGTCGGCGTCAGTCTTCTTCTTGAAGATCCATTTATTCTCAATTGCTTGCCGATCATTGGGCAAGTCAACCAAAGTCCACACTTTGTTCTCATACATGGATCCCATCTCATATTTCATGGCTTCAAGCCATTTTGCGGAATCTGGGCTCACCATCGCTTCTTCATAGTTCGTAGGTTCATCATGATCTAGTAGCATGACTTCTAGAACAGGATTACCGTACCACTCTGGTGCGGATCTTACTCTGGTTGATCTACGAGGTTCAGTAGTATCTTGTTCTGAAGTTTCATGATCATTATCATTAGCTTCCTCACTAATTGGTTAGGTGTCACAGAAACAGTTTTCTGTGATGCACTACTTTCCAATAAGGGAGCAGGTACAGTTACCTCGTCAAGTTCTACTTTCCTCCCACTCACTTCTTTCGAGAGAAACTCCTTCTCTAGAAAGTTTCCGAACTTAGCAACAAAAGTCTTGCCTTCGGATCTGTGATAGAAGGTGTATCCAATAGTCTCCTTTGGATATCCTATGAAGACACATTTCTCCGATTTGGGTTCGAGCTTATCAGGTTGAAGCTTTTTCACATAAGCATCGCGGCCCCAAACTTTCAAAAACGACAGCTTTGGTTTCTTGCCAAACCATAGTTCATAAGGCGTCGTCTCAACGGATTTTGATGGTGCCCTATTTAACGTGAATGCGGCCGTCTCCAAAGCATAACCCCAAAACGATAGCGGTAAATCAGTAAGAGACATCATAGATCGCACCATATCTAGTAAAGTACGATTACGACGTTCGGACACACCATTACGCTGTGGTGTTCCGGGTGGCGTGAGTTGCGAAACTATTCCGCATTGTTTCAAATGTACGCCAAACTTGTAACTCAAATATTCTCCTCCACGATCAGATCGTAGAAACTTTATTTTCTTGTTACGATGATTTTCAACTTCACTCTGAAATTCTTTGAACTTTTCAAATGTCTCAGACTTATGTTTCATTAAGTAGATATACCCATATCTGCTTAAGTCATCTGTGAAGGTGAGAAAATAATGATATCCGCCACGAGCCTCAATATTCATCGGACCACATACATCTGTATGTATGATTTCCAACAAATCTGTTGCTCTCTCCATAGTACCGGAGAACGGCGTTTTAGTCATCTTGCCCATGAGGCACGGTTCGCAAGTACCAAGTGATTCATAATCAAGTGGTTCCAAAAGTCCATCAGTATGGAGTTTCTTCATGCGCTTTACACCGATATGACCTAAACGGCAGTGCCACAAATAAGTTGCACTATCATTATCAACTCTGCATCTTTTGGCTTCAACATTATGAATATGTGTGTTACTACTATCGAGATTCAATAAGAATAGACCACTCTTCAAGGGTGCATGACCATAAAAGATATTACTCATATAAATAGAACAACCATTATTCTCTGATTTAAATGAATAACCGTCTCGCATCAAACAAGATCCAGATATAATGTTCATGCTTAACGCTGGCACCAAATAACAATTATTTAGGTCTAATATTAATCCTGAAGGTAGATGTAGAGGTAGCCTGCCGACTGCGATCACATCGACTTTGGAACCGTTTCCCACGTGCATCGTCACCTCGTCCTTAGCCAATCTTCGCTTAGTCCGTAGTCCCTGTTTCCAGTTGCAAATATTAGCAACAGAACCAGTATCAAATACCCAGGTGCTACTGCGAGCATTAGTAAGGTACACATCAATAACATGTATATCACATATACCTTTGTTCACCTTGCCATCCTTCTTATCCGCCAAATACTTGGGACAGTTTAGATTCCAGTGACCAGTCTGCTTGCAGTAGAAGCACTCAGTTTCAGGCTTAGGTCCAAACTTGGGTTTCTTCTCTTGAGCAGCAACTTGCTTGCTGTTCTTCTTGAAGTTCCCCTTCTTCTTCCCTTTGCCCTTTTTCTTGAAACTAGTGGTCTTGTTGACCATCAACACTTGATGCTCCTTTTTGATTTCTACCTCCGCAGCTTTCAGCATTGTGAAGAGCTCGGGAATAGTCTTATTCATCCCTTGCATATTATAGTTCATCACGAAGCTCTTGTAGCTTGGTGGCAGTGATTGGAGAATTCTGTCCATGACGCAATCATCTGGAAGATTAACTCCCATTTGAATCAAGTGATTATTATACCCAGACATTTTGAGTATATGCTCACTGACAGAACTGTTCTCCTCCATCTTGCAGCTATAGAACTTATTGGAGACTTCATATCTCTCAATCCGAGAATTTGCTTGAAATATTAACTTCAACTCCTGGAACATCTCATATGCTCCATGACGTTCAAAACGTCGTTGAAGTCCCGGTTCTAAGCCGTAAAGCATGGCACACTGAACTATCGAGTAGTCATCAGCTTTGCTCTGCCAGACATTCACAACATCTGGTGTTGCTCCAGCAGCAGGCCTGGCACCCAGCGGTGCTTCCAGGACATAATTCTTCTATGCAGCAATGAGGATAATCCTCAAGTTACGGACCTAGTCCGTGTAATTGCTACCATCATCTTTCAACTTTGCTTTCTCAAGGAACGCATTAAAATTCAATGGGACAACAGCACGGGCCATTTATCTACAATCATACATAAACAAGCAAGATACTATCAGGTACTAAGTTCATGATAATTTTAAGTTCAATTAATCATATTACTTAAAGAACTCCCACTTAGATAGACATCCCTCTAATCCTCTAAGTGATTACGTGATCCAAATCAACTAAACCATGTCCGATCATCTAGTGAGATGGAGTAGTTTCATTGGTGAACATCACTATGTTGATCATATCTACTATATGATTCACGCTCGACCTTTCGGTCTCCATGTTCCGAGGCCATATCTATATATGCTTGGCTCGTCAAGTATAACCTGAGTATTCCGTGTGTGCAACTGTTTTGCACCCGTTGTATTTGAACGTAGAGCCTATCACACCCGATCATCACGTGGTGTCTCAGCATGAAGAACTTTCACAATGGTGCATACTCAGGGAGAACACTTCTTGATAATTTAGTGAGAGATCGTCTTATAATGCTATCGTCAATCAAAGCAAGATAAGATGCATAAAAGATAAACATCACATGCAATCAATATAAGTGTATGGCCATCATCATCTTGTGCTTGTGATCTCCATCTCTGAAGCACCGCCATGATCACCATCGTCACCGGCGCGACACCTTGATCTCCATCGTAGCATCGTCGTCGTCTCGCCAATCTTATGCTTCCACGACTATCGCTACCGCTTAGTGATAAAGTAACGCATTACAGCGCGATTGCATTGCATACAATAAAGCGACAACCATATGGCTCCTGCCAGTTGCCGATAACTCGGTTACAAAACATGATCATCTCATACAATAAAATTTAGCATCATGTCTTGACCATATCACATCACAACATGCCCTGTAAAAACAAGTTAGACGTCCTCTACTTTGTTGTTGCATGTTTTACTTGGCTGCTACGGGCTTAAGCAAGAACCAATCTTACCTACGCATCAAAACCACAACGATAGCTTGTCAAGTTGGTGTTGTTTTAACCTTCGCAAGGACCGGGCGTAGCCACACTCGGTTCAAATAAAGTTGGAGAAACTTTCACCCGCAAGCCACCTATGTGCAAAGCACGTCGGGAGAACCGGTCTCGCGTAAGCGTACGCGTAATGTCGGTCCGGGCTTCTTCGTCCAACAATACCTCCGAACCAAAGTATGACATGCTGGTAAGCAGTATGACTTATATCGCCCACAACTCACTTGTGTTCTACTCGTGCATATAAATCAACATATAAAACCTAGGCTCGGATGCCACTGTTGGGTTTCGTAGTAATTTCAAAAAAATTCCTACGCACACGCAAGATCATGGTGATGCATAGCAACGAGAGGGGGAGAGTGTGATCTACGTACCCTTGTAGATCGACAACGGAAGCGTTTGGTTGATGTAGTCGTACGTCTCCACGGCCCGACCGATCAAGCACCGAAACTACGGCACCTCCGAGTTCTAGCACACGTTCAGCTCGATGACGATCCCCGGACTCCGATCCAGCAAAGTGTTGGGGAAGAGTTCCGTCAGCACGACGGCGTGGTGACGATCTTAATGTACTACTGTCGCAGGGCTTCGCCTAAGCACGGCTACAATATTATCAAGGACTATGGTGGAAGGGGGCACCGCACACGGCTAAGAATATGATCACGTGGATCAACTTGTGTCTCTAGGGGGTGCCCCTGCCTCCATATATAAAGGTTCAAGGGAGGGGGGCCGGCCGGCCAGGAGAGGCGCGCCAGGAGGAGTCCTACTCCCTCTGGTAGTAGGACTCCCCCCCTTTCCTAGTTGGAATAGGATTCGTGAGGTGGGAAAAGAGAGAGAGAGAGAAGGAGGGGGGTGTCGGCCCCCTCTCTCCTTGTCCTATTTGGACTAGGGGTGGAGGGGCATGCTCCCAGCCTTGGCTGCCTCTTCTCTTCTTCCACTAAGGTCCACTAAGGCCCATATACCTCCCGGGGGGTTCCGGTAACCTCCTGGTACTCCGGTAAAATCCCGATTTCACCCGGAACACTTCCGATATCCAAACATAGGCTTCCAATATATCAATCTTTATGTCTCGACCATTTCGAGACTCCTCGTCATGTCCGTGATCACATTCGGGACTCCGAACAACCTTCGGTACATCAAAATGCATAAACTCATAATATAACTGTCATCGTAACCTTAAGTGTGCGGACCCTACGTGTTCGAGAACAATGTAGACATGACCGAGACACGTCTCCGGTCAATAACCAATAGCGGAACCTGGATGCTCATATTGGCTCCTACATATTCTACGAAGGTCTTTTATCGGTCAGACCGCATAACAACATACAATGTTCCCTTTGTCATCGGTATGTTACTTGCCCGAGATTCGATCGTCCGTATCCCATACCTAGTTCAATCTCGTTCCCGGCAAGTCTCTTTACTCGTTCTGTAATACATCATCCCGCAACTAACTCATTAGTTGCAATGCTTGCAAGGCTTAAGTGATGTGCATTACCGAGAGGGCCCAGAGATACCTCTCCGACAATCGGAGTGACAAATCCTAATCTCGAAATACGCCAACCCAACATGTACCTTTGGAGACACCTGTAGAGCTCCTTTATAATCACCCAGTTACGTTGTGACGTTTGGTAGCACACATAGTGTTCCTCTGGCAAATGGGAGTTGCATAATCTCATAGTCATAGGAACATGTATAACTCATGAAGAAAGCAATAGCAACATACTAAACGATCGGGTGCTAAGCTAATGGAATGGGTCATGTCAATCAGATCATTCAACTAATGATGTGATCCTGTTAATCAAATGACAACTCTTTGTCCATGGTTAGGAAACATAACCATCTTTGATTAACAAGCTAGTCTAGTAGAGGCATACTAATGACATTCTGTTTGTCTATGTATTCACACATGTATCATGTTTCCGGTTTAATACAATTCTAGCATGAATAATAAACTTTTATCATGATATATAAGGAAATAAATAATAACTTTATTATTGCCTCTAGGGCATATTTCCTTCAAATATTTCCACCAAAAGGATCCATCATTCCTGCCAAGAAGGTGGGGAAGTTTTATAATATGTTTCCCAAATCAGTAAACATATGAAAAATAATAATCAATAAGGCCTTATTATGGGTGGAGATATCCAAAATTCCTAGATCAACACGTGTCTTTGGTTTTCAAACCTTTTTTCACGCAACTAAAGCAGTCCAATTTTCCCTCGAACCAAATTTCCTCCATAAGCAATTCCTGATATGCTTATTGATTTGACCCACCACAACCATTGGGAGAGATAAACAACGAATGTAGTATGTTGTAGGTGAAGAGAACACAAACTTAATGAGTTGTATTCTTCCATCATATGACAGGAAAGTAGAGTAACAAGCAATCCTTCTTGTAGTTCTCAACATGATGGGAGTGAAGTCTTCAATTTTAGTCTGTTCATGCTAAGAGGAAGACAGAAGTAACTGAAAGGAAAAGAACCCTGCTGGTAGCCAAAGAATCCCATGAATGGCATCCTTTTGCCAGAAACATTGATGCGAACCATGACACATTTGTTGTAGTTGACTTTCGGAACAGTTTTACCAACAAAGTGAGCAGCAAATTCTCAAATTTGCATTAATTAATCATCTTTGGAAGGAAATACTAGGATAGTGTCATAAGCTTATTGGATGACTAGTAAATTAGGACATGATGCAACATGCAGAAGTGCTTGAACGAGGTGGTTGTTCATGGCTTCTTTCAGATTGATTGAGAGAAATCTATTGCCAAAACAAAGATAAGGGGAAAGAGATGATCTCCTTGTCTCACCCTTTTATAGTGAAAATACTTCCCTTGAATACCGTTAAGAAGCACTGATGAGGTCCTTGGCCCAAAATCATTTACACCCACCCAATCCATTTCTGACCAAAACTCGTGGCCTCCAAACTAGGCGAAGATGGTGTTATGTTCAATTAGGTCAAATGATTTCTCAAAAGAATAATTATCTTGTGGTTCGAGTGATGACACTGATGTAAACATTCAAGTGCCCATGCCAACTAGTCTGGGTTGGATAAAAACCATATTGATTGATGTGAACGAGATGAAGAATAAATTTTGCAATATGTTGGCTAAGAGCTTGGTTATGATCTTAATAGTGCAGTTAAGCCATGAGATTGGTCTAGAGTCACTTGGATGCATTTGAGCATCTATTTTGGGGATGAGAGTAATGAAAGAGGAAATGATGTTGTGCAAATTCACTGAACCATTATAAAAATACTGAATAAGCATATAGATGCCTTTTGAAAGTATATCCTAGAAAGCTTTGATGAAGGCCCCGTTAAAGTCATCGGGGAGAGGTGCTTTATCTAAAGGTAGAAGCCTAATCACTTCATCAATTTCTTCTTTTGTGAAATGAACTTCAAGAGCTCACAGGTTCTCACATCTTCGCAGAAGAGAGATAGGATCAAACAAATCATTTTTAGTCATTGAAGTACCGAGTCTTTCTTTAAATGATCTCCACAATATAGGAACTTTTGGCTTGATGGCCATTAATTTCCTGACCTGATTCATCATGTAATGTTGAAATATGATTTCTTCTGTATTGAATGGTGGCCTTTGCATATTTTTTGTATTTTCATCTCCTAACTTAGCCCATTTGGCAATAGCTTTGTGTTTGGTGTTTCGCTCTGTAAAATGAACTAGATGATGCCACGCGCATTGCCACGAGAACCGTGTTTAAACACATGCATCAATAGGTTGTTAAAACAACTAAAACTAATAAAATACAAATGTAAGAGTGTTCCTAGTTTACATTTCAAAAACAATAAAACATAAAAAGTATGTGACAAAATGATGTATTAAAGAGAAACCTTTTGGATTCAACATAATGTGGCAAAATCTTTTAACAAAAATATGAAGCATAAACCATATATTTTTGCTCCAAGGGTCCAACACATATATCACTCCTGACCACGCAAAAATTAACGCAAAAAAATTAAATTGTGACTAACATTCATGACTTTATTCCCCCCAAAAAAGACATGCATGACTTAATGAAGTGGCATGGTTTGCATGGATAGATTATGCAAGAAGTGTGACTTATGAGTGCATATATCACACATCGGATGGCTACAGATAATTAAGGTAATGTGGAAGCACACATGTTGAAAGAAATCTAGTAGTGGGAGTACTAGATATATTTAAGTATTGCATTTATGTATGTAAACACATTGGGTCCTTGTCTCAGATGAGGTCGTCGTACATCTATCCATGGCTCAGAGCCGGCCCTCCCACAAGAAACACATCTAAACATTTATCGCTCCATCCATAAGGTAGATGGACGGCTATTCCTCCGATGCGAAAGTAATTGTGCATCATTCACATGCGTGTAGCAGCTTCAAATAGATCATATATTAATTCGCTCTCTCTCTAAAAATATAGAAAAAAGGAGATTGTGCGCCGAGATCCACCATAAAAGGTCCAAGCCATATCAAGTGAGAAGCTATACGGCTTAATTCTAACATAATTACCCTAATATAGCTGGTCTTTAATCTTTATTAAGATGTACACTTGTGAAATACTATGCAATACTCGCAAAAAAGTTTAACCACGAGCAGCAGATCATAAAACAAAGTCGATCGCGGTGCAAGTCATCTGATTCTTTGGGAACCGATCTAGCTTACTCACTTCAATATATGGAACTAAAAGTGTGATTTGTACGTATTGTCAAGATCTTTAAAACCTTACTTTGAGCACTAGTATCTATATGTAGAGAGCCATATACTCACATTTTAAATAGTATTCCTCAAGAATATCTATGCTTATGATTATAGATATTTTGACTGTAGATTTGAAAAATCATATGTGTAGATTTGAAAATCATGGATTTTGTTAATTTGACTCATGACATATTTTATAACATCAATCCTTTTATATACCAAAGGGAGTATGCAAGCCCTGATAATTTCTAAAGAATATCTGTGCATATTTTTCTATAAACGTCGAGAATAGTCAGCACGCACGCACGCAGGCATCTTTAGACCAGGAAGCCTGCAAATGATAACGACCGCCGGAGCAAAGCATCAAGCAGGAGAGCGAGCAAGGGCGTGCGTTCACATCGCTTTGGCGCTTTCAACTCCGTGCATGCGTTAATCCTTCCCGTAGCCACGAGTCAACTTCCTCCATCCATTGTTTCCTCGTCAACTCGACCATCATTCTTCTTTCCACGCTGTCAAAATGCTGAGCTGTTGCGAGTTGCGACACGTCTCAAAATTCTTCTTTTCAACGCACGAGAAGAGCTCGAGAGCGTGTGTAGATTAATGAACTGGAAATTGGAGCTGCCTGTCGTCATAGCCATGTTTAAGTATGTAATTAATTAGTTGATCAGTAGCATCATGTTACTACGACCTCGCTGCTTACCAGGGTGTATGTACTGTGACTTGTTCCAATTATTGGCCCTCAACTAATTTGACTGTGTACCTCACTGCATCACTCTCAGCAGTTAGGGCATCTCTAACAAAGACCCACAAACAAACATGGTATTTGTTCAAAAATTGACCCGGACCGATGTCCTTCAACCCTATACCTCAAATCCGCATCAAACAAAAACGTTCCCCCAAAGCCTAGCTCAACTGGTTGGGGGAGTGGTTCGAATCCTCAAGGAGGCGAATTTAGGTTCCTATTTATTCCCCCATTTATTGAGGGTCAAGTTTGATGTGTGGTGAAACCACTCATCAAAAAATATCTTGATACTCATTTAAAAAAATTCCGAGGACCATGTTTATCTTGGTACTCATACTAAAATGGCTGTATGCATCCCTAGTTGGTGCAGAGGCCGGGGAAGTGAAATTCTCTTCCATTTTACGATTGAGGGTTTGGGATGGAAGGCGGCATGGGAGGCGCACGTTGCGGCGACGGCCCCCGGCCGCCGGAGCATCAGATCTCCGCACTCCCCATACCGGAGATCCATGCTGATCCCCCATTGCACTGCCCCCCGTCTGCGCTGTCGAGTAGGGGGCGGAGGGCGCTCTAGCAGATCCGGCGGACGCTGGTCTCGCGATCCCTCACATTGCGCAGACGGAGCGCTGGAGGATTCATTTCGCCGACGAGCGCTCGTCTGATGGCTGGATCGAGGGTCGTCTTCAACATAATCCATCGTCTAGGTGGACGGGGATTATCAACTTGGACAACGATGTCCTTGACGACGATTACCTGGCGGCCGACGTTCGGATTACGGTAGGATCTTGTTTACATTTTGATATATATGATGTGCGTGTCGATTGCCGTATGCAGGAGGATCAGACGGAGGATGCGGATCTGATAGATTTGACGGATACGCCCAAAGCCGAAAGATCGGATCATCGTTTTGGAGGACGATTCTGGGTTCTTGCAGATAGCGACGATGAGGAGGAACAAGGGCCTGATCAGGGGGGGATGGAGGTTGATGATGGGGCCGGCATGGGTCAGAGCAACCCGGGGATTACGATGACGATGACGCCGCCGGAATGTTCACCGGTCACCATCCCTTACCAGAAGAGAGGGGTTCAAAGGAAGCCGGATTTACACATGAAACCGTGGCGTGGTCCGATCCCGAAGGTAAACCGCGCACATGTTACCCTTTCCGATTTCATACCGGATTCGTGGACACTAGTTACGAGGAAGAAGAACGACAAGAAGGGACAGCCGGCGAGGCCGCTGCCGATTCAGCAGCCGTCGACAGCTAGGGCGGCCAATGAAATTCAAGCGGTCAGCTGGGCATGCTTGAACGATCTGTTGGGCCAAGAGCTGGGGTGCGCGAATGCGTTGGTCGTGGGTTCTATTTGCGCTGGGTATGAGGCCCAGGCAAATTCCCAAGCCACGCATACGTACACGTATAGGCCCACAATCACACCTGCGATCAACCCCGACCTAGCATCGCTGCATGGGGCGTCAGGAAACGAGCAGCCGTTCGATCGTTCTACGCCTATTACTAGGGTTTGTCGAAGACCTAGGTTCCCATCGCTTGGAATTCGTCGGGCGGCAAGGATCTGCTGCGCGGCCGGCTCTAACTCCATGGCGGGGCGAGGAGGTCCACCGCCGGCAAAAACGGGGGCGCTGCAACCTGCTCGACCACCGGCGAGGGCTTCTGACACCCAGGAGTCTTCATGCACTGCTACACGTCATCAGGAGCAACCTCCACATAGGCCACCTGCTGCTGGCCATGGCACCGGTCGGGGTCGAGATGATGGCTACGGCAACGGAGGATACGGTGGTGCCGGTCGAGATTACGGTGGTGGTCGAGAATTTGCCGGAGATGGACATCATTATAATCGTTATGGCCAGTGGGGCGATGATGGTTATGATGCCTACGGTGAGGGCCTGCACCATGGTTCATCGTCTGGTGGTGGCTGAGGTTTTGGATGGAATAATGGCAACGGACCAGGGCGTGGATTCCAAGGACCGCCGGGAAATTTTGTTGAAGGAGTAGCTGGACCATTTCGCAACCAGGGAGGGCATCGTTGTCGGTGTCAAAACCGGCGGATCTCGGGTAGGGGGTCCCGAACTATGCGTCTAGGCCAGATGGTAACAGGAGGCAAGGGACACGAAGTTTTACCCAGGTTCGGGCCCTCTCGATGGAGGTAAAACCCTACGTCATGCTTGATTAATATTGATGATATGGATAGTACAAGAGTAGATCTACCATGAGATCAGAGAGGCTAAACCCTAGAAGCTAGCCTATGGTATGATTGTTGATGTGTATGTTGTCCTACGGACTAAAACCCCCCGGTTTATATAGACACCGGAGAGGGTTAGGGTTACATAGAGTCGGTTACAATGGTAGGAGATATGAACATCCGTATCGCCAAGCTTGCCTCCCACGCCAAGGAAAGTCCCTTCCAGACACGGGACGGAGTCTTCAATCTTGTATCTTCATAGTCCAGGAGTCCGGCTGAAGGTATAGTTCGGCTATCCGAACACCCCCTAATCCAGGACTCCCTCAGTAGCCCCTGAACCAAGCTTCAATGACGACGAGTCCGGCGCGCAGATTGTCTTCGGCATTGCAAGGCGGGTTCCTCCTCCAAGTACTTTATAGAAGATTTTAAACACAAAGATAGTGTCCAGCTCTGCAAAATAAGTTTTCCACATATTGCCATAGAGAGAATAATATTTACACAAATCTAATCTGCTGACGTATTCCGTAGTGTGACACACCACGGCCAAGCTTTTATCCGAGTCGTTTCATTATCCCACCTCAGCGCGTCAGGCGGGGCGGTTTCTTTGGCACGTCTTGTCAAAGCAGAGATCGTGTCCCCTTATTCCGGGATTCTCATTAATACGGGCGTGGGTAACCCAACCACGCCTTTGATTACGGCGCTTGGAGATAAACGAGTTTTACCAGGATGGTGGGGACATGTAGTTGCGTCCACCCATATAAGGGGATAAGGATCCACCTTTTCACCCACGCCTTCTTCCTCCTTTGCCTATCCATTCTTCCGCACTCGAGCTTCAGTGCCCAAGTCCGCACTACCACCTCAACCTTCTCCAGTCATGTCCGGAGCGGGAGGCAAGTGGATGGTCTCCTCCGTCATGGAGGGACACATCAAAAAGCCGAGGAAGGCCGGATATCTGGCTAGCGACATCGTGCACCGGCTTCCCGAAAAGGGGCAGCTCATCCCCACTCCTAGGCCCCATGAGAGGGTGGTATTCCTCCCTCATTTCCTCCATAGACTGGGCTTCCCTCTGCATCCATTTGTCCGGGGACTTATGTTCTACTACGGCCCGGATTTCCATGATCTGGCCCCGAACTTTGTCCTCAACATCTCGGCGTTTATCGTCGTGTGCGAGGTGTTCCTCCGCATCCGCCCCCATTTCGGCCTATGGGCTTAAGACTTTCAATGTCAAGCCAAAGGTGGTGCGCGGCAGCCAGGCAGAGTGCGGCGGTGCCATGGTTGGCAAGATGGCCAACGTCCTGTGGCTCGAGGGCTCCTTTGTGGAGACCCTGAAGGGGTGGCAATCATGGTGGTTTTACATCACCGAGCCGCGCGACGCCGAATGGGTTGCACCCCCTGAGTTTCGATCCGGCCCCCCTACGCGGCTCACCTCCTGGAAGGAGACAGTCCTGTCTTGGGGTAAAGAAGGAGAGCTGACCGGACTCCAAACATGCATCCAAACCCTGGTGGACAAGAAGCTCAAGCTTGTCAACGTAGTCCAGGTTATGCTCATCCGCCTGATCCTCCCGTGTTAACGATGGGCCTTCAACCTGTGGGAGTTCGACCCGGCGCAGCATCAAACTCTAAACAGGCTCTTCGACACGACGTACGAAGATTCCTGGAGGATGCTTTTCAAAGGCGCCGAGGCTCCCGCATCCGCTACCGAGGATCGTTGATTCAGTACTCAGCATCACGCTCATGCGGTAAGCTATTTTTGTCCTTTTACAGGGTATCAGTTTTTCATAGCTTGACTCTATGCGGGATCTAAGCTCCCTTATCTTTGACAGGATTGGGAGGTGACGTCTGGACAGATCAACTGTCCGGCTCCTTTTCCCGAAGGCCCAGCGGACGCTTGCTTGGCGAAGCTGCTGGTTCCGGCGCCCTATGTGGTGCCTGAGAAGAAGGCCACGAAAAGGGCCACGGGGACTCGAAAGAGTGCCCGGCGCCAGGAGGTGTCGGATTCATCATCCGACGGTCCCGAAGCGCCTTCCTCTCGTGAAGACGAGGAGGAAGAAGAAGAGACCTCTCCCCCTCCAGCGGGAGGAGAGAAGAAAAGGAAGGCCACCCTCTCTGAGGAGGCCGGAGGGTCCAAGAAGGGGAAAACCCTTCCTCCGGACTACTCCAACGACGCCGACGACGGCGCAGAGGAGTGGCAGCCTAGGGCCAAGCCCCTGGCAAAATCGTAAGTATCCAGATATCGGAGTAATTCATACTATTCGTTTATTGCATAGCTTTCCCTTATGTCAAATATGCTTATGCAGCCCACCCAAAGACCGGCTCGATGCGTCGTCGAGCGACTCACTGGACTCGCCGGATGTGAACTCGCTTCCGACGGCTTCCTCCCCCCGCCCTATGGACGACACCGAGGTGTTGTCCCAACAGGTACCAAGCAGGGAGGAGGTGGTCCCGGAGGCGCCGCAAGGCGACCTCCCGGACTCCAGGAGTAAAGGGGATGAAACCCCCGAGGGCTCCAAGTCCGGCTCTAGGCCGGACACCGCTCCGGAACCTTCAAGGGTTCCGGAGTCCGGCGGGGGACCTCCTTCCAAGAGGAGCAAGTCCACCGTGCCGGCGACCCCCGTCCACCCAGAGGCGCCGGACAATATGTTGGAGGCACTCCAAGGCGCCTCCATCGACGAGGAGCACCGCACTATTATGAGTGCGGTGGTCCAGAAGGTTCAGTCCGCCAAGAGCGGACTGACTGAAGCTTGTACTAGCCTTTTGACAGGCTTTGAGGTAAGTAAATAATGTGTAAATAATATTACCGCATAGACAGTAGCCCTTGATGCTCTGTTGGGCGTTCGGGAAGAAAAGCCGAATAGAGGATCAAAAAATTCACAGGAGTCTAAAAAAAGGAGTCAATATGCGTGTGCAGGCTTCTCTGCTGGCGTCCGCCGTACTCACTGCGGAAGTGGACACGCTGAAGCAGAGCCTCGAGAAGTCCGAGCAAGAGCTCGGGCGTGCCAAGAAGCAGCTCGAGGAGAAGGAAGGTAAGAAATACCTTGGTTGAATATGTATATAAAAAGGTGCAATTGCAAGAAATGACAGGATTAACATGGCTATTGTAGGGGCCACATCTGAGGTGGCGACCCTTAAGCAAGCGCTGCTCGAGGCCGAGAAGAGTGCGGCCGCGGAGCGCATCGAGCGGGAGAGGTATGAGGCCGAGGTTGGCAAGGTGCGGCAAGAGCTCCAGGTTCTCATGAAGAAACATGAGAGTTTGGAGATTGACTCGAAGACGCGAGCGTCCGAGCTCGCGGCGGCTATTGAAAATGCCAAGGCTGCCAAGGCTGAATCCCAGAAGACCCTCCAGGAGTTGGATGAGGTGAAGAAAATAGCGGCGGGTAAGGCATTCTTTATGAAAAGTAAACACATAAACGTGAGTTACTTGATACTTACCCGAATCCGGAGCTCTCCAGGGGCATTTGCAGATCTTCCCCGGAGTTTATCCGATGCCGCCGCATTCTATCGAGCCGAGGAGGGCAGCTCGACGGAGAAGGTGTTCTGGTCTCAGTATGCTGAGGCCGGACACCCCGTGCCCCTGAGCGACCAGCTGAAGCAACTGGTCGAGCTCCACAAGGCGGCCGAACAGGCCATGAAGGGCCTCCTAGTTCGGCTGTGGCCTAGAGAGGCTCTGCCTGGGAGCTATTTCGGGCTGGTGCGGCGGCTGGTGGAGGCCTGTCCAAGGCTCGAAGTCATCAAGCGCTCCGTCTGTATTGAAGGTGCCCGTAGGGCCTTTGCCCGCTCTAAGGTGCACTGGGGCAGGCTGGATGCGGAGAAGCTTGTGAAGGACGGGCCACCAGCGGGGAAAGAGCATCGCAAGCCCGAAAATTATTATAAGGATGTTCTGAAGGGTGCCCGCCTTGTGGCGGATGAATGTACTAGGGATGTAATTTTTGAGTAAAACTCACTCGTTTTTGTCCTGTGCACTGAAAACTTGTTCATATGCGCTGAGCAATGCTGCTTGAATTTAAAGTATTACCTTCTGTGCGGCTGTTTATCAATACTGAGAGATGGCGAGTCGTCGGCTTCTGCCCCCTTGCCACTAGTGCTGGGGTGTTCGGGGATAAATCTGGGCGCTCTTTTTCCCATGTTTGGGTCCTTCGAGGGAGGCGCTCAGCCCAACGAATGAGGCAATCGGACTATAATGCGTGAACACTCTCACTTAGCCATAGAATTCTATAATTTTAAATTTCGGCGAAGCCCCTAGTATTAGGAAGACCGAGTTCGGGGCGCTATCCACGCCATGGCCGGACAGAGCCGACTCGTCGCCCTAAGCGGCATAAGTCTTTAGGGACTCGAGAAAAAAACCTCTCGAACAGCGACCAGCTCTCGCTTCATCATGATAGTCAGTTTTAGCTTTCTCCACTGAGGTGCTCGGCCCAGCTCAACTGGGGCACAATCGCAGTGGTTCTCCTAGTGCTACCTTAGCCGATATAGAGGAACGTAAGGCACCAAAACATAGGAGCCGGGCAAACTCAACTATTGACCCAAGACATGATTCGGAGCCGATGCATATAATGCTATAAGTTCGGGGTGCCGCACTTGTGAAAGTGTCCGGACTTCTCACACCATATTGAGGGGTGCTAAAAGCCCCTGGCGTATTTTGGCCGTACCAAGTTGTACGGGTGCAACATGTCGTTAAGGAACATTTATTTATAAAAAAGATAGTGCAAAAATAGACAAAAGCTATGCATTGTTTATTAAAAATAGCTGCGATCAAAGTAGAACGATACAAGTAATGCGATAAACAAAAAGTTGGACTATTTAACATGTCTGCTCCAGGGGCAAGCTGCGGAATAGTATGCGAAACAGGTATACTGCTCGTGATAGAGACCACCTGGGATTTCCGTAATGCGGCATGGCTTGTCTGCTTCCCTAGTTCTTGCATCGTTTGTGCGGCAATTGAACTGCCGAACAGGCCTTCCGAAGAGTAGAGTCCTGGAAGTAAGAGAAAAGTAAAAAATCGGCAGCCCCTGGTGCGGTTGAAGCCGTGTTTTGGGCGTGCCGTGATGGTGCCCCTCCCCTATGCCCATGGTATTTCTAGAGCGTAATTATGTATGTGAAGTACTGGCGTCGCCTTTTTGCTAGGGTTGGGGTTGGCGCCGTATTGCTACGCCTGCTTGGAACGTGCCAGGCGGTCTTGTTGTAGGTTACTCTGGGCGCGCTTGACGGTGTTCGGACGTTTAATGGCCGGACTGGAGAACTGCCTGGAGAGGCTGCTTTGTACTTCCGCTGCAAGGGCCGCCGTGTGCTTCTCCATTTGGAGGGAGCGTTCGGTGTTTCCATTGACCGTAATTACTCCACGAGGGCCTGGCATCTTGAGCTTAAGGTGTGCGTAGTGCGGTACCGCATTGAATTTGGCGAATGCGGTTCGTCCGAGCAGTGCATGATAGCCACTGCGGAATGGGACTATGTCGAAGACCAATTCCTCGCTTCGGAAATTATCCGGGGATCTGAAGACCACTTCAAGTGTGACTGAGCCTGTACAGTTGGCCTCTACACCTAGTATTACGCCTTTAAAGGTCGTTTTGGTGGGCTTAATCCTCGAGGGATCGATGCCCATTTTTCGCACTGTATCCTGGTAAAGCAGGTTCAGGCTGATGCCGCCGTCCATGAGGGCTCTAGTGAGATGAAATCTGTCAATAATTGGGTCTAGAACCAATGCGGCAAATCCGCCATGACGGATGCTAGTGGGATGGTCTCTTCGATCAAAGGTGATCGGGCAGGAGGACCATGGGTTGAACTTTGGGGCGACTGGCTCTACCGCGTATACGTCCCTTAACGCGCGCTTCCGCTCCCTTTTTGGGACGTGGGTGGCGTATATCATGTTCACCGTCCGCACTTGTGGGGGAAAACCCTTCTGTCCATTGTTGTTCAGCGGCCGGGGCTCCTCGTCGTCATCGCTATGCAGCCCCTTGTCTTCATTGTCGGCGCTTAACTTGCCTGCCTGCTTGAACACCCAACAATCCCTGTTGGTGTGATTGGCCGGCTTTTCAGGGGTGCCATGTATTTGGCACAAGCGGTCGAGTATTCGGTCCAAGTTGGACGGGCCCCTAGGATTCCTTTTGAATGGCTTTTTCCGCTGACCGGATTTAGAGCCTCTGAATCCGGCATTAACTGCCGTATCCTCAAGATTGTCGTCGTTAATGCGGCGCTTCTGCTTGTTGCGACGCGACCTGCCACTAATGTCCCTGGTGTCCGAACTACCAGGGTTCTTGGTCATATTGTTGCTACGAGAAAGCCAGCTGTCTTCTCCTGCGCAAAAGCAGGTCATGAGTGTCGTGAGTGCTGCCATAGATTTCGGCTTTTCCTGTCCAAGGTGCCGGGCCAGCCAGTCGTCACGGATATTGTGCTTGAAGGCTGCTAGGGCCTCAGCGTCCGGACAGTCGACTATTTGATTTTTCTTTGTTAGGAACCGTGTCCAGAATTGCCTGGCCGATTCCTCTGGCTGCTGAATTACGTGACTTAGGTCAGCGGCGTCTAGGGGTCGCACATAAGTGCCCTGGAAATTGTCGAGGAATGCGGCTTCCAGGTCCTCCCAACAACTGATTGATCATGTTGGCAAGCTGTTGAGCCAATGCCGAGCTGGTCCTTTAAGCTTGAGTGGGAGGTATTTGATGGCGTGAAAATCGTCGCCGCGGGCCAGGTGGATATGAAGGAGATAATCCTCGATCCATACCGTAGGGTCTGTTGTGCCAAAATATGATTCAATGTTTACGGGTTTGAAACCCTTGGGGATTTGATGATCCATTATTTCGTCTATAAAGCACAGTGGGTGTGCGGCGCCTCTGTACAGGGCGATATCATGACGTAGCTCCAATGAGTTTTGTCTACTGTGCTCGGCCCTGCCGAATATGTGGCCGGCGTAACGGTTACCATCTCGAGTCGTGGGGTGCCCACGCGATCCATAGATCGATCGTGTTTGCCTTGCCTTGTCTTCCAACATGTCTCGTAAGTCCGGCGCATATTCCTGTGCCTTGGTACGGGGTGCGGCTTGAGTGGAGGGCTGGGAGGCCTCTCTGTCGAGGCCACGAGGTGGCCGTTCGGCCACATCAAGTGCTTCCTCCTCTAATTGGGGTAGCAACCTGCGCTTCGGGTAACTCTTGGAGGGGCGTTCGAGTTTATGCTCTTCGGCCGCAAGGACTTCGGTCCATCTGTCAACCAGCAAATCTTGATTAGCTCGGAGCTGTTGCTGTTTTTTCTTGAGGCTTCTTGCCGTGGCCATAAGCCTGCATTGGAAACGCTTTTGCTCAACGGGATCCTCTGGCACGACAAATTCATCGTCGTCGAGGCTTGCCTCGTCTTCAGAGGGAGGCATATAAATATCGTCCTCGACCTCTCTGTTTGCCGCTCTCTGATGAGGGCTGGTTTCTCCATCCTCCTGTGCTAAACCTTGCTGGAGGGGGTTTTCTTCGGCACTTTCCGGAGTATTATTATCTCCCGTGCTGGAATCACCGTTTTTGTGTTGGCGGGATTTTGAGCTGCGCCGCTGACGCAGGCGCTTGGGCTGTTTCTTGGAGGGGTCATCCTCCGCTGTTCCATCGCCCTCTCCCTCTTTTGGGGTGTCCACCATGTATATGTCATATGACTAGGTGGCTTTCCA
Source organism: Triticum dicoccoides (assembly GCF_002162155.2). Taxonomy (NCBI): domain Eukaryota; kingdom Viridiplantae; phylum Streptophyta; class Magnoliopsida; order Poales; family Poaceae; genus Triticum; species Triticum dicoccoides. Next base: position 477,709,620 of record NC_041386.1, on the reverse strand, counting down.
GGGCCTAGTAGGCGCTGGTTCTTCATCATCTCCTTCATCGGCGTCCATACCATCGATGTCTTCGGAGTCGAAGTCGAGCATGTCGGTTAAGTCGTCAACAGTGGCTACAAAGTGGGTGGTGGGTGGGTTTTGAATTTCTTCATCGTCCGTACCCCAACCTTGCTGACCGTAGTCCGGCCAGGGCTCTCCTGATAAAGAGACAGACTTCAGTGACTTCAGGATATCGCCGAAAGGCAAGTGCTGAAAGACGTGCGCGGCCGTGAACTCCATGATCACCGCCCAATTGGATTCGATCGGCAGGGGCGCGGAGGGTTCAGAGTCCGGAGAAGAATCCGGCTCCATGGAGTCACGAGTCTCGTAGAGTACGGGGCTGGTGTTCGTCTCAACCGCCGTTGGGATCACAGCCCCCGAGGTGGCGTCCAACCGCCCATCCTCGATCGGCACGGTTGGCTCCGAACTAAGGGTCGGAGCCGATGCGGGTGCGGCCTCCAGGGCACTGTTCGGCGGCAGAGCTAGATCATGCTCGCCGTGACAGTGCGGCGCGCTTGGCGGTGGTTCCAATCCACCAAAGATCAAGTCCCCGCGGATGTCAGCCGTGTAGTTTAAATTTCCGAATCTGACCTGACGGCCAGGGGCGTAGCTTTCAATCTGCTCTAGATGGCCAAGTGAATTAGCCCGCAGTGCGAAGCCGCCAAAGATAAAAATCTGTCCGGGGAGGAAGGTCTCACCCTGGACTGCATCTCCATTGATGATCGTAGGAGCCATCGGGCCTGACGGCGACGGCACAGAGGAACTCTCAATGAAAGCACCAATGTTGGTGTCAAAACCGGCGGATCTCGGGTAGGGGGTCCCGAACTGTGCGTCTAGGCCGGATGGTAACAGGAGGCAAGGGACACGAAGTTTTACCCAGGTTCGGGCCCTCTCAATGGAGATAAAACCCTACGTCCTGCTTGATTAATATTGATGATATGCATAGTACAAGAGTAGATCTACCAAGAGATCAGAGAGGCTAAACCCTAGAAGCTAGCCTATGGTATGATTGTTGATGTGTATGTTGTCCTACGGACTAAAACCCCCCGGTTTATATAGACACCGGAGAGGGTTAGGGTTACATAGAGTCGGTTACAATGGTAGGAGATCTGAACATCCGTATCGCCAAGCTTGCCTCCCACGCCAAGGAAAGTCCCTTCCGGACACGGGACGGAGTCTTCAATCTTGTATCTTCATAGTCCAGGAGTCCGGCTGAAGGTATAGTTCGACTATCTGAACACCCCCTAATCCAGGACTCCCTCAATTGTTTTTGTGGAGGGAGAGGTTGGGGACGACGCCCGCCACCGCCACGACCCCATACTCCACCGCAGGCCGATCCTGCTCGCGACACCACTGCAGAGGCAGCGGCTGCTACGCCCGCGGTGTTACCAGCAGCCGCCAAGGACGCGGTTCAGGCCTTCGTGGCGGTGAAGGTGTCAGATGCCGGATCGGGGCATGTCAATGCAAAAGATGGTGGTTCTGACAAGGGTACTGACAAGGCCGAGGGTGAAAAGATATCCAAATGGGCAATCAAGAAGAAGAAATTGACGTGTTACAGATGTGGTGAGCCAGCACACTTCGTGGAGGATTGCACTACGGAGTTAGGCGATTACTGTCAGAAGGCTAAACATGCAATCGGTGAATGTCCTTTGTTGTCTGGACCCAAACCGGTAGTCACCATATATGGAGTTTGTTGCAAAGAGCTAATGTCTTTCGAGTCTCCGGAAGTAACATCGTCGTTTCAGGCTATTGAGGGCTCTTATCTAGGAGTAGTTAAGGTGACTAATGGGGTGATGACAAAGGCTAGATTATTCAGCTCCTACGTGAGTTGGCACCGGGAAATTTCCAGTGGAACCTTGGTAGGCTGGAGAACTAGATATACAAGGTAGAATTTCCAACTAAGGAGGATCAACTTCGTATTCTTAAGTTTGCATGTGCAGGGTTCCTAGCACTAACATTATTCTCGAGTTTGACGAGTGGAAACAAAACGAACCACAGGGAGTACCTTTGGAAAAGGCTTGGGTCTGCTTCTTGGGTGCGCCATCTAAGCCGTTAAATCATTTTCTCGTCACTTGGAGTTTGGGGTCTCTGATTGGTAAGACGGAGAAGGTTGATATGCCCTTTACGCGTGCTAATGGTGTGGCGAGGTTGATGGTCAGTGTCATCAGTATTGACTTGTTACCCGACACGGTTCCATGGACTCATGAGGGAATTACATATAGTCTAGAACTTGAGATTGAGGACACACCAGTAGATGATGGGACTGACGAGCATCAGGACATGGATACATCTGATGGAGATTGAGCACCGGATAACCAGAACAAGGAATCTGAGGACACATCTAGGGACTCGGCCAAGAAACACACTCCGCAGCCTCATAAATCCGATAAGGCGGCTAAGGGGCCGTCGATAGCTGGAACACCGACGAACACTTTGCGTTTTGGCTCTTTTAATGCTCATTCGGCTCCTAGTCGCTTGTGGAGCATGAGGGTAGAGGCGGATGATCCGATGGAGTCACAATTGCCGTCACTGTTGGAGGCTGCCGTGGTGACATTGCAAACGATTGAATCCGATGGGAGGGGTCGGCCGGAGGATATCATATCTCCCACACCATCTCCTCGTCGTGATGCCACCCCATTGGCGAAGTCGGGAGAGGTGCTGCCAGCTGCATCGGTTCCCAGCTGCTCTAGCAGGCGAGTTCGGGATCTGGAAGGCCGGGGCACCCTTTTGGTCAATGCACAAAGCGCCTCGCCGAAATACCATGGGCAAGGAACCGGGTTGGGAGAGGCCCCAATCTCACCGAAGAAATATGAGCAGGGTACTGTGATGGGTCAGGGACGTGGGCAGGAGGCCTTCACCCTAACCACGATGTCTCTAGTTTGCGTCGACGGCCACAAGAGGGCAGCTGAGCAGGAGGCTCCGCAACCTCTTCCTTCGCTGGTGCTGAATGGTGCTGCTCCTCCCGCGCACATCTCTACACCAACCTCGATGGGTGTGTGTGCCACTACGGGAGTTCCTGCTCGGGAGAGGACTATGGACGAGATTATCGCTTTTGGTGGGATCAAAGATTCGGTGACGGCTGGCAGGCGTGTCAGTGATCGGATCCAAGATCAACCAGACGCGGACGACCTGCAGTTGGGGCGTGCCATGAGGGCGGCCAAACTTCGAGATGTCGAGGCAACTACAGGTATGTCGGTAAATAAGAGTTCTTCCATTTTACATTTTTCAGAGCATGATATTTTAGATAAAGCCAACAACATAGGAGTTTCTTTGGGATCGGACGCAAAGGAAGTTGCAAAATCGATTAATGACCTTTTAGACTTAGAAGCAGAGCGGGCCTCTGATATTATTCGAAATTTGGCGGCCGTTAAGTCAATGAATAATGATGAAGTGAATCAATTAGGAATTTCGGCTATACAAAATTTATGTGATAATCTAATGCCACCCTCGGAGATCGATGGGGACCTACTAGGTTCGTACACTGAGGACAGTGTAGAACTTATGCCGGCGGCAGATTATATCCCCAGTCACCCTGTGGACGTAGGTACGTCAAATATAGAGGGTAAACCCAAAGGGTCCTAGAGAAGGAAGATATATCCAACTTCGGCTGTTCAGAGGAGTACTAGGATTAAACTTAAAAAGAAATTCCACGATGACCTATGAGAGGAATCTTTTGGAATAGCAGAGGTCTAGCTGACTTGGCTAAAAGAAGGTTCCTTGCAGATACATCGGTAGAACACAAGCTCGATTTTATTGCACTACTCCAAACCGGTAGAGATAATTTTACCTCACAATTCCTCGGAACTCTGTCTGGTGGAATTGATTTCGACTGGCACTATCTACCCCCTAGAGGAAGATCCGGTGGGATCTTACTAGGGGTTAGATGTGAAACACTTGAGGTGCTAAATGTGGTCAGGGGAGATTTTGCGGTTAAGTTTCGGGTGAGATCAAAGTTAGATGGCTTTCGTTGGTCGCTTGTCGCAGTGTATGGAGCAGCCCTACCCGAACTCAAACCCGATTTCCTAGCTGACTTAGTCAGGATATGTGGAGATGAAAATCTTCCCATCTTAGTTGGTGGAGATTTTAATATTATACAGAGGCAAGATGAGAAGAACAACGATAACTTCGATGGGCGATGGTCCCTTATGTTTAATATGATCATCGAAAGCCTCAATTTGAGGGAGATTGAGCTTACTGGAAGACAATACACTTGGGCTAATTCGCTACCTATTCCGACTTATGAGAAGTTGGATCGGGTTCTGGCTAGTATTGAATGGGAATAGAAATACCCATTGGTGTCGGTTCATGCGATGCAGAGGGCAGTCTCAGACCACACACCGTTATTCGTGGACTCGGGAGAGGCAACCCATACCGGTAATAAGAATTTGTTTTCTTTCAAACTAAGCTGGTTTCAAAAAGAAAACTTTTTGGCCATCATTGCACGTGAATGGTCAAAGCCTATTGCTGGACAAACAAGCATGGAGAGATGGCAGGACGAGACCCGTCATCTAAGACAATTTCTTAGGGGTTGGGCAAGGAACAAGAGTGGCATTTACAAAAAGGAGAAAGAAAGGCTCCTTCAATTAATTGATTCCCTGGACATTAAAGCAGAGGGGACACTGCTAGACGTAAATGAATAGGCCATGAAATCTGAAGCAGAACAAAGCCTGCGAGTCCTTATGAGAGAAGAGGAACTCAAATGGGCATTACGGGCTAAGACTCTCAAGGTTGTTCATGGAGACGGCAATACACAATTCTTTCATATGATTGCAAATGGCAAACACAGAAAGAAGAAAATAATTCAGCTCGAGCAAGATGAAGGAACCATTGTAGGTCATGAAAACCTTAAACTATATATCTCCAATTACTATAAACAATTATTCGGGCCACCGGCTGAGAGCACGGTGTCCATGAATGAGTCTGATACTGGAGATATTCCTCAGCTCATGACAGAACAGAATGAGTTCCTAACTACGCCTTTCACTGAAAAGGAAGTTCTGGATGCCATAACACAAATGAAACCGAATAAAGCACCGGGACCAGACGGGTTTCCTGCGGAGTTTTATAAGAAATGTTGGCATATCATTAAAGATGAAGTGATGCCTATGTTCCATGATTTGTTTAATGGGCATCTAGAACTGTTCCATATAAACTTTGGTACGATTACTCTATTACCAAGAAAGAAGGGGCGATTCATATCGAGCAATTTAGGCCGATATGTCTCTTAAACATGAGTTTCAAGATATTCATGAAGGTGGGGAAAAATCGGCTGACGTAGATCGCCCATTCTGTGGTTCAAGAGAGTCAGACGGCCTTCATGCCTGGTAGACACATCCTAGAGGGGGTAGTGGTTCTACATGAAACGATCCACGAACTCCATTCAAAGAAACTAGATGGGGTTATCTTTAAAGTGGATTTCGAAAAGGCTTATGATAAAGTGAAATGGACATTTCTTCAGCAAGCTATGCGCAAGAAAGGTTTTTCTGAAGCTTGGAGGAGCCAAGTGGATTCTCTTGTCCAAAAAGGTAGTGTCGGTATTAAGGTTAATGATGATATAGGCCACTATTTTCAGACGCACAAAGGGTTGACGCAAGGGGATTCGATGTCTCCGCTCTTGTTTAATATAGTGGCAGATATGTTGACCGTGCTTATTTGCAGGGCTAAGGATATTGGCCTAGTAGATGGTTTAGTTCCCCATCTGGTGGATGGTGGAGTATCGATTCTACAATACGCAGACGACACTATTATATTCATGGAGCATGATGTTGCAAAAGCTCGGAATATGAAATTGGTTTTATGTCTCTTTGAGCAATTATCGGGACTAAAAATAAACTTTAACAAAAGTGAGTTATTTTGCTTTGGTAGGGCCAAAGATGAGCAAGATACTTACAAAAATTTGTTCAGTTGTGAACTAGGGTCAATGCCTTTTAGCTATTTGGGCATACATATTCATCATCGGAAATTATCCATTAAGGAGTGGAAGTGCATTGAGGATCAAATTGAAAAGAAGCTAAGTTGTTGGAAAGGCAAGTTAATATCCTATGGTGGTCGACTAGTACTCATTAACTCTGTCTTGACAAGTATGCCGATGTTTCTGCTCCCCTTTTTTGAGGTACCTAAAGGGGTACGAAGGAGACTAGACTTCTTCCGATCTCGATTCTTCTGGCAGTCTGATGAGGCCAAGAAGAAATACCGCTTAGCTCCCTGGGATATATTATGTCGACCTAAGGATCAGGGGGGTCTCGGCATTGAGAACCTAGAGATCAAGAATAAATGTCTATTGAGCAAATGGCTTTTCAGGCTTTCGGTAGTGAACGATGGGATGTGGGCACAAATTTTACGAAACAAATATCTATAGTCCAAAACTCTAGCACAAGTTAATGCGAGGTCATCCGATTCGCCTTTCTGGAAGGGCCTAATGAGAACTAAAGACTTATTCTTTCATAGAACCAAATTCACTATTGGCAATGGGATGTCAACACGATTTTGGGAGGATACATGGCTAGGGGAGACGCCCTTAGCCGTTCAATATCCAAGTATATATAATATTATCCAACGTAAGGAAGATTACGTTGGCACGATATTACAATCGATACCTCTAAATATTCAATTTAGGCGATCTTTGGTTGGGGAGAGATGGAATTCATGGATACATCTGGTACGGAGAATGATGGATGTACAATTAACCGACCAATCGGATTCATTACATTGGACACTGACCAAGAATGGCTCATTCACGGTCAAATCATTTTATTTGGACCTAATTAACTCTAGCCTCCTCCCGAGATCCATTCATATCTGGAAAGTTAAGGTCCCCTTGTGTATCAAAATTTTCATGTGGTTCATACATAAACAACTGATTCTCACCAAAGATAATCTGTTAAAACGACATTGGGTAGGCAGCTCACGATGTTGTTTTTGTGATAATAATGAAACAATACAACACCTTTTCATCGATTGTCCTTTGGCTAAACTTTTATGGCATACTATTCATATAGCTTTCAACATTGCCCCTCCAATTAACATTGAATCGTTGTTTGGGACGTGGTTAGATGGGGTGGATCGCAATACTGCGAGTCATATTCGAGTTGGAATATGTGCTTTTTTGTGGGCTATATGGAACTGCAGGAACGATACGTTCTTTAACAGGCAACAATTTTTAAACTTCTTGCAGGTTATCTTCAGAGCTACTGCATGGATCCGTACATGGTCCTTACTCACTCCTACGGAATCCAGGGAGCCGCTGGTTACTGGGTGGAACCAATGGGAGATGGTAGCACGGGTTATATTCAACCGATTTGGATGGCGGTCGCTTAACAGGATAGGAGTTTAGGTCTCTAGTCCTGTTATCATCATCGGTTGTAATCTTGCGGTCTTTTATGGCTTTGTCATCCTGCTCCTTTTGCGAGCCATAATACTTTGGATACTATTTGTTTTTCGAGACTTTTAATAATATGGCTGCATGCATCGTTCAGATGCAGAGGCCGGGGGCACGCCTCCTTTTCCAAAAAAAATCGCTAGCACGGCAATAATGCCTCCGCCAGCCAAACATATGCGTATACAATTACAGATTATTAATCCAAATTAGTGTATATGTATCAATGTATGTATGTCCACGCTAGTGTGGATGTATTTGAAAAAAAAGCCATCTAGCTTTCGCCATTTTAGCTAGGCCTTCCGCCATTTTTGATTCGTGATGTGGATGTCCGGACTTCCGCGAAGTCCCTTTTGTTTGGTTCTACTTTGAGAAAAAAGGATGTTTGGACCGGCCCGCGGATGGATGCATGACTGTGTTGGGTGGCAAACTGCGCCCGGACAGCTCGGCCGAGCTGTCCAGATGCTTGTGGAAGGTTTGAAGGCCTGCTTTGGAGATGCCCTTAGGGCATTTCCAATGCTGACCCTCAAACCACTCGCAACCGTCCGGATTGCATGGTCCGGACATGTTGTATCATCGAACGGTCCTGCATCGGTCCGTAAGGCAGTCCGAACGCACTTTCTCCTATAAATCGGACACAAGCATGTGGGGCTTTGTGGGCGTCCGGACAGCAGCTACGCCCGCTTCTGACCACCTTGGCCCACCCAAAACCGTCCTCTCTCGCCCACGTGCGTTCTCGCTCGGCGCCAGCTGTCCGCATTCATGCCGTTGTAGAGTGGCCGCTCCCCATTGAGCCGGCTATGGAGCGGATGCGACCACTTACTAGCACCGGCATTGAAGCGGCGCGCCGGTCGTGGGTGCCGCACGCGACACGTCCCCGGTGTCCGCACCTGTTCAGTATCGGAGATGAGTTACTGAACGGGATGACACGGATATGTACCTCACCCATTCAATGCCTCGTTCGTCCGTATGCCGCCATTAAGCAGGCTCACCAGCAGAGAAACTCACTCCAGTGCCATGCATTGACGCACCCGGATGTCTGGCCTCACCGGAATCCACTATTTAAAGGCGGACACACCCGATTTACTCCACACCGCAACACAAGCCGATCCACATCCTCCTCCCTTGCACCACATCTGCCATGACTGCAGGGGCAACGCTTTGTGGGAGAGCCTTTCAACGGAGATGAAGCACGAGGTGGCCACCCTTACGGCTGCCTGGCAGAGTCGCCGTGCTAGACGGATCAAGGCGGGCATGTCGGTCAGCTCGTCCAAGGTCTCCGATGACGAGGATGACCCCATGATGGAGACTTTCTCCAATGACACCGCACCAGAGCCCGCGCATGTGCATGCCGGCTTTACCACGGAGAAGGTGCGGGCACACTACAACGCCGCCATGGCAGAGGAGCAGCCTACATCGGTGTCTATGTAGGCGTTCCAACAGGCGTGGGAGGAACGGCGGTACGACCGGTTCCTCCTAGAGCAGCATCGGCTGGCCGAGTGCCAGGTCGACGGCGAGCACGCGAGCAAGGAGGCCGTGGCGGCCATGGCTGCGGTGAACCCCCAACTTTGTTGCGGAGTAGCGTGCGATCTACGAGGCCATCCGCGCTCAAGCCGCCGCTCGCTACGAAGCGGTCCCCGTGGAGGTAGCGGCAGGCGATCGCGGAGGGGAACAACGCCAGTTACGCCTCCTACGCATCGCCGACGAACTATCGGGCGACATGTTGGACGGCGACAGCGCTGGCGCCACCATTTCCATCGTGGACCTCACGTCCACCGGTGATGGACAGGTCACGAACTCTTCCGAGGATGAGTAGGGCACGAGAGGTGGAAAGTCCTTGTGTCCCATGTGGGTTGGTCCGTCTTCCGTGTTCCACTCTTGCTCGTCGGAGACCGCACTTTCACTTCAGGGGTCTTACCACTGCCGTTCATGGAGACGGCAGATGAAGGACGTGGTTGCTGACGCGGAATAGAAAGGAAGTGGACGCCGTCCGGCTGCCGCCGTAGGATAGGTTTAAGGTCGGGTTCTTTTGGTTCTAAATTTTCGAAATGTAATGAAAATCGGGCATGTTTGCATGAATCTCGTCCGGTTTATATGAAAATCAGGTGTGGTTTCATGAATTTCATCCAGTTAGTCGAAAAATTATTTGAAATGTATATAGACAGCGTTGGATGACCGTCCCCCACATCCATATCCATAGACAGGTCCCCTTGTTTGCGGATGGATGCAGAAGAAAATTTACAGGTCACCACTGGAGATGCCCTTAGCTCTTGCCTCAGCAAACAAGGAAGGTGTGGAGGAAAGTATGGATTCTCTGTTATTATTTTTTCCCCAATGAAGGAACATCCTAGTTCAGCCTAGCCGCATGCCGCCACCAATAAACACAACTACTTTCCTGACAAGTACATCCTATAAAGCACGAACAGACGCGAAGTTTTTGCACCCGACCTCATTTGAACTCGGGTGAACAGTAAAATCGAAAAATATTTTTAAAATGTTATAAAAATCTGTTTTTTATGGCAACTTTTGACAAATGTTATAAGTTTTTGCAAAGTTTCATCATGAAATCACATTTCTGGAAGTTGTGGCAAAAAACCGCGAAAGCATTTTGGAGCACTGATTTTTTGCCACGACTTCCACAAATGTGATTTCATGATGAAATTTTGCAATTTCTCAGAACATTTGTCAAAGTTTGCCATAAAAATCATATTTTTTTAAAAAATTGTTCTTCGAGTTACTGTTTATACCGAGCCTATTTGAGCTCGGGTGTAGAAGGGCACTTACGGAATAGACAAACATATAGTAAGACATTTTCATACCATAGTACTCCCTTTGTTTTTTTATTCAAGGCCATTTTATTTTTTTAGGTCTAACTTTGATTATTAATTTCATTAGCAAAATGTAAGTTATATGCCGCAAAAATTATGTCACTGGATGCATGTTTGAAATAATGGTTGATATTATTACCAGTATTCGATATTGTTTTATCTATAGCATTACTATATGTGACGCCCCCGACTCAATCTACACTAATCATACACGTAAATGTGTACGATCAAGATCAAGGACTCACGGGAAGATATCACAACACAACTCTAGACACAAATTAAAATAATACAAGCCTTATATTACAAGCCAGGGGCCTCGAGGGCTCGAATACATAAGCTCGAACACACAAGAGTCAGCGGAATCAACAATATCTGAGTACAGACATAAGTTAGATAAGTTTTGCCTTAAGAAGGCTAGCACAAAAGCAACATTGATCGAAAAGGCAAGGCCTCCTACCTGGGAGCCTCCGAACTACTCCAGGTCGTTAGCGGCCATCACGTAGTAGTAGGCACCCCTCGGGGTAGTAGTAGTCATCAGTGGTGTTGACGCCCCCGACTCAATCGTACACTAATCATACACGCATATGTGTATGATCAAGATCAAGGACTCACGGGAAGATATCACAACACAACTCTAGACACAAATTAAAATAATACAAGCCTTATATTACAAGCGAGGGGCCTCGAGGGCTCGAATACATAAGCTTGAACACACAAAAGTCAGCGGAAGCAACAATATCTGAGTACAGACATAAGTTAGACAAGTTTTGCCTTAAGAAGGCTAGCACAAAAGCAACATTGATCGAAAAGGCAAGGCCTCCTTCCTGGGAGCCTCCTAACTACTCCAGGTCGTCAGCGGCCATCACGTAGTAGTAGGCACCCTCAGGGTAGTAGTAGTCATCAGTGGTGTCATCTGACTCCTGGGATCCGTCATCTGGTCGCAACAATCAGGTATAGGGGGAAAAGAGGTAGCAAAGCAACCATGAGTACTCATCCAAAGTACTCGCAAGACTTACATCAGATCTAAACTAAGTATGCATTTGTATCAAACGAATGGGCTATATCTATGGACTAAACTGCAGAATGCTAGAAAAGAAGGGGAAAGCCTAGCCTATCAAAGACTAGCATCTTCAAGCATCTCCAAGCATCTTGCAGCATATAGAATAGTACAGATCAACATAATGTAAAGTAGTAGTAGTGTTATCAACCTCGGCCAGAGATCCTTTCTCGACTCCCTGCGAGAAAGCAATCCCAGAGCCATACTATCCATTTCTCATCTCAAGTATCCAATTCTAGTTGTATCGATCAGGATACAACTCCAAGTGTCCATTACCGTAGGACAGGCTATCGATATATGTTTTCTTCCCAGCAGGGGTGCACCAACTTATCCACCATGCTCGATTAACTCCGGCCGGACACACTTTCCTAGGTCATGCCCGGCCTCAGCCAACCAATACGCCGCAACCCAACCTAGGCCTAATAGAGAGGTCAGCACGCCGGACTAAGCCTATGCCCCCAGGGGTCATGGGCCATCGCCCCGGGAACTCCTGTACATTGCGAACGCGGCCAGTGAGCAGACGTAGCTACCTCCTTAAAAAGGCAAGAGCTTACCAGTCCAACCTGGCGCGCGCCGCTCAGTCGCTGACGTCTAATAAGCTTTGGCTGATGCATACGACGCAGAACGCCCATACAATGCCCACGTGATGGTTAGTGCTATTAGGCTAGAGGCCCCTCGGATCAAATATCCAAACTGTTAGTGTGTTGGTAGTGCGGTCACGAGCAGAGACTCACGAAAGATGTGACCCCGTCGCCCCGTCTCGAGTACTTGCGGCAAGGGCTAAGAATTCCTGTCCATGCCTCATAAGTATCTCGCGGGCACCTTCCAGGTCAACTCGACTCCACATAACTCGCTATTAAGCTCATGCGGGTACCCCTCAGGGCCGACCCGTCTTTAGTAACATGGTTCGGTGTAAAGTCATAGTAACCATAGTAACTTGTGTCTAACACCAAGGGGAAAACCCGAGGAATCACCCCCGGTGAATTCCACTCGATGTAATCATCAAGGTGAACGTAAGAGTATCCACCCTCGAGGTTCACACTTGAGGGCTTGCACGACAGAGCCGTATCGGAAGTGGTTAAGGAGGAAATCACCCTCGATGACCACAACCGTATATCTACACTACAGAGATCTCATCAGGAGTGATGTATGAGGTTCCACCCTCGGCACTCAATGGTAACTCTGCAGAGTCGAGCAACAAATAGGGGAAAGTGATGTGCGGTGTTAGGGCCCGGTCTTCGATGATGAAGCCGAGGCAACAAGGACAAGGTGGGGGTCACTGATGCATCACTAACCAACATATACTAAGAAGTTTAGGATAAGCAGGTAACAAAAATAGGCTATGCATCAGAGTAGGATCATACAGAAAGCAGTAGCAGTTCTAATGCAAGCATGAGAGGGAAAGAAATGGGCGATATCAAAATGCTCAAGGAGGGTTTGCTTGCCTGGAAGCTCTGCTGAAAAAGAAGAAGTGTCGTCGACGTAGTCGATCACAGGGGCGGCATCGGTCTCGGGGTCTATCGAAGAGAAGAGGGGGAAGAAACAGTAAATACAGAGCAAACAGATGCATCACTAAGCATTACATGATGGTAGGCAGAGCTAGGGTTGTCCTAACGCAGTACTACACATTGCAGACGGAGGGAATAAACATCCGAGGATGAATTCCCGGCGTTAGATGAATTCTGGACAGATGGAAGAGAGGGGACGGTTCCATGTCCAGCATGCTAGGGGCATGTGGCAGGTGAATGGACCATGTATTCGGGTTCGTTGGATTTTTCTGAGCAACTTTCATATATAAAGTTTTTTCGATCCGAGCTACGGTTTAATTTCTATGAATTTTTAAAGGTTTAAACATTTTCTGGAATTAATTAAATTAACAGAAAAGAAAATATGACGTCAGCATGACGTGTTGATGACGTCAGTAGTCAACAGACTCGCTCACCGGGTCAAACCTGACCTGTGGGTCCAGTGCGACCCACATGTCAGCCTCTGTGGCACTAACAGTGGATTAATTTGCCTAACAGTACTAGTTAGGGGTGTGGGCCCCATTAGTCAGTGACTATTAGGTTAAACTAATTAATTTTATTTATAAAAACATTTAATTAGCCTAATTAACAGACGGGGCCCACATGTCATGCACAGTAACTGCGTTGACCAGAGTCAACGTGGTCAACTGGCGCGTCGGGGCCCCCTGACAGCCTCACTGGGGTGGCCCCCATAGGGCTACATCGGTGCCAGGTCAGCGCGGCGGCCGGAGCAACACCGGCGACCACAGGAGACTGCGGTGACGCGCGGGATTCGCCCACAGACCACCAAAATGAAAGCGGTCGGTCGCGTTTGAACGCGGAGACGAAGCCGCATCGAACGACATCGGCAGGAGCGATTGAGGCGACCGGGAACGTCGATGGCGACCACCGCGGGCGGTGCCAGACTTCGGGCGAAGGTGGTTTCGGCGCTACAGGGCACCAAAACGCATGCGGTTCATGGGTACAGCTAGCTGGTGATGCGGCGCATCCGATGGAGCAAGCAGCAGGGGCGGGGATGGCTGGAGTGGCGCCGGCGACAAGCCATGGCGGCGGCGGTGTTCGGGCCCTCAACGAGCTAGAAGCTAGGGGCCACGGGGAAGTGTGTGCGCGGGTGCATTGGGTTCCTGGAAGCGCCAGGAGCACGGTGGCGTGCTCAGGCGAGCGTGACAGCGGCTATGGCGACGGCCACGAGTTCGTCGGTGGTGGACAGAAAACGGGCGCGGTGGCAAGCTAGCTACGGCGCGCGAGGAAGCTAACGGAGAGGAGTAGGAGGTGGAGGAGCTCACCGCGTGGCTAAGGAAAGCCTTCGAGAGCTTAGTAGCAGCAGTGAGCGTCGGGGAGGAGGGACATCGCCGGCAACCGAGGCGGAAGGGGGCGGCTCAATCCGCGGCATGTGGTGCTCCCCGGCTTGCGCCCGTGGACGGGTCGAGGTAGTCGATGACAGCGGAGCTACTGGACAGGTCGGCGAGGCGAGGCGAGGTCGGTAGCCGCGAGGACGAGCGAGGCACGGCGGCGGGCGTGCTCGGGCAGTGGGGAGAAAGGGCAAGCACGAGCGAGGGAGAGAAGGGAGTGGACCTGGGAGGGGGAATAGCGGTATGTGAGGGGCTGAAAGTGCATTATATCGACTAGAGGGGGTGAATAGGCGATTTTTATGAATTCTTCATTGAGGAATTTGCAGGTGAGGAAATTCCTTAGCGAAGAACTACTAGCAGTGGAATAAGTATTCAAAAGTAAACATAACAGAACACAAGCATAGTCATCATGATGAAATGAAGACAAGCACAGAGTACAGAAAGCGTAAACACAGGATAACAGAGGATGAAGACACACAGACTGAAGAAATTGAACTGAGAAAATTGAGAAAGTCTTCAGTCAAAGTCTTCAAACACAGATACGAACAAGCACTCAACACAGTTATGAGGAAATGAAAGAGTTGAGGAAATAGAACCAGTGAGCTTGGTGAAGACAATGATTTGGTAGACCAGTTCCAACCGCTATCTCAGTTGTACATCTGGTTGGAGCGGCTAGGTATTTAAACCTGAGGACACACAGTCCTCACCGTATTCTCATTGAGCTAAGGTCACACAGACCTCGCCCAATCACTCGTGGTAAGTCTTCAGGTGACTTCCGAACCTTCACAAACTTGGTCACTCAGCGATCCACAATTCCTCTTGGATGCTCTAGACCATGACGCCTAACCATCTGGAAGAAGCATAGTCTTCAAAGGTAACAAGCGTCGGATCCACGCAGGATCAATCTCTTCAGTGATGCTCAATCACTCTGGGTTTGTAGGTGTTTGGGTTTGGGTTTTCCTCATTTGATGATTTTCGCTCAAAGTCCTCAGAGGATGGGATGCTCTCAAATGACAAGTGTTAGTTTCTCTCGGAGTAGCCAACCAGCTAGTGGTTGTAGGGGGCGGCTATTTATAGCCTAGGGAGCAGCCCGGCATGATAAGACATAAATTCCCTTCAATGATATGACCGTTAGGTGGGTAGATATTTTGGGACAGCTGGCGCATAGCACAGCAACGGTCGGAAATTTGAGTATCAAATTCCTCAGGGCTATCATGTTCCTCACTGTGTAGGCAATCCGCACTGGCGAATTCCTAACTCCTCAGTCGGAACAAATTCCTCAGAGAACAGAAGAACTTCGTCTCTGTCACTGAAGAATATGACTGAACTATATGACATTTCCAATGGCTTCACTCGAAGGGATTGGTAGGTGTAGGATTTGAGTTGAGCATCACTTGGAAATTTTTCCTTAGTATTTCCTCGACCCCCTTTAACAGTACGGTGTTTCCTATGACTCAAGAAGGAGAAAATGAAACTACGAAAACAAAAGTCTTCACGCTTCATGTTCCTTGAACGAATACCAAGTCTTCAGGATTACACCAATTTCTTCACTTTCAAAGTCTTCAGAAATCCAAAGTCTTCAGTCGAAGAACTGCATTTTTAGGGGTCGACTTTCTCTGTAAATATCAAACTCATTTCTCTTGAGATATGAATATGCCATTGCGTTGTTGACGAATTTGAATACCTAAGAAGAATTTTAATTCTCCCATTATAGACATTTGATATTCTTCACTCATCATGTAGGCAAATTCATCACTATAACGTTGGTCAGTACAGCCAAAGATAATATCATCAACATATACTTGGCACATAAACAATTCACCATCATAAGATTTAGTGAAAAGAGTAGGGTCGAGTGAACCAGGTTTAAAGCCTTTCTTCATGAAGAATTCCTTCAAGGTATCATACCACGCCCATGGGGCCTACTTGAGGCCATAGAGGGCCTTGTTGAGTCTGAAGACTTTGTCAGGATTCTTTGGATCTTCAAAACCTGGGGGTTGAGCAACATATACTTCTTCCTCAAGCTTACCATTGAGGAATGCACTTTTCACATCCATTTTGATATAAAGTGATATCATGATGGTTAGCATAAGCAAGTAATATGCAAATAGCCTCAAGTCTAGCAACTGGTGCAAAAGTTTCATCGAAATCAATTCCTTCAACCTGTGTGTAGCCTTGAGCTATGAGTCGTGCCTTATTCCTCACCACAAGGCCATTTTCATCTTGCTTGTTGCGGTAGATCCACTTTGTGCCAATGATATTGTGCTTGCGAGGATCTGGACGTTTGACCAGTTCCCAGACAGTGTTGAGCTCGAACTGATGTAGTTCTGTCAGTGTTCTGGGAACGGGGGTCCCCAGAATTGCCTGCCTGCGGCGTGGCTCAAAGGGGGCCCGGTGTGGCCCATCTTCATCAACACAAGACTCAAGACCCTCGCGAGGGGCCAAGCCTCGCGGGGCGGACGACATGGACCTTCCTCAGGCACGGCCTCGTCAGGCTGGCTCGCAAGGAGGCAGAGAGGTCAAGGCGGGGTACCTCGCGAGGTGCCCGTGACGCAAGCCATGACGACTCGGGGCGCCAGGCGGGTGCCAGCCCGCGCAGCGTCCTCCTTTCCTCTTTGGTGCAAAGGGGGCAAGCGCAGCCGCGGAGTACCGAGGCATCAGGCAAAGGTTGCCATTTCGGTGCAACGAGACCAAGACCAGAAGGACTACGAGACGGAGGTCACCATGGAGCCCAAGACGGCGTCATCACCAGAGCTTTGCGTAGGCGAAGACTACTTTTGTCAGGATGGCTTGTACTAGTTGTCCCCCTTCAAATTAGCCCGCCATTGTTGACTCCCTTCCCGCTCAATATTCGGGAAGAGGACCAGGGCCTCTATAAATAGGACTAGCCACCCGCACAGCAGGGGGCCCCGGTTCAGTCAAGAGAGAGAAGAGGGAGAGAGAGCGAGAGAGAGAAAGGTGGCTGAACTCCCCCCAGCAGTTCACCGCCCCAGCCAAGAACAGACCCTCGCGAGGCTGTTCTTACTTGTATTGTTCATCATCATCAGCCCCAAGAGGCAATCCACCCACCACAAACTAGAGTAGGGTATTACACCACAACGGTGGCCCGAACTAGTATAAACCCTGCGTCTCTTGCGCTGTTCTTTTGTTAGTTTAGATCCTTGCGAGACGGAGAGGTAGAAGGTGTAATCTCCGCGCGCACCCTAGTGTTCGAACCTTAAGGGTCTGCCGGAACCCGAAATCCGACATTTGGCGCGCCAGGTAGGGGTGAGCCAGAATTCGTCTTCCACCGCCTCGTTCTCCTCCGACCGTCGCATCCATGTCCGACGCTCGTCGGGCCCGCGCCGAGCGTCGGGCCGCCATCGCTTCCCGCGTCGCCCAGACGGCGCCCGTCGGCGGACGTCCTCGTCATTCCCCGTCGCCTGCCATCAACGCCGCCACCGGCCCGGCGAGGGGCGAGCAGCAGGCATCGTCTCAGCATCCATCCGTGCACCAAGACGGCCGCACCGCTACCCCATCGCTCACACCAGCTGGTTCTTCGTCCCGTGCGCTCCGCGCCCCCTTGGAGGCTCGAGCTGCGCTCCTCGCGGCAAACGAGCTCCTGCGCTGCCGCCCCGCCGACAACGTCTACAGGGAATGGCTCGACCGCGTCGCCGAGCTCGTCCGCGCCGCGGGGGGTTCTCCTATGCCACCCCATCGCGCTACACCAACACCCCCGGTCGTCGCAGCCCTCCTGGGTGGCTCGCAGGCACCGCCCACAAGTCACCATGTCAAGCCGTTCGTCCGCCGGGTCGGCGCCGCTTCCACGCGGTAGGGGGCTCCCCTGGATCGGACGGCGCCCGAGACCGGCCTAACCTTCAGTTCAGAGGACCACCCCTCCAACTCAGCCTGCTCGGGCGTGCTCCCCATGTTGTGCACCCCCACTATCTGCCAGGTGGCCGTCACCAGAACCCTCGTTGATGGCGGCGCGGGCCTCAGCGTGCTCTCGGTCGAGACCTTCAACCTCCTCCGCATACCCCTGGAATGGCTGCAACCCAGCCGGCCCTTCTCAGGCGTCGGGGGCAAGTCGTCCAGTTCCTTGGGGCAGATCCAGCTCCCCGTGACCTTCGGCACCTACGATAACTTCCGCACGGAGCTGGTTGACTTCGACATCGCCCCCATCGGCCTCCCCTACAACGCCATCCTCGGCTACCCAGCGCTGGCCCAATTCATGGCCGCGACGCACCCGGTGTACAACCTCATGAAGATGCCCGAGAGCAGCGGTGTCCTCACTATGCACGGGGACACCGGGGACGCGTTGCGGGCGCTCAAGCTTGCCTTCAAGACGGCGGCGTCGGCACAGCCGGCCGACTTGGAGACCCCCGGGCCCAAGGCGGCTACACCCGCCAAGAAGAAGCACTTGTTCACCTAGGACAAGGCAGAAACCAAGCAGATACCCATCGATGAGGAAGGGTCCACGAACGCCACTTTCACCATAGGCGCCCACCTCAAACCCGAGCAGGAGGAGGCCCTGGTCGGGTTCCTGTGCGCAAACAAGAAGGTATTAGCTTGGGAACCGGACCAGTTGGCAGGGATCCCCAGGAGTGTAATCGAGCATCACCTCAATGTGTGCCCCAACGTGCGCCCTGTGAAGCAGAAGGCCAGGCGGCAGTCCACAGAAAAGCAGGCCTTCATCGTCCAAGAGACCCGCAAATTAGAGGCCGCTGGGGTTATCCGCGAGGTCCGATACCCAGATTGGTTGGCCAACCCTGTCGTTGTGCCAAAGAAGGGAGGGAAGGAGCGAATGTGTGTCGACTTCACCAACCTCAACAAGGCATGCCCACAAGATCCGTTCCCGCTCCCCCGCATCGACCAGATCGTCGATTCCACTGCGGAATGCGACCTGCTATGCTTCCTGGATGCCTTCTCTGGGTATCACCAGATCAAGATGGCGGTAGAAGACGTCGAGAAGATGGCCTTCCTGACCCCGTGTGGGGTATACTGCTACACGTGCATGCCATTCGAGCTGCGTAACGCAGGGGCGACCTTTCAGCGGCTGATGCACATCACCTTGGGCCCGCAGCTCGGGAAGAATGTTGAAGCTTACGTCGATGACATTGTGGTAAAGTCTCGGGAGGCCGGGACCCTGATACAGGACTTGGAGGAAACCTTCGCGAGCCTCAATGCAGTGAACCTATGGCTCAACCCGGAGAAGTGTGTGTTCGGGGTCCCCTCGGGCAAGCTCCTGGGTTTCCTCGTGTCCCACCGAGGCATCGAGGCTAACCCAGAGAAGGTCAAGGCGGTGGAAGACATGATCCCTCCAACGACCCTTAGAGAAATGCAGAAGCTCACGGGGCGCTTGACCGCACTACGGCACTTCATCTCCAAGTTGGGGGAACGAGCCCTGCCCTTCTTTCAGCTACTGAAGAAAAAGGGGCCCTTCGAGTGGACTGAAGAGGCCGAGAAGGCATTCCAGGATCTCAAGAGATACCTGACCAGCCCGCCAGTCATGGTGGCACCACGCCCTCAGGAGCCCCTGGTGCTTTACCTCGCCGCCACTCCCTACTCCGCCAGCGCAGCCTTGGTGGCAGCCAGAGAAGAGCGCCGAATCAGAACCACGGCAGCAGCCTGGGACAAGGCAGAACAGGCACAAGGAAGGCCTACAGAAACCGCCACCGCGGTTGAGGAGGATCAGCCACCGCAGAGGGGCGCACCAGAGGCAGAAGAGGCCCCCCTTCCAGATGGCCAGTCTCAGGGGGTCTCGTTGCCTCAAGAGGCGCCACGGTCTCCGGAAGGAGCCACCAGCACTGACGCACTCCACCTCGTTGAGCACCCTGTATACTTCGTCAGCACAGTGCTGCGGGATGCAAGAGCACGGTACCCCATGCCTCAGAAACTCCTCCTCGCGCTACTGGTGGCTTCGCGCAAGCTGCAGCACTATTTTCAGGGTCGCCCCATCAAGGTCGTGTCGTCATATCCCCTAGAGAGAGTGCTCAGGAGCCCTAATTCAGCTGGAAGGGTCGCTGAGTGGAACATAGAACTGCAAGCGTTTCAGCTTGAATTCAGCACGACCAGGGTCATCAAGGGAGCAGCATTGGCGGATTTTGTGGCAGAGTGGACGGAGGTGCCAGGCCTCAAGGCTGATGAGGATCGGTCCCTATCCCCGGGAAGCGAGGCGCCAGAAGGCTGGGTCATGTACTTCGATGGGGCGTTCTCCAGGCATGGCGCTGGAGCTGGGGCGGTGCTTATATCGCCCACACAGGACAAGCTTTATTACGCCGTGCAACTATGCTTCCAACAAGGTGACAAGGTCTCCAACAACATAGCGGAGTATGAAGGCTTAATAGCGGGCTTGAAGGTCGCGGCTGCCCTGGGAGTGAAACGCCTCACCATCAAGGGCGATTCTCAGCTCCTTGTCAATTTCTCCAACAAGGTGTACGAGCCGAAGGATCAGCACATGGAAGCCCACCTTGCGGAAGTCCGCAAGATGGAGAAGCAATTCTAGGGGTTGGAGTTGCAGCATGTGCACCGTGGCACCAATCAGGAGGCCGACGACATCGCCAAACGAGCGTCCAGATGGTTACCCCAGGAGCCTGGCGTTTTCAAGGAGCGGCTCTTCAAGTCCTCAGCTCTGCCGACGTTATCATACACGACTCAGCCCTGGGAGGAGCTCCCCCATCCGCCTGCCTCAGGAGCTCCGACCTGTGGTCCGGCCTCAGGAGCGCGCCTGCTCCTGACGATGGAACCTCAGGAGGGATGTTGGATCACGGAGCTCCAGAGCTACTTAGCGCAAGGGACCTTGCCGGAGAAGGAGGAGGAAGCGGAGCGAGTGGCACGCCAGGCCACGGCATACTGCATCAAAGACGGAGAGCTCTACCGGAAGTGACCCAACGATGTATCCCTGCGCTGCATCTCCAGGGAGCAAGGGAAGGAACTACTGGAAGATATACACGGCGGAGACTGCGGACATCATTCATCATCGCGGACCCTCATCGGCAAGGCGTTCCGCAGTGGGTTTTATTGGCCCACCGCGCTCAACGACGCCGTGGAACTAGTGAAAGCTTGTGAAGCCTGCCAGTTCCACGCCAAGCAGATCCATCAGCCAGCGGGAGGCTTGCAGACTATCCCCCTTTCGTGGCCCTTCGCAGTCTGGGGGCTGGACATCTTGGGCCCGTTCCTTCGGGCGCCAGGGGGCTACCTCTACCTCTACGTTGTCGTGGACAAATTCACCAAGTGGGCTAAAGTAGAGGTTGTCCGCACCATTCCCGTGGGTTCCACGGTCAAGTTCATCAAGGGCATCGTAAGCTGGTTCGGGGTGCCAAATCGCATCATCACGGACAATGGTTCGCAGTTCACTAGTAACCTCTTTAAAACATATTGTGCTAACCTTGGAACGCAGATATGCTACGCCTCAGTGGTGCACCCCTGAAGCAACGGCTAGGCCGAGCGAGCCAACGCGGAGGTCCTGAGAGGCCTCAAGACCAGGACGTTCAGGAAGAAGCTGGAGGCCTGTGGCAGAGGTTGGTACGACGAGCTTCAGTCTGTGCTGTGGTCCATCCGCACCACTGCGACCAAACCGACTGGAGAGACCCTGTTCTTCCTGGTCTACGGAGCGGAAGCGGTCCTCCCTCACGAGGTCAGACGTTGCTCTGCGCGGGTCCTGGCGTTCGACGAGGCGCAGCAAGACGCCATGCAGGGGATGGACCTCGTGCTGGGGGAGGAGCGTCGTCGAGAAGCCGCACTGCGAGCGGCGAGGTACCAGCAAGCGCTGCGGCGATATCACTGCCGCAACGTCCGTCACGGGACTCTCGAGGTAGGAGACCTCGTGCTCAGGCAGGTTCTCTCCAGGGAGGGACTGCACAAGCTCTCTCCCATGTGGGAGGGCCCGTTCAAGGTTGTTCATGTTTCCAGGCCCGGCTCCGTGCGCTTGGAAACTCAGGAGGGAGTGCCAGTCCAGAATGCATGGAACATCCAACACCTCCAGAGGTTCTACCCTTGAAAAGGCCCAGATCCTGTGAAGCAAGGCGAGTGCCTGTGAAGCTATCGCGTTTTGGAAAAGGCCCAGAGCCTGTGAAGCAAGGCGAGTGCCAGTGAAGCTATCGCGTTTTGGAAAAGGCCCAGAGCCTGTGAAGCAAGGCGAGTGCCTGTGAAGCTATCGCGTTTTGGAAAAGGCCCAGAGCATGTGAAGCAAGGCGAGTGCCTGTGAAGCTATCGCGTTTTGGAAAAGGCCCAGAGCCTGTGAAGAAGGCGAAAGCCTGTGAAGATCATCCTTTTTGGAAAAGGCCGGGAGCCTGTGAAGAAGGCGAATGCCTGTGAAGCTCGTTTCCCCTAAGAAGAAAGGCCCGGAGCCTGTGAAGAAGGTCAATGCCTGTGAAGCTCGCCGCCCGTGACACTCTCACGTAATAATGAGTGGGGTTGTACACGCCCCGGAGTCTCAGGAGCGCCGGCCTCAGGCCCTGGGGCTCCCTCCCACGCCCAGTGGCAGCACTTAGCTCCGCGCTGGTGAGAAGACGTCGAAGACTAGATTAGGTGCCGGACGCGGCTTTTTCATTTGCTTTCCGCAGTTGGCTTGTTTGTTCGCATTTGAAGTTTTATTGAAGTTGTTGCCATCTTTGGCTTGCGATTCTTTGGCTTTTCACTCTCCTGCCTCGATTTCCTTTGCGCAAGGCCTCGCAAGGGGGGAGCAGTTGAGCGCCCTCGCGAGCATTCCTATCCTAGTCATTCAAAGAGTTCGCGACCTGGGCCCCCTACAGGAGCACCCCTCCAGTCCGTGCCCCACGGGCACCGAGACATAAACAAAGGGCCTGGGTCGGTCGCCCCCCTCACGGCCGGGGTCGGGAACTATCCACGCTCGGGCACATAGCCGGAAGGAACGGTAACGAAAGCAAGACAATGATTAACAACGATAACCCAAACACGCCCCCGCGGGGCTCCACACTATTGTCTTTGCTACGCAGGAAAAAGGGAAAAGGAAGAACAAATCTGGCGCGGCTCACCTCACACCGGCCCGTTGGGAAGGACTCCCTCTCGCGCTTCACCAGGGCGCGGCGGCGTGCGGACACGTTGCCGCCCCCCAAGCAGACACGACGGTGTGGAGGCTGATCGCGGCCACTGCTGGAGGAGTCGCCACCTGAAGAAGGACCGGAGAAGCTTCAGGAACCCCAAATGCCGCCAGCCGCGCGGGCGCTGCTCCCTCCATCATCACTGGAGCTGGGTTCCCAGCCGCGGTCGTCACCCTCGGGGCAACACCCTGCACGGCAACCATCTTCCCCAAACGCCCTGACATAGAGGGTGGCGTCGCCATCGAACTTGAAGTGTAGGGTGCACCGACGGCTCAGGCCACGCGCACGGGCAAACGTCTGCCAACCTCGGGCCAGGGATAGGCTCCCCGCCGCGGAGACCTCCAGGGAGACCCATGAGGCCCGGCTACAGCAGCCGTCGGCCTGGAGCCAGAGGCCGCCCGGGGCGCCGGTCGGGAGCTCGCCGAGGAGAAAGCGAGGAAGCGGGAGCCGGGTGTTAGCTGGCTCCGCCGACCATACGACGAACTCTGGCAGCGCTTCAGCAGCACAAACGCGCGGCCTAGGGGGACGCGCAGCCGGGGCGCGCCCCCCGGCTGCAGCAATCCGCCCATCGTCGTGCTGAAGATCGCCTCCACGGCCGCGGGGAGCCACCGTGGTGGCCACAGGATGCTTGCGAGGGCGCCCACGGCCGCGCTTGGGTGGGGGAGAGGCGGGCTCAACCCGGCAAGCTTTCCCCTTCTCGGCGGCCGAGAACCTCCTCAACGGGGCCATGAAGAAAAAGGAGAAGCAAGGGGGAATGAACTGGAAGAGCGCGCACCGGCCCGTACTTATTGCTGGCGATGGCCAACCGCCGGTCTCCACGATCACAGGTAATCATGACACGATTTGCATGCAGGGACTTGTCCAACTCGCACAATCACCGAGGCGTCATGGGGAAGCGGAGACGCCCACGTCGCATCAACCGCCACGCGGCGCCCAAGGCCACAGGCTGTTAGGGCCCGCGGTGCTTCGCCCTTGCCCTTTCGCCTCTCAGCACGGCCAAGTCCGGGCGTGCCTTGGGCCCGGGGGCTACTGTCGGCGTTCTGGGAATGGGGGTCCCCAGACTTGCCTACCTGCGGTCTGCGGCGTGGCTCAAAGGGGGCCCGGCGCGGCCCATCTTCATCAACACAAGACTCAAGACCCTCGCGAGGGGCCAAGCCTCGCGGGGCGGACGACGTGGACCTTCCTCAGGCACGGCCTCGTCAGGCTGGCTCGCAAGGAGGCGGGGAGATCAAGGCGGGGTACCTCGCGAGGTGCCCGTGACGCAAGCCATGACGACTCGGGGCGCCAGGCGGGTGCCAGCCCGCGCAGCGTCCTCCTTTCCTCTTTGGTGCAAAGGGGGCAAGCGCAGCCGCGGAGTACCGAGGCATCAGGCAAAGGTTGCCATTTCGGTGCAACGAGACCAAGACCAGAAGGACTACGAGATGGAGGTCACCATGGAGCCCAAGACAGCGTCATCACCTGAGCTTTGCACAGGCGAAGACTGCTTTTGTCAGGATAGCTTGTACTAGCTGTCCCCCTTCAAATTAGCCCACCATTGTCGGCGCCCTTCCCGCTTAATATTTGGGAAGAGGACCAGGGCCTCTATAAATAGGACTAGCCACCCGCACAGCAGGGGGCCCTGGTTCGGTCAAGAGAGAGAGGGAGAGAGAGAAAGGTGGCTGAACTCCCCCCAGCAGTTCACCGCCCCAGCCAAGAACAGACCCTCGCGAGGCTGTTCTTCCTTGTATTGTTCATCATCATCAGCCCCAAGAGGCAATCCACCCACCACAAACTAGAGTAGGGTATTAGACCACAACGGTGGCCCGAACTAGTATAAACCCTGCGTCTCTTGCGCTGTTCTTTTGTTAGTTTAGATCCTTGCGAGATGGAGAGGTAGAAGGCGTAATCTCCGCGCACACCCTAGTGTTCGAACCTTAAGGGTCTGCCGGAACCCGAAATCCGACAAGTTCTTCTTGCATGGCCTGAATCCACTCAGGCTCCAAAAATGCTTCATCTACCTTAGTGGGCTCTGTGATAGAGACAAAAGCATAGTGCCCACAAAAGTTAGATAAATGTGAAGCTTTTGAGCGTGTGAGAGGACCTGGCGCTTTGATGTCATTGATGATCTTTTCAACTTGCACTTCTTTTGCAATGCGAGGATGAGCTGGTTGTTGTTGAGGAATTTGATCAGCATTCTCTTCAGCACCATTTTCTTCAGTATTTTCTTCAGGTGCATTAGCTCGATGTTCTTCATGTTTTGGAATGAATTCTTCAGGAGATTCTTCAGTAGGAATGACATCCTCGGTAGCCTTGAACTTGATAGTTTCCTCAGGTGTTGGTTCATCTATCATAGTAGGTAGGTGCTCTCTTTGCGAGCCATTAGTTTCATCAACCGCACATCTACAGTTTCAACAACCTTGTGAAGAACGTTGTTGAACACTCTGTAGGTGTGCGAGTCCTTTCCATAACCAGGCATAAAACCTTCATGTGCTTTCGGTGCAAATTTTGAGTTGTGATGAGGATCTCTAATCCAACATTTAGCACCGAAGACTTTGAAATAACTTACATTGGGTTTCTTATCAGTGAGGAGTTCATAGGCAGTCTTCTTGAAGAATTTGTGAAGATATACTCTGTTGATGATGTGGCACGCGGTATCAATTGCCTCAATCTAGAAACGACGAGGCGTTTTGTATTCATCAAGCATAGTGCGAGCCATCTCAGCAAGAGTCATGTTCTTGCGCTCCACGACGCCGTTCTGCTGAGGAGTATAAGGAGCAGATAACTCATGAGTAATACCAAGTTCATCAAGGTAGTCATCTAGACCAGAATTCTTGAACTCAGTTCCATTGTCACTTCTGATGTGCTTGATCTTCACACCAAAGTTGGTTGAAGCCCTCGAGGAAAATCGTTTGAAGACTTCCTGCACTTCATGTTTGTAAGTAACAATGTGTACCCATGTGTATCAAGAGTAATCATCAACAATAACAAAGCCATATTGAGATGCATCATTTGAAACAGTAGAATAATCATTAGGACCAAAGAGATCCATGTGAAGCAATTCAAATGGCCGAGTGGTGGTCATGATAGTCTTTGCTGGATGCTTAGCCTTTGTCATCTTCCCAGCTTCACAGGCTCCACATAGGTGATCCTTGAGGAATTTGACATTCTCGATGTTGATGACATGCTTCTTCTTCGCAAGCGTGTGCAGATTCCTCATGCCTGCATGACCAAGTCGTCGATGCCAGAGCCAGCCTTCTGAAGCTTTTGCAAGTAGACACACAGCTGGTTGTGGTCCTGTAGAGAAATCAACAATATACAGATCTCCTCTCCTAAAGCCTTCGAAGACTTTGGAATTGTCAGCTTCCATAACCACAACACAATGGTACTTGCCAAAGACAACAACCATATCAAGATCGCAAAGCATTGAGACAGACATGAGGTTGTATCCTAAGGACTCGACAAGCATGACTTTGTCCATGTGTAGATCCTTTGTGATCGCAACCTTACCTAGACCCAATACCTGACTTTTGCCTTTGTCGGCAAAGATGATATGCTTCAGATGCGACGGAGATAATGGAGCATCCATCAATAGATTCTTGTCACCAGTCATGTGATTTGTGCATCCACTATCGAGGACCCACTCAGTGGCTTTGGGTTGATCATCCTGCAGATGAATTAGTGCAACTTACGAACTCATATACTTCATCAGTGAAGAATATGACATCAATTCATCAGATCAATTTCATCAAGCAAAAGAACAGATAAAGCAGTATGAGGACATGAGAAATGAAAGTTCATTTCTTCATGATTAACCTGCGTCCTTTCAGGCACACTCAGGTCTCCAGCAAATTCTTCAGACGATTACATGAGTCTGGAGACCTGACCCTGTAGAAGAGATTAGTTCTTTTTCTTCACCACCCACATCTGAAGGGGTGGCAAAGAGTTCATCACTCTGTGAGCTCCATATGAGAAAGGTGGCATAGAAGCCAGTCCATTCCATTTCACATAAGAGGAGTTAGGATAAGCATATGAATAAGCAGAGAAATTCTTCGAGGACTTATGAACATGATGATTAGAAGAATAATGCTCATATTCATAGCCCTTAGCTCTTCCCTGCGAAACAGAGTTGTTAGCACGATGATACTCATGTGAGGACTTTGATCCTTTTTAGGAATTTGGTCCATATGAAGAATTCGATCTGGGGTTCCTATTCTTCATAGGTGGTGTCCTGAGGACATTCACCTGAAGACTTTTAAGGCGCCTTTTGGGAACCCAGACTTTCTTCATAAGGGGACCGTTCCTGCAGTTAGCGCCAACATATCTAGCAAATACTTCACCATTCTGACTTTTGAACAGTTTATAGTTGGAGTCAAATGACTCATCATCAGAAAGAGGAGATTCACATGCAAATCCAGATAAGTTAGATGGATCAACTGGAGGTCCCTTTGTAGCAACCCATGTAGTTTTGGGGTACTGCTCAGGCTTCCAATATGTACCATCAGCATTGAGTTTCCTCTCAAAGGCAATACCCTCTTTCCTAGGGTTCCTGTTGAGGATCTGCTTTTTAAGCACATCACAAAGAGTCTGATGCCCTTTTAGGCTTTTGTACATGCCTGTCATGTACAATTCCTTCAGCCCTGCATCGTCAGTGATACTAGCAGTGTCCTCAGATGTGGAATTAGTGATAGAAGAGGCATGTGAAGAATTTGAAACATTAGAAGCATTTGAACATTCAGGTGAAGAATTAGCAGATTCATGTTCAATGCATTTCAAACAAGGAGGAACAAATTCTTCCTGAGAAGCGTTGATTTGTTGAGCAAGTAATGAATTGTGCTCCTTCTGAAGATCTTCATAACTCACTCTTAGCTTCTCAAGATCTTGCTTTCTTTGAAGAAATTCATAAGAAAGCTTCTCATGATCAGATAAGGGAGTGTTATGATGATCTTGAAGGGTGCCATACTTAGTATGAAGTCTCTGAAGACTTTCAGCCAAAGCTTTTGACTGATCCATTTCTTCACCCAACATATCATCGCTCTTATTTAGCATGTATTGAACTTTTTCCAAAGCTCTTTGTTGTTTAGTGGCAAGGGAATCAAGTTTGACATAGCTGGGTCCAAATTCATCACCAGATTCATCATCACTAGACTCGGATAGGTAGCATTCAGTTACCTTAGCATCTTTTGCCATAAGGCATGATGTAGAAGATGATGATTCTGGTGTTGTGGATCTAAGACTGACAGTAGAATAGGGGGGTAGGAATGTAGAGGCGAGATCCTAGTTATGGAGGAGTTGTACACACGAGTTTACGAGTTCAGGCCCTTCTCGGAGGAAGTAACAGCCCTACGTCACGGAGCCCTAAGGCGGTCGACTGAATATATGTGTGTGAATTACAGAAAGTGCGAACCCTTGTCCCAGAGGAGGGGGTGGCTTATATAGAGTGCGCCAGGACCCCAGCTCCCCTCTGTTACACAGGTTTCAATGTTCATAAAGGAGGGGCGTTACTGGTAACGTCTGCAATAAAGTGTTATAAATGCCCATAAAGCTATGGTTTAAGTCTTGACCGTTGCAGAGTGGAGAGTTTCTCATCTTCTCGTGGTCGAGTGTCTTCAAGGTGGTCGAGTGAGCACATCTTCATGGTCGAGTGGATGATGGTTTCTCTTTGACTGCCTCTGATTCTTTGTAGAGATGTCCTTGGGGAGGGTATGTCGGACAGGCCCATGACCCTACCCTAGGTACATAGCTTCATCATTAGCCCCCGAATGGATCAGGGTTTGAGTGGGGTAGGAGTTGGGAACACTTCCGACCCATTCTCTGTGTTATGAGTATATCCTGTTCTGGAACAATGAGTTGAGGTGACGATGTTGACTCCTTTCTCAGTCACCGTGGTCCATTCTTGGTTTTTGTCGAGTGAGTTTTCACGGTAGAATT
The DNA here is from genome assembly GCF_002162155.2 of Triticum dicoccoides. NCBI lineage: Eukaryota > Viridiplantae > Streptophyta > Magnoliopsida > Poales > Poaceae > Triticum > Triticum dicoccoides. The sequence goes on along the minus strand of NC_041386.1, from coordinate 477,680,504 downwards.
CCGAATGATGATGCAGAGGATGTTTGTCTTCAGTCTGACAGGTTGTTCTGCTCTCCGCGGATCTCGCGGGATTCGAATTTCGGGAATCGCGTCAGACGGATGGAACAAGGTTATTGGGATGAATTAGGCATGTCTCCTCGATCCCCGCGCCACCTTTTTTCGCCACGTACTGCGCGTGCAACTATTGCGGGATTTGTTTAGATCGCCTGGGTCCACCAGTCAGTCACTCGGGTGACGACTCTATAAAAGGCCCCGGACCAGGCCTCTGCCTCGCGCGCTCCCATTCTTTCTTCTTCTTCTCCCAATCTCTCCGCCACGCTCGCTTCTGCCCTCGTTGCTGGACCTTTGCTCGATCTTGACCCGTCGCCATGGGGAAGAAGAGGACGGTGGCGCTGGAACGCGCAAAGAAGGCGACCACGAAGGCCAAGGGCATGCGGACCAGCCGAGGCGGATCGTCGTGGAGATCTGGCCTGCCGGCGGGCTGGATCCAGGGCGACTAGATCCGCTCGACAATCACCCAAGACGACCTCGACGACCTGGTGGAGGGGGGACTGATCCCCCACAAGTCGGCACGGCTCCCGGGGAACGAAACCGAGCCACAGCCAAGGGAGGGTGAGTGCATTCTCCTCGCCACCCACGTAGATCGCGGATTCTCACTGCCTCCCCATCCTTTCTTCCGGGGTTTTTTGAACTTCTTTGGGGCTCAACTCCACCATTTCACTCCAAACACCACAGTCTATCTGGCCGCTTTCGTGTCGATGTGTGAAAACTTCTTGGACTGTCGACCGCACTAGGGTCTTTTCAAACACATCTTCACCTGTCGCTCCTAGTCGGTCAAAAAGGCCAAGTCGAGTGACGAGAAGACACAAGTGATCCAGATGTGCAGGGGTCTGGGGATCCAGATGAGGAGCAAGAGCACTTTCCCAGCCATGATTCTTCCCGACTCAGTTCGGGGCTGGCAGTCGACTTGGTTCTACTACAAGGACCAGCCGACCCCGGGTCAGTCGACTGGACTTCCTCCCTTTTCCTTGGCTCGAGGGGAGAAGCCTGCCCCCCTAAAGGTAGTTCCAGAAGAGAAGGTGCAGGTCAAAGTGCTGGTCGAGCGGGTCGTCCAGCTTGTCCGTGATGGAGTGACCGGGATGGATCTGCTGGAGGTCTTTCTCGGTCGACGCATCCAACCTCTTCAGGCGCATGATCATCCGATGTGGATGTACTCTGGGCTCGAGGATTCCACTCGGATCCACCCGGAGGATGTCAGCGAGGATATCTTGGAGAAGTGGTTGACGGGAATCACTGGCAACAAAGACAACCCCCATGGTCTAGGAGGGTGATTCCATTCGACAACTCGCACCAGCCGGAGCAGGTATATTTCTGTTTTATCAAGTATCTTTCCGATTCACCGTGTGATGTCTTGTTTGTGGTCGACTGAATTTCCTTTGATCGTTATCCTTTCAGGCCCTCATCGACATGTACTCAATGCCCAATGGAGTGCAAAACCAAGACGTTGAGGAAGAAGGGAGCGGGGGCGAGAGCGGTGAGGAGCATTCGGAAGCCGAGGAGGACGAGGAGAGCGATGAATCGACTGATGACGAAGAAGTCGACTCGCCTCCTCACAGGGAGAGGAGATCCAAGCACGCTCATGACCCGGCAAGCGCTCCGGACTTGGTGGCCGCGCCGATCAGGCAGTCGTCGAACCGCCACAAGACGTGTGACACCCTAGCTAGTCATGCATTAGAGTGTTGCATCATGTTTATTCTTTCACCAGAAACCTGAAATGGGGATGACAGAACCCCCAGTCCCCTCTGAAACCAACTAGGGTTTACTAAAAACTTTTTCAATGAACCTGAAATGCCCTTCTAAAATGCCCATCATTTTTGTCTTGGTTCAGAACCTCTGCCAAAAGTGGTGCACATTTTCCTAGGCCATCTTAGGGTTTTTGAATTAAATCATAAATATTTGAATTTGGGCATTTAAAATTATATAAAATATTTAAATGCTCAAATGTCTCCAAACTAAAATGTTTCATGTTGGAAATAATGCAACTATGGACCAGGAGTAGTTTGGTGATTTTAGGAGTAGCCTAAGTATTTTATTTAATTCAACAAAGTTGCAGAAGTATTAAAAAACAGAAAATAGAAAGAAATGGAAAAAACTTACCTGGTGCCCAGCACCCGGCCCACCTGCCGGCCCAGCCCAGCGCCGCTCCAGCGAGCTGCTTGCCGGCCAGGCAGGCAGGCAGGTGCCCGACGGCGACCACAGCGCGCGCCACGCACCTGCTCGCCGCCTCGCCGCTCCCCTCGCCCGGTGACGTCGTGGATCAGCCTCTCTCGCTCCCCCGAACCCCCCAGACACCCCCTCTCCTCTCCAGCTCCTCCCCCTCGCGCTCCCCCGCCATGACCGACGCCACCATCGCCGTGCCTTCATCGTAGCCGTGCTCCCCGCCGCCCGTGCGT